>NW_027507791.1:55344181-55839181 GCF_037356315.1 Lithobates pipiens
CGTCGGCGCCCATTTTCCTGTTCAAATGCCGCGCCTCCCTGTCTGTGATAGGCGGAACACAATTTCCCAGCAGTCTGTGTTCCGCCTATCACGGCCATCCTTTCATCCTCGTCCGTAGTACGAGGATGAGCGGATGTCCGTGATAGGCGGAACACAGGCTGCTGGGAAATTCAGTGTTCCGCCTATCACAGGCGAAGGCGGAGCCGGAGGCGCGGCTTTTGAATTAGAATAGAATGGCCGCTGTCTGTCTGCTCGACACGCTGATCGAGCAGGCAGACAGCGATGACTCGAGTATAAGCCGAGGGGGGCACTTTCAGCCTCAAAAAAGAGGCTGAAAATCTCGGCTTATACTCGAGTATATACGGTATTCTTAAATCCGAATAAGCACAGTCACTGTGGAGCTTCCAATCTTCCACCAATTAGATCCAAGAAAAACGGTTTGATCTCTTGCAATCTTTACGAATTTTTGCTTCCATCACACACTCGGATTCCGGTGTTGTATATGTTACCAAAAATTCATAAAGATTGTCAGTCCACTCCAGGACGTCCGATTGTGTTGCGAAGGGACTCAATTTTTGTCCCTGCGGCCCAATTACTTGATAAAGTTCTGTCCCCCTTAGTGAAAAATACTAAATCTTATATCAGAGATGCATAACATTTCTTCTCTAGGATAAAACGGGTGTCTACATGTCAGGAAGGAGTGATCCTTGTAACATGGGATGTACCAGTTTATATACATCTATACCACACCAAGCGGGGATCAGCGCAGCGATAGGGCCTATTAGAAGTAGTGGTTTATATTTGGATGCGCAGATTGCCCTATTTGAAAGCTTATTGCACATTTTGTTACACAATAACTATTTTCTCTTTAAAAATCAATTTTTTGTTCAGCAAACCGGAGTTGCGATGGGCTCGAATGTTGCCCCGCCATATGCTTGTGCGTTTATGAACGAACTGGAATGTCAGCATATTTTCAATAACGAATTATTTTTGCAGCTTTGCGCCACCTGGTGGCGGTATATAGATGATGTGTTTGTTATATGGCGGGGCAACATCGAATCCCTGATGAACATGCACTATACAGGTGCTGCTTAGCCATTCACAGGAAGCTTTGTAATTTTTGGAATGAGTGTAAGGTTTCTTCTGCTTTGCTGAGGCAGAGATTGTGACGTCATCTGGCCGCCTTGGTGGATCAGAGGAATCCCTATACTACTTTGGAATGTACAACGCTCCTTGTGAATGGCACTCGGCCTGAATCGGTTTTGGTCTGGGAGTGAAATGGGAAATCCCTGTCCTGCTGCTGGAGCTCAGTGCTGAATACTGTGTGCAGTTGAGTGCTGTCAGCCGCTGCATGTGTCAAATGAAGGAAATAGTTTGTTTGAACCAGCTTGGTGCAAACTGTTTCAAGTTCACTAAAACATGGTTAGGCTTTAATCCCATATTTTGCCTTCCCTAATTTCTCCTTTCCCCTTATCAACATACTAATGAATGTTTCGATAAATCCTTTCCATTACATACATTCTCTCAGACCCAGTGATGCCATTACTGGGTCTCCATGCTTCTCTGTGCAATGCATACAGGTCATGGCTGGTGGGAGGGGCCAGCTGTACATAGATTCCTAAGAACATCACAGCACCCTGCCTCTGTAATCCTCAAGAACCCTCCTTCTAAGCCCCTGTACACACGGTCGGCGATTTTGACAACCAAATCTGTCGGATTTTGCCCGTCGGATCTTGTCCGAAACTGTTGCATACACACGGTCGGACTAAGTTGTCGGAAAAAAACGATCATTCAGAACGTGATGACGTAATTTCGTTACGACGGGACTACGGTCAGGCTAGTAGCCAATAGCTTTGATGTAGGAATTTGATCTGAGCATGTGTGGCACTTGGTCCGATCAAAATTCTCTACATATGATTGGAGTATGTCCGATCGAACCAGTTGGTCGGAAAATATTTCCAACAAGTTGGAAAATTTGGTCCGACGGATATTCCGACGGAATCAGTCTGATGCATACCACACACAGTCGGATTATCCGACAACACGGTCCGATAGGACACATTCCGACGGATTCTCCAACCGTGTGTACAGGGGCTAAGAGCCAGTCCAATGCTTATCAAACGATTTTAATATTTGCATACTCCACCTTGATATATCAGTTTGGAGGAGTGGGTCTTCTAGGCTGACTGAATTTAAGTTCAACTGTCCTAGGCAATGTCCACATGTGATGCTGAGCCTCCATGATTGAAAGAACTGAAATGAAATTGATAAAGTATGTGGATCAGGGACAGTCAGGCTAGAGGGGAAATGGCTAGGTAATGCTGGACGTCCTCCAGCCAAGTAATGGGACAAGCTCTGTCTAACTTGCTGCAGCTTCTAATGCACACTGAGAATCTGTGTGCAGTGAGATCATGGGGTCAGCAAGTGTGTTGTTTGTTTTTTTTTTTTTTTATTTATTTATTTATTTATTTTTTCTTCCCCAGGCCATCAGTGCTGTTTTCTTACATGAATGTTCTTTCTTTCTACAGGCTTACCTGCTTTTCCTCCAGTTCCGCCGCCTGGTGCATTACCTCCAGGAATGCCTCCAACGATGCCTCCACCCCCAATATCTTCACTCACTGCAGCAGGAGCAGGTGGTGGTGCAGGTGGTGGTCAACCACAAGTACCAATGCAGTTCCAGTCTGGAGCTATGCATCCAGGTAAGTGACACTGCCACAGGATAAGCTTGATTGAGAAATGTATTTTATTAACTTTATATAATATGACTGACGACACCTAGCAGATTAAAGGCTGTTCTTTGGGGTTAAAGCGTTTAACCCGGGGAAAAAAAAAAATAGATTATGGTCCCGACAACCTTACTGCTTCTAGGCGTACGTGCTAACCACTTGGCCACTGTGCTGCCTATAGGTTAAAGCAGAGCTCCACTCAAAAATGGAACTTCCGCTTTAAGTACAGGTGACCCCCTGACATGCCACATTTGGCATGTCATTTATTTTGGGAGGGGGGGGCAGGGAGTGGGTACCCTGTTTTTAGAGGCACCCAACTCTCACTTCCTCCCCTGGCGCCAGAAGGAAGATCACCTTTCCCCGTCAGGTCCCAGAAGATTGCCCGGCCTTTCACAGCAAGTGGCTCGCGTATGTGCAGTGCGCGCCCAGCTCTAAAGCCACAGCCAGGCGCCTACAGTTAGACTGCTAGCGCCGAGGAGAGGAGGGGGAAGGGAGCGGGGCTTTGTATGCCCACATCACTAGACTGTGGGACAGGTGAGTGTCTGATTATTAAAGGTCAGCAGCTACGATTTTTGTGGGAAATTACAGCGGCTCCAGATTAAAAAAAATGACTATACGACTTGTCACAATTGTATACGCCAGGGCTCAAAATTTCAATTCCTGAACTACTAGCCAGGCCTTAAGGGTTACTAGCCACTAGTTTCCCTAACCACGCCCTCCTAAATTATCTCATGAAATGACACTTAAATGTTTTACGCATAATAAAAGCGGCGTTCTGCTGAAAAAAATTAAAATAAGTCAGCAGCTACAAAAAGTGTAGCTGCTGACTTTTAATAATCAGAAACTCACCTGTCCCATGGTCCAGCGATGTGGGTGTACGAAGCCCCGCTGCTTTCCAAGGCGCTGGCATTCTTACTATGGGCCCCCAGCTCTGGCTTCACAGGCGGGCACGCGTTTGTATGGCCGGGCAATCTTCTGGGACCTGTGGCATGTCCCAGAAGATTGGAGGGAAGGGGGAGAGGTGAACTTCCAGTGCCCCGTGAGGAAGTGGGAGCTGGATGCCTCTAAAAAGAGGATATCCACTCCCCCAAAAAAAATTGCATGCCAAATGTAGCATGTCAGCGGGTCGCCATCACTTAAAGCAGAAGTTCCTTTTTTGAGTGGAACTTTGCTTTAAGTTACAAAAATAAATATTAACAACTTCTTTACCAATGCAGCCTCACCTGTGCAGAGTAAGAGAGAGGGGAGGAAGAGGAGAGCAGGTCGGATCACAGAGCGGGGATTGCCCACTGTAACAGCTTACATTTTAATTGCAGTCCACTTGCTGACACACACAGTCCCGCCTCCTTTGATAGACGCCACGCATACCAGCATTGGACCTGTGTTCTGTCTATCAAAGTAGCCATGCCAGGAGGCGGGACTGTATGTGACGGTAAACGGACCGCAATTCAAATGAAAACTGTTACAGCGGGCAATCCCTGATCTGTGATCCGTCCGGCTCTCCTCTTCCTCTGGAAGAATGGCTCCCATTCAACTCCGCCTGCCGGCGGGGCTTGAATGCAAGCAGGCAAGTGGAAGTTTTAATGGCTGGTATACGCTACGAAAGTAGTTACCCTTTTAATATTTTTTTTTTTTTTTTTAGACCTTGGAATGTGAAAAAGTAGGTATGGATAGAAACTCACTGAGGGAGACATGAGACTGCCACTGCTGAAAATACTCCTTGCCTGGCTTCCAAGTCATGTGGAGCAAGTATGGAGTCTAGACACAGCCAGGCAAAATAGGATTTTTGTAATCGTAAAATCTATTTCTTGGAGTCTATTGACCATCACAGAAAATCAACTGCCAGGAATTACTGCTACCTACAAGAGGATTAGGCACCGGCAAACAAAATTTCAGGCCAGGCTAAGCCCCCCACTCCCAGCTTGCCTTAACTTGTAGCAAAGCAGTACCAAGAGAACGATCATAAAACAGAGGTTGGACCGATTTCCTGAATGGACTCCGAGAAAAGAATTTCAGTGATTGCAAAAATCCTAATTTTTATTTTTTTACTATAGTTCCTGTTTTAACAATAAAAAATGACTTCATAAATAATTCTACTTCACTGTTGTAGATGTGATGTGTCATAGGGTGAAAATTGTGGTGAGGGGCATTTCTAAGCTTCACCTGCGTTGTCATGGGTCTGCCCTAATTAACTTTCTGTATCCACAGGTCTACAGATGCAGGCACCGCACCCAGGAATGGCTCCGTCCCCTGCTCAGATGGCCACACGTCCTCCTGGTATGGCTCCTCCTGGACCCCCTCCAATGGGAATGCCACCACGGGGACCTCCATTTGGAGCAATGGGTAAGTTGTGTGTTTGTGGCTTTTTTAATGCACAATTGTGGTCAAAAGTAGCAAAACCGATGATTCTTTATCCTATCTGGATAGTTATGATTAGATTTAGAAATGATTATTTGTGGGCTGCTGGCCTTCTCTTAACCATCTCATGTTTATGGGCATCTTCCAGGACAAGTGCACTTATAAATGGGCACACATGGGCAATTTTTTTGCTATAGCAATTATTCCCCATGATTGTTCTAAAAGGAGTCACTAGTAATTGCTACACATGCAGTTGCGTGGAGTAGCAATCAACTGCTCAGATTTGGAGCATAGTTCTACTACTGGCCATTGATGGCTGCTGCATGCAGCACGCCATTGTTGTGTAGCAGTCAGTGTGAGGCACTTTTTTGGGATTGGTATAGCAGAATCGCCTGTCTGCAGCCCACCCTTAAGCTGGCCATACACCATATAATGGTCTTATTCAATTTTCTTTAGATTTACCTTCAACGATGTAGTGCAAGGGCCTGCCTGATTGCATACAAAATGAAAGTGTTTAGGTTTGACCTCATTATATGGCTTTGTTAAATCTAAAGGAAAGCTGTACCAGAAAATTGTATAGTGTATGGCCAGCCTTAGTGTTAGCAGCTCCTTCACCACCAATCAGTAGAAACAGACATTTGAGCTCAGTGCTTGTTAATGTAAACACATTAATGCCTTGTATTAGTTGCAGCTGTCAGGATATTCAATTAGGATGTATCTCTTTTGTAAAGCAGCTGTGGTAGTTGATGGTCTAGTTGTTTGTACATGTCTGTTGCTGCTGAAGGTCTTGCCATATAGCAGCTGTCATTGATATGCAAACAGTAATGTTATGGTTTCTGTATAAATAATGAACAGTTGTCCAGATTGGAGAAAATTCAGCACGTGAACTTGGAGTTTCTAAATGGAACTCAAGCCCCCTCCTAATCTCCCAACCTCACCCAAAAAATAAAATCATCCTTTCTTTTCACGCTCCAGCGCTGTTTCTTGACTTCCTCTTTTGTTCAGCCCCCCTGGAGTTCTGGACAGAAGCACTGTCATCCTGTGAGTAAAACCTGTTGTGTCGCATCATAAGCAGGCTGGGCTCCTAGGACTCGAGGACTGAGTCATGCTCAGTCCTTGAATACCCAGCCCCTACCACCACCAGGGGACGCTGCCGTAACATGGCCGGAGTTCCATTTTAAAGCAAACCTGTGACCCAAACAAAATGGCAAAACTACACCTGCTGCTTGCTTTGGGCACATTACTGCTGCAAATTTGCCTCGGAGCTGCCTTGGGTCTCCTGCACTTCCTGGTAATGGAAATTACATGCCCTTAGTCCTCTGCCTGTGCTACCTATCAGCACTTCTGGGTAGTGCCACTAAAAATCGCTGAGTGTGCCTTACAACACACTTTGACCTACAGGTAAGCCTAGATTAAGGCTTACCTGTAGGTCCAAAAGAAGAAGATATTTGCCCGAAGACAGGCACCGTTGTCTACGGTGCATGCGCCGTAGACAGCGGCGAGCAGGCGCACTGAGCGCGGCACCGTCAACGACGGAGATGACGCGCGTGTCGGCTCCCGCGCGCATGCGCAGGAGTGACGGCTTCGCCGAATGACAGCGGCGGACCTGCGAGACCCCACCGAGAAGATGGATGCGCCGGACTACAGGGGACAGCAGTGACTTCGCTGGCTCCTGTGTCAGGTAAGTGACACATAATTGACTACTATGCGATGCATAGTAGTCCATTATGCTTTGCCTTTGCAGGGAATGTAAGAGGAAGTAAACCCATCAGGGTTTACTTCCTCTTTAAAGTGATACTAAAGCTTTGTTTTTTTTATTTTATTTATTTTTTATATAACAAACATGTCATACTTGCCTACATTGTGCAGCTCGTTTTGCTCAGAGTGACCCCCGAACATCGTCTTCTGAGGTCCTTCGGTGGCTCTCGCAGCTCCTCCCCACATCAGATAACCCCCTCGGAGAAGCGCTCTCCCAAGGGAGTTACCTTGCGGCTGCGCTCCCGAGTCGTTCATTCGGTGTTCATAGAAGCCGAATGTATGACTCGGCCCGGTGCCGAGGTCATTGGATTTGATTGACAGCAGCGGGAGCCAGAGGCTGCACTGATATCAGTCTATCCAATCAAAGCCGGGACTCCGTGGAGAGAAGGAAGGCACGTCCCCACTGAAGAAGATGAAGGGGCTCAGGTAAGTAAAACGGGGGTCTGGTTACTGCCAGGTGTTTTTGTCACCTTAACGCAGAGGATGCATTAAGGTGAAAAAACACAAACCTTTACAACCCCTTTAACACTGAGAGCCACAAAGGTCAAGTTACTTGTTTGATGTTGGGATACTCTGAGCAGCTCTAAGGGGAGATTTAGAAAAAAGGCATTTTACTGATGACTGGTAATAGCCACCTACTAAACTCTCAGCTATTCAAAACTGCTGTTCTGTTCTTTTGATTTAGCTCCAGATTTATTTCATTTTAAGTGAACATGTTCTAGAAAAGATCTTGATCAGCTAACCTTATCCCTTTAAAACAGGGGTCTCAAACTGGCGGCCCTCCAGCTGTTGCAAAACTACAAGTCCCATTATTCCACTGCCTGTGGAAGTCATGCTTGTAACGGTCCAGCCTTGCAATGCTTCATGGGACATGTAGTTTAGCAACAACAGCTGGAGGGCTGCTAGTTTGAGACCCCTGCTTTAGAGTGGAGCCTGTATTGCAGTTTGGAGCACAAGGACTTGCCAGAGCTTGACATGGAGCTATATTCATGTGTATCTGGCATGACCTAGCAACAAATGTTGTGTAATACCAAACCCCGCAACTGCTTATCCTTTCATTCCCCTGCTACTGGTTAATTTACGGGAGAAAGCTCTTTGTAAATTGTAAGTTGCCACTTGGTATGTGCATATGGCCATGGGCTCTCTCTGCCTCCCATGTGGCAGATATGCCTGAGTGGCATGTCAGCAGCATTGTCATTTGGAAGGAGGGCTAGTAAGTACATGCTTCCTCATAATCTCTATAGGGTTGTCTTATCTTGGTGTATAGGGCAGCAGATTGGTCATAGATTTGAGCTCTGACAAGGTGATCTTAGGCCAGCTAGGAAATTAACGTTCATCGGTGTTCTTGGCCTTACCTAAGCTGCCCATGTCTACAGTAGCTCCAGCAGTAGCCTTCCAAAGAGCATCCTTGTAAGATGCCCAGATCATCTCACCTGGATCTACCTACCTGGGAATTAGAAGGAACAAGGACACTGTCATTTTACTTTAAAGTGGTTGTAAACCCTTGTGTGTGTTTTCGAAAAAAAAACAAAACAAAAAAAACATGCCTATACTTACCTGCTCTGTGCAATAATTTTGCACAGAGCTGCCCGATCCTCTTCTTCGAGGGTGCCTGCCGATGCTCCAGGCCCCTCCTATTCGAGTGCTCTTGCGGAAAACCGATTTCCCTGGGGACACCCGTGCGGGCTAGCTCCTGAGTCCCACTGCTGCTTCCATTGACAGACTCGGCCCTGCTCCCAAGTCACTGGCTGTGATTACTGTAAAAGCTAATGGCTCCTGCTGCTATCAATCTGCTCTCAATGAGAGAGACGGAGGCTGGATTGGGCTCGGGTAAAAAAATAAATAAAATGTGGTGGTGGGGGGTCAGGGTGGAGCTGCAGCACAGGTTTTTCACCCTAATGCATAGAATGCTCTAGGGTGTAAAAACCTTGAGACTTTACAACCACTGTAAGAAAAAACGTGTCTGCTGAGATATGAAACGTTCTGTAAAATTTTCATTTGCTAACCTTTTTTATCTCTTGTGTCTCAGGACATCCAGGAATGCCTCCCGGAATGCGCCCACCACCTCTCATGCCACCACACGGCTTCAACGGTCCTCCAAGACCACCTCCCTATGGCTACCAGCGTGGTCCTCCCCCACCTCCTCGCCCGGCTCCACCTCCTCCACGTCCTCCAGCTGCCCGCCCCCCTGCACCTATGAGGATGCCAATGCCACAGTGATCAGGAAACTGACTCCACGTCAACCTGCATCTTGTGAGAACTCTGTACAGTGCTCCAGCCTACAGCTTGTTCTTTTTTATGTGTTCTGTGGAAGTCTCTGCAGACTTTTGTATGATTCTGAAATGTATACAGACTTATTTTTTTTTTTTTTTTTTGTTTCCTTTTGATTTCCCTCGGTTTGAAAATTCAGGGTGTCTGGGGAACACATTAAAATCATCATAATACCAGCGCAGGCAATGCAACACTTCTCTGGAGACCTTTGTTGAATTTTCCATTGTCTTGCTTAGAAAGCCTGTCATCTTTGTAAAATGGTTCCATTTAAATTGGGTTTGTTATAAAAGGGCATTTTTTTTTTCTTACGCATGACACAATTTCCAGACTACCTAGTTACTATACCGTATCCCAAAGCTGCCACGTTTAAAGTAAACCTGTGCTGAGAGTTGGAACGTTACTATTGCCGGCTTTTCATTCTTCAAACCCTAGTTGCCTGATTGTCATGCTGATTGAACGTCGCTAACCCAGAACAAGTTTATAGATGATTATTATACAGAATTTATATAGCGCCAACAGTTTGCGCAGCGCTTAACAAAATGAAGGCAGTCATTACAGTTACAATACAATTTGGTGCAAGAGGAATCTGAGTGCCCTGCTTGTTACAATCTAGGTCTTCTTTTTATTTTGTTTCAAATTGGTATACTTGTCCCAAGTCACCGACTAAGAAAGTGGATGCCAAGGCCTCCTCCCTGGTATACTTGCCAATACATGTTGCAGGAGTCCACCGTGAAGAAGCTGCCATGGTGGAGCTTACCAAGGTGGATGATGTCCCTGCAGGCCCCCGTCCTCCTTCCCCCATGACCATGTTCAGGCCACTCAGGCCTCAGCACTGTCACATGGGAGTGGTTGAATACTTCCCTATACATAAAAGCCCCACAATGCTAGAGCAATAGAGCCAGGAGGTAGTGAAGGAACACGGATCGGTGAGTATACCTTGTTGGGTAGGGGTGGCAGCATGCCCTTAATGGAAAAAGTGACGTACTCTGCACAGCTCGGTGGCTTGCATTTTCAGAATTAGCAGTTTTTTTTTACTGTACTTTTCTTAGGAAAGGTTTATTTTTAAAATGACCATAAAGTGCTTGATGGTCGCTTTTAAAGGTGGCAGGAATTTTCCAGCATGGATAGAAGCTTGGTAAAGATTCTCCATGTTTTTCATCATTATTCCACAGCAGGCGTTTGCCAATGGGAATACCAGGACTGCCAGTGCTGATTGCTTCTTTTACTCATACCAGTCCTCATACCAGTCCTCTGGATTAAGAACTTCGAGTCACTGACTTGGAACTAACATGCAGCCAGGACGTCTGCTTTGCATACTTGTTTCAAGTCAGGAAATCCGGATCAGAATCACAACTGGGCAGCTAACGTTTTTAGGATGCAGTCATCGGAAATATATTTTTTACTTCCAGTATCGTTTCCTTTTCCAATAAAGAAGTATACAAAACATAGCGGGGTTGACACAAGTCTCTTGCATATTACCAAGATCACTGGGTAGCTATTATAGTTTTTGTTCAGTGAAAGTATGTCTTAACTGGGTTTACAAAAATTGTCATTGCAACCAGTGCCATATTATTATGCCAGTGCATATGGAAAATGCTATTTGCCAGGCTGCTTTACTTTAATATATTACTTTTCGCTGAACCCATGAATACATATCGTTGAGGTCAGGAGCTCTGATCTCTTTACTTGGAATCAGTGAGTCAATGTGCTGAAGCCTGAGGGTCAGGATGACCCCCCAGGCAGCTATCCTTTTCAAAAGGAAGGACAAATCCATGTCCCCCCCCTCACAGAAGGGTTTCTGCAGACGTTTGACTCGTGTGGGCAGGTCTACGTGGATTAATGTACTTTTGAGTAAAGTCAGATTTGTTCAGTAGCACCTCCTTGTGTTTGCCAGAGTGTACTGCAGCTGTAATATGTGCATGAGCTTGACCGTTGCCTTTCTCTGAAGTTAAGGCATTCTTCTGCACTGCAACCTGTCAATCGGGTTGTCCACATCAGAGCCTTGTAAAGCTCCATCCTTTTTGTCCCCTTACATATTACAATAGGCACCGTACAAAGGGCAGTCCATTACAAACCTGTCAGGTTTTCTTCAAGATTTGCAGCTCTGTGTAAACAGATTTACAACCATGTTTCTTTTTTATTTTTTAGTAAAAAGTCTTTGTAAATGGTAGAATATTTTAATAAAATACTATTTACCAAAACCTGTGTTCTCTGTCTTGGGGGGGGCCCATTCACGCCATTATTATTATAATAATACATGATTTATCTAGTGCCAATAGTTTACGCAGCGCTTTACAATGTAGAGGGGGGACAGCGCAATTACAGTACAGTTCAATACAGAAGGGGCAGGAGGGCCCTGCTCGTAGAGCTTACATTCTAAAGAGGGGGGTGGTGGCATTTCTTTCTGTGATCAGTTCAAGGGGGTTAATATTTGCCTGAAAATGGGCTTTCATGAGAGTTGTGTTTTTTAAAGAAGTACAGCCTATGCATTTTTTTTTGGCCCTACTTCTATGGATCACAGGAGTGCAATGCATTTCATCCATGCAGAAGCTTGTTCACTGCACTTGTCACTTCTTTTGGAGTTGCAATGCTCTGCAGGCTTCAGTCCAAAAAAAAAGGTAATGACACCTTTTTATTTTAATAATATGGTTGTATTTATTACATATTTGATGCTCCTGCGTTATGCACCTGCATTATTTTTATATCCTGTTGCTACCTGTTTGGCTGAGATAACTGCAACCATAAGCGGGTGTTACTAATAAATTGATAAGTTGGGGTATTATGCATTTTTGGAACCAGTGGCGACTAGAACTAATACAATTTTCAAGTGATTTTCAAATGTAATGTAGAAGGTACACATGGCAATTGTCGGTACACAGTGCTTCAGCAATCAGTCTTCGATAGAGGATTTGCATCTACTTGAACATACAGAGTGCAAATAGCAATTGGCCAAGGTTTTCCCTTGCATTTTTTAATTTTACTGAATCTTCATGTAAAGAAGTGGAAAAGAAACCAGGGCAAAAAGCGGGGTATCCATATTCATTGGACAGGAATTGAAACTCATGTCACCTCTACCCTAGTGATGTGACGTCTGTGAACTCCCTCGGCGGTGCAGATTTCTTCTGCCTGACTTCTTCCAAGTGCAGAGTTTGTGACCAGCAGGGGGCGACACAAGGGTGGCTTCACACTGCCCAGGTGTAGTCCTGCTCTGTTTTGGGCAAAGTGCATCCATCCTATGGGTTTTGTGTGTGTTAGCTGCATTTTCCCATAGACTTCCTATGATGTCCTCCAGTTACAGAAAAAGAGCACCAAAGATGCAGCATGCAGGGCCAGTGCATGGATTTTTGCCTACTTAGACAAAGGTTCAATTTCCACTACAGCTTCCCCCAGCACTAATCCTGAGGAATGACGGCTCCAATCCAAGAACTGACATCATACACGTCGCTTCCCTGTCTCTGTACTGTCTGAGCGCACAGAAGATCGGACTGCCCTTCTCCGTGATGCCCACCATGATGGACCGGGCCCGCAGGTGGGACAGCTGAGCCTGGTGAACAAGGCGGCACATCGTGGTGGTGGTGGAAGTGATGGGTGGCTTCACAGCTGCTTGTATCACTTCCACATGAAAGCCAATAGTCCGCTTTCCTAAAGTACAAATAAAGTCGACAGCGCTGTAAAAATTTGAATCCCCAACATGTGGCTGGGGATTCGAATTATACTGTCCCACCTATCCTGGAGTCCTAAGGCGGCTGCTTAAGCCACCTTTATGGTAGCACTGGCCCTGGTAGCATGCGCTGTAGCAAAAGCACATTGGGACAGTGTGAAGTTGCCTTAAGGGCCCTTTCATACTGATGTGTGTGCGTGCTGTGTTTTTACCTTGCTAAAAACGCAAGAAAAATGTTTCCCTTTAAAAATCCAAAAGTGGAACTTTCTCTCATCTGATTCCATCACGATTGGCACCTTTCAGGGAAGAGGGAGGTGCAGATATCTGTATAATACACGTATCTGCACCCACTTCTGGGGACAGGCTCCCGTGGAGTCATGCCCCCCCAGTGTCTCCTGGGAAACGCACAAATCCCAGGAGATAGCAGGCACCATTTAGGACAAGCAGCGCGACTCTGGCATGTGCAGTAGGGAACCTGTAATGCTTCACTTCCTGATCCCCCTTACTGAGAATAGCGGCAGCAGCAGCCGAGAGCCGAGCGATTGATTGAAAGGTAAGTGCCAATTTGTTAAAGGTCAGCAGCTGCAGTATTTGTAGCTGCTGGCTTTGAATCATTTGTTTTTAGGTGCACTCCCGCTTTAAATATTATGGGGACTCTTTACACCAATGTGCTGCGGAAAAGTCCTGCTTGCTGCATCTTTGGTGTGCTTTTTCAAAACCACAGCTCCCCACTGAAATTAATAGAAAACAGATTAAAAACGCATCACAGTTGCAGTTGTCGCATGTTCATGTTTTACAGGTGCATGCTGGGAGTTGTGCAACCAGAAAACGTGCATTTTTTTATTTTATTTTTATTTTTTCCAAGGAGCACTGTAAAAGCACCCTTAAGCCCCATACACACTATCAGATTTTCTGCTGATTTTTGTCTTCAGATTTACCAAAACCATGTAGTGCAAGGGCCTGCCTGATTGCATACAAATTGAAACTCCTAAGGTTTGACATCATATTATATGGTTTTGGTAAATCTGAAGGGGAAAAAATCTGCAGAAAATCTGATGGTGTTTATGGGACTTAACTTGCATGTGCACAGGATTTCATCCAGCTGTGAAGTGAGCTGAGAATGTATATTGAGCTGCACATACAACACTTATCGATGGCACCGGCTTGGGGAGCGTGAACACTAAGAAATGAAGCTCTGTGCAAAGGAGGTATGTCTGACCACTGGAGATCCGGAACACCGCTCTGTGTTCAGCAATCTAGATTTCCAGCGGGCTGCCATCACAAGGAATTTTAACAATAGCTGCAGCATGATAGTATATCAAAAAAATTAGGACGCACCTATTGAGCCATCAACCAGGATAGAAGATCGTATTAAAATAACTTGTGTTGCTTATTGAGTCTAACCGTTCCCAGGCCATACAGTTTTCAAGCTCTCGAGGAGGAAATGTGTTGGTGACCCTTGAAAATTTTTCATATGAAGTAAATAAACAAAGAATTTTGAACTCTACTGCCATTGGTTTGGACTCTACCAGGGAGCCAGATTTGGTGTTCACTGGCAGCCTAACCAGAACCTATAATCTCCAAGTATTGAATTCCACTTTGATAAATAATGCAGAATTTCAACAGTGAATAATCCAGCTCATTGTATTCTGACTTCCCAAGCTTACATAGTTAGTAAGGTTGAATAAAGATAAAGTCCAACCTGAGTGAGTGTCTACAATTGTCCCTATCCCTGTACATTGCACACTCACATCCGTCCCTACCCTCAAGAAGCCCACAATCCAAGGTCCCCATTCATATACTAGGGCCAATTTTGGAAATAAGCCAATTAACCTACCTGCATGTCTTTGGAGTGTGGGAGAAAACCCACGCAGGCACCGGGAGAACATGCAAACTCCAGGCAGGTAGTGTCATGGTTGGGATTCGAGCCAGTGACCCTTATACCCTGGCATATTCAAGGTTGGGATTCGAACCAGTGACCCTTCTTACTGCTAGGTGAGCGTGCTTCCCACTACACCACCGTGCCTCCCATACACAGTTATGATCTCCGTTAGAAACCCCCAACCTGGAGCTGTGTAGGGTGCTTTAAATGCCTTAGGAAAGCTGCATGCTTCAGCTTGTATAAGAGCCATATATACAGCATGCAGCTTTCTTGAGGCCTTTAAAGCACCCTACAGCTCCAGGTTGGGGGTTTATAACAGAGCTTATAATAGCTGTGCTGTCACAAGCTTGGGAAGTCAGAATATGACGGGCTGGATTATTCACTGTTGTAATTCTGTATTATTTAACAAAGTCAAATTAAATTCTTGGAGATTATAGGTTCTGGTTAGGTTGCCCTGGTCTGCCAGGTAACACCAAATCTGGCTCCCTGGTAGAGTCCAAGAGTCAAGACCTACATTTTCGACATGCATGCTTCAGCTTGTATAAGAGTCATATGCACAGCATGCAGCTTTCTTGAGGCCTTTAAAGCACCCTACAGCTCCAGGTTGGGGGTTTCTAACAGAGCTTATAATAGCTGGATAAAACGTATGTCAAGGGTGCTCAGAATGTCAGGACCAGCAGACAGGGTCTTTATTGGATGGATGAAGTGGTCTTCAAACACTTAGGGCTGCACTCAAAGAGGGAAGCAATTTCTAATAGAAAACAGATGAACGAAAAAAGGCGCCTCTAAGTGCAGAATTAAAACTTTTAAAGTTTTAATTCTGCACTTAGAGGCACCTTTTTTATTTCATCTGCTGTGGCTGGCTGTCACAAGCTTGGGAACTCAGAATATGATGGCCTGGA
This sequence comes from Lithobates pipiens, assembly GCF_037356315.1. NCBI lineage: Eukaryota > Metazoa > Chordata > Amphibia > Anura > Ranidae > Lithobates > Lithobates pipiens. The sequence goes on from NW_027507791.1 coordinate 55,359,740, forward strand.
TAATTCACTGTTGAAATTTTGTATTATTTAGGCTCCATGCACACTGAAGCTCAAAAAAGCTTTTTCTGGACGCCAGATTGCTGGCAGAAAACGCTGGTTGAAAAACTTGCTTTTAACAGCGTTTTGTACTAGCGTTTATGAGCGTTTATTAGCGTTAGCGTTTATGGGCGTTTTCAATAAAAATACACAGAGGACACTCCAAAAATCCCACAGTACATTCCAAACTCCCACAATGCACTGAAGAAATAGAATGCCGAACACTAATTAACGCGCGTTTATAAGCGTTTATCAGCGTTTGTCTTTTTTTGGCAGTGAAAAACGGCACTTTGAACGCATATTTCTCGCGTTCAGAAAAAAGCCCATAAACTCCACTGCTCATTAACGCTGAAAAACGTCCATGTGTGCATGGACACATAGGCTAACATAGAGTGGAGTTTATGGGCTTTTACAAAAAACGCCCAAACCTCAATAAACTGCAGTTTATCAGCTCCAGTGTGCATGGAGCCTAATCAAAGTCAAATTCAATTCTTGGAGATTGCAGGTTCTGGTTAGGTTGGCCTGGCCTAGTCTGCCAGGGAACACCAAATTTGGCTCCAAACCAATGGCAGTAGAGTCCAAAATTATTAGTTTATTGACGTTATATGAAATCTGTGTGTGAGTGTGCATTTTTAAGGGTCACCAACACTTTTCCTCTTCATAAGGGCTTAAAATAAGACTCCTAAGTTTTCGACATGCATGCTTTAGCTTGTATAAGAGCTAGTGCTGCACGATTCTGGCCAAAACGAGAATCACGATTTTTTTTTTGCTTAGAATAAAAAGATCAAGATTCTCGTGACGTAAAATTTTTCACATTATACAAAAAAAAATGGGCTAACTTTACTGGTTAGTTTTTTTTTTTTTTATTAAAGTCATTTTTTCCAAAAAAAATACATTTGAAAGACTGCTGTGCAAATACAATGTGACATAAAATATTGCAACAACCACCATTTTATTCTCTAGGGTGTCTATAAAAAAAAAAAAAAAAAAAAATATATATATATATATATAAAATGTCTGGGGGTTCTAAGTAATTTTCTTTTTTTTTTTCACAATCAAAGGTTTTATTAAGAATATAGACAGGTTTACAATTAACATAAGATTATAAATGTCATCAACAGTGGTATGTATACATACATTGATACAAATAGATAGCATTTGTGTTGTAACCAGGTATCTCAGTTAGAACAAAAGATAAAGTATGATCCAATAGCTAAAGTAAAAACTAAAGATACCACTGGGTAGATCATGTATTAGAAGGAGGGTGAAAGAGGGTACAAGGTAAAGGGGGATGGAAGTCGAGGGGGGGAGGGGAGGGGTGCCATCGCACTAAGATTCGATTCCTTAAGTTAAGTGTATATCTAATAGAAGCATGTATAGCTCAATCATTCTGTTTCTCCTTTCTATTTCCTTTTCTTCTGAGAATAATGGGGAAGGGAAGTTCAGCCCATAAGTGATTGGTAATCTGAAGAGAGGGAAAAAGCCAGCCAAGGTTGCCAAGTTTTGTTAAAGGAAGTGCTATTTTCTTTTTTCATTGCCACTATTTCCTCCATTTTATAAATGTATTGCACTCTGTTTAACCAGTCCCTAACTCCTGGGACTCTGGGGGTTTTCCAATAGATGGGTATGAGTGTTTTAGCAGCCACGAGTAAATGTCGAGAGAGTGATTTTTTGTAGCGACTCAAGGTAATTGGGACAAGATTAATCAGGCACGCTGCTGCGTCTAGCTCGAGATTAGTTTCTGTTATATGTTTTATCCAGGTCCTAATTTCGTCCCAGTAGGTGCAGATGAGAGGGCATTCCCACCAGATATGTATAAAGGAGCCTACACAAGTTTTACATCTCCAGCAAACATCCGAGGTGGGATGAGACCATCTTCCGGTCTTTTGCGGTGTCAGATACCACTGGGTGAGGACCTTATAGGAAATCTCTTGGTATTTGGAGCTTAATGAGCATTTGTGTGTCAAAATACACACCTTTTCCCATTGTTTTTCAGAAATTTTCAGTTTAAGGTCAAGTTCCCACTTCTTCTTGTGTTTATTATTATCCACGTGTGGTGTACGCATTAGCCATGAGTATGCAAGGGACGTGGTGTGCGCTACCGGTGATCTTTTTAAGCATATAGATTCCAGCTGTGTCAACGGGAGGCTAAATTTAGATTTATGCTTACTGTTCACCACATAGTCCCGTAATTGCATGTAAAACCACAGGCCAGGAAATGCCTCACCCACCTCGGAGCTAAGTGCGTCAAATGTTTTGATTTTCGAGTTTGCTATACAGTGGTGAATGAGGAGGTCATGTGGTAGTTTATGGTGCATACCTGGTGGGAAAGCAGGATTATTGGTGAGCGGTGTCAGCGGGCCCGGGACGGATGCGATCTTGTAAAGACTCGCTATTTTGTGCCAGATATTGATTGTGATTTCAATCAGTGGGTGTCCTATCTGTTTGTCTTTCTTGGAGTGTATAGACCATGGATAGTAAAGTGTTTTATGTAGGGTTAGATTGCTTTCTAATTGGACCCAGTCTTTGTTTGGGCCATGGCAGTGCCAGTCTATGAGTCTGGTGATGTGTGCAGCCTGAAAATATTTTTTGAAGTCAGGAAGACCCATGCCTCCTTCACTTTTGGGAAGCGTTAGTAGAGTGAAACTGATTCTGGGTTTTCTATCTGCCCAAAGGAAGTCTCTCTGTGCTTTAAGGAGAGTGCTAAAAAAGGTTTCCGGAATTTTTATGGGTAGAGCATTAAATAGGTACAATAGTCTAGGCAGTATCGTCATCTTCAAGATGGACGCTCTGCCAAACCATGAGAATTTCTTTGGTTTCCATCTCAGCAGGTCTTTAGTTATTGTGGATAATAAAGGTTTAAAGTTGTAGTGGTATAGAGTGTCAAGGCTGTTAGTTAAGTTTATTCCCAGGTATTTGAGTGTGGTCTGTTCCCATTTATAAGGATAGTTGTCTTTCAGCCTCTTAAATTGATCAGGTGGTAATGTAAGGTTGAGTGCTTCAGATTTCGACTGATTCACTTTGAAATTGGAAATAAACCCAAAGGTTTGAAACACTTTGTGAAGATTTGGTAAAGATATATGTGGGTTGGTGATGAAGAGTAAAAGGTCATCCGCATATGCGGCTATTTTGTATTCTCTATGGTTTACTACGAATCCCTGGATATCTCTGTGTAGGTTGATTGTTCTTATTAGGGGTTCTAAAGTGATAATAAAGAGAAGTGGTGATAGAGGGCATCCTTGGCGTGTTCCATTATGGATCGCGATGGGGTCTGAGAGTATGTTATTTACTTTAATTTGGGCCTGGGGATTTCGATAGAGGGCTGAGATCCACGATAGCATGTTCTCTTTCAATCCAATATGGGCACAGGTGTCCATCATGTAGTCCCAGGAGACCCTATCGAAAGCCTTCTCTGCATCAGTGGAGAGCAGGATGCCGGCTGTTTTGGAGGTTTGAGCAAAGTGGATAAGATTCAGTGCCTTAGTGGTATTGTCACGGGCTTCCCTACCTGGCATGAATCCCACCTGCTCAGGGCCTACGATCTTTGCCAAAAGGGGTTTCAATCTATTGGCAAGTATTTTGGCCAGGATCTTGAGATCAACATTTAGGAGTGATATGGGCCTAAAATTTGCGCAGTCGGAGTGGTCTTTGTTAGGTTTCGGGATAACAGCTATGTGTGCCATTAAGAATGAGTTGGAGTTGTTTCTGTGTTTCGCTAGGAAGTTAAAGGCCGCCTGGAGAGGTTTTAGGAGAGAAATTGTGTAAGTCTTATAATATTGTGACGTGAAGCCGTCAGGTCCAGGGCTTTTACCTGTTTTTAAATCAAATATTGCGTCTGAGATCCCTGATATAGCTATAGGGTCATCTAATTTATTTGCCTCGTCACTTGCCAGAGAAGGCAAGTTACTGTTTTCAAGGAAGTCTTTAATTGTTTCTTGTTTTGTCTGAGTTATGTGGGACGGTTTGTGTTGGGCCGGCAGGTTGTATAATTTGGCATAGTAATCGTGGAACAGGTCTGCCATTTCTTTAGATTTGTATTGCAGTGTCCCCTTTTTGTCCTTTATGGCATGGATATGACTAGATAATGTTGTTTCTTTCAGGGCCTTAGCTAGTTGTTTCCCACTTTTGTCCCCTTGTTCATAAAAAATATTTTTCCTAAAAAAGAGTGATCTTTTGATTTTGAGATCCAGCAGAAGGCGTAGTGCCTTTCTGCGTTCAGTCAATTGCTCTTCTACCCGGCGAGATTGGGATTGTTTATGTTGTAGTTCCAAGTTAGAAATTTGTTGGGATAGTTTTGTAATTTCACCCTCTCTCTCCCTTTTCTTCCTGGCGCCCCATTTTATCAGTTCACCTCTCACCACTGACTTGTGGGCTTCCCAATTGTTTAGTGGGTTTGTATCAGTGTCAATGTTATTGCAAAAGTATGTATTAATTGTGTTTTGAATGTCATCTCTCACTATTTGGTCAGTAAGGAGTGTAGGGTTAAGTCTCCAATTAAATGCGGGTTTGCGGTGTGCACCCAGTTCAACTGAGATAGCCGTGGGCGCGTGGTCAGAAAGGGCAATAATGCCAATCTCAGCTGCAAGTAAGTTACCTAAGTCTCTTTGTGAGACAAAGATCATGTCAATTCTTGAGTATCGTTTGTGAGGTGCGGAGTAAAAGGTGAAGTCCTTCTCCGATGGGTGCATGGATCTCCACGCATCCACCAGAGTCAATGACTGCAATAGTGTTTTCATTCGTTTAAGGAGCCTGTAACTGACATGGGTATGTCCAGAAGAGGTGTCCTTCAGGGGTGAAAGAGGTATGTTGAAATCCCCGCCCAGGAGAACACATCCCTCCGCAAACCATTTAAGTTCTTCGATTATTTTGCCACAGAATGGCACATGGGAGGTGTTCGGGAAGTACACATTAGCAAGTGTTATAGGGGATCCCTCCCAGGTGCCCTTCAGGAACAAATATCGTCCCTCAGGGTCAATAAGTTGGTGTTTTAGTTCAAAGGGTGCGTTTTTGTTCAGTAGGATGGACACTCCTTTCGTTTTGGCAAGGGGGTTAGTAGAGTGATACGCTTTGGTGTATATATTGTCAGTGAGTTTAGGAATATTTTTGTCCTTGAAGTGGGTTTCTTGTAGAAATACCACAGAGGGACGCACTTTTTTAAGTTCTCTTAACAGTCTAGACCGTTTTTCAGGAATATTCAGGCCATTTACATTATGTGAGACAAGGGTTGGCTTTTTCCCTAAGAAAGCATATGCCATCTTGACCTTTGATCTAGGATGGATGGGTTCTGAAAGAGCAACTTCCGTGAATGATTTTCACAGGAGTTGTAGGTGGTACAGCGTGGTAGGGTAGGGTGCTGTGGGTTAGAAGAGGAGAGTGCGTATGTGCGTGGGGTACGAAAGGGGAGTGGGAGTAGGGGGTGGGGGGGGGGGTAAGGTAAGAGGAGAAAAGGGGATGAAAGACTTAAGAATGTAAGGTATATGAAGAAAAGTACCCACCAGCCACTAGTCGGTGGTGGGTCTGTTTGGGATTCAACCAATATGCTTATGCGTTGGTATTTTCCCTTTGGGGGATAGTGGGAGGTGACCAACAAGCAGTCAAACGGTGACTGCTTCTTTGGACTGCTCTGTGGCAGCAGTGTAGGTGACCAGAGGTAGGGCCCAGCTCAGCGCATTGTGTCTAATCCCCAACAAGAGGATATCTGTAAGTAAGGTTTCTGAGACCAGTCAGTAGCATCTATTGTAGGCTGTAGTGGATTTGAGTAATGGGGGGGGGGGGAGATGTACAAGTTACCATTAATCGGTTTGCAAGAGAAGTTAACAATATTAACATTTTATAAACCATTCAAAAGAAGCTAAGGCTTAGGCACCAAGCCGTAGAACAAGTACTTGCAAAGAAAAAGAAAACCCACCACACAAAAAAGAGAAAAAAAAAAAAAAAAACATTCAAGGCAAAAACAAGACCCCGTCATATTTTAACCCAAAACCTAAGTGAGAAAGTGCTCAACTTTCAACTCTTCCGAATTGCATTACTAGGTCCAGGTATCTCTGTGTATTCTGGGGGTAGCCTAGTCCCTGTGCAAGAACGGTAAGTTTCCCACAACAAGCAAAAGAGGAACTAGGTTTCTGTGTCATATAGATCCAGCCCTCCCTTATAATCCCCGAGCATGATATAACATAGCGGGTGAAGTAGGGGGATCTTCGCGGCTGTTTGTCCCGACTATGCGGAAGGAGGCCTAGACCTGATGGATTAAATAGTGTCTTCAGGGTTAACCTGTTATTGCTTCCTGCTGCTAGTTGCAAGGGTATACTTTCCCCCATGTTATGTTGGGGGGGGAATATACAGCGATGGCTCATGCAATGTAACTCACTGTTTTGCAGTCATGAAAGATACACCATCTCTGGAGATGTAGGGGAGCATCTCAGGCACCAATAGCGATATTTAGGCGCTCATCACTTTGCCATTCTCAGAGCCTAGATAAAATACAAAAGTTAAAGCATAACAGAATAAAAGTCAATGTTGTTGCTGCAGAATGTTATAGTCTCTCCGCAGAGAACTGAAGTCTAACCATGTTAGGGGAGGAGGAGGTGAAAAGGGGGAACCTTCAGCTTTTAGAGTTGTGTGCCCCCCTATTGCAACAGGATAGTGACAGCCGAATAGTGGGTGAGTTTTTCATAAACAAAACAAAACAAGGTGGGTTGTTCCATTTCATGGTGCCGTACTGGAAAGCTGGGAGAAGCTTGCATCAGGACAGGATTTATGTTGTAGAAGGTTCGGTCACTTCAGTAGCCTCTTGATTCTCTCCCTCTCGGGCTCCTAGCACTTTTGGAGGAGGCTGGGGACTCTAAATTGTGTCTGTCAGCGCTTCTGCGGTGCTTGCCTAGCTGATAAGGCGATTGTGCCTGGGGGGGACCTGCTGAGAATTGTGGGTTGTTGATCGCCGGCGGTATGAGGAATTCTGCATACCACTCCGGGAGTTCCACCGGTGTAATCTGTAGTTCCTCACAGAATTTTTGGAGGTCTTCAGGGACTTTTAGCATATGCTGTTTCCCCAGGAAGTTTGCTTGTAGTGCGAACGGGAACTTCCATCTGTAGTTGATTCCTCTTTGCTTCAGTACTTCTAGAAGCGGACGTAACGCTCTTCTATTTTTAAGTGTAATGGGCGACAGGTCTTGAAAAAGTTGGATCTCAGCTTCTTCATGCACTATCCTTTCCTTCATCCGTGCTTTGTGGAGGATGTCTTCCTTCAGGCTGAAGTTCGATAGGCAACAGATGATGTCCCTTGGGGGTATTCCATCTTGCGCTCTGGGTCTGAGAGCCCTATGCGCCCTGTCAAATTCAATTGGCGATTGCTCCGGCCGTTCGATGAGAGTGTTAAAGATGGCAGTCAGGGCTGGTCTGATCTGATCTGGGGATACCGATTCGGGCACTCCTCTGACTCTGATATTGTTTCGCCTGCCTCGATTGTCCAGGTCTTCAATCTGCCTGTTCATAGTGATCAAATGTTGGGAGTGCGAGTTAGTGATGTCGTCCAGCCTGATCAGTGCCCTGTCCCTCCTTTTCCCAGCTCTGTCCGAGATTGCCATTTGCTCAGATAGTCTCATTAGCTCGGTTTTAATATCTGTGATGGCTGCAGCAAAGGAGCTTTTGATATCAGCGGCGATGTCTGTCATAGCTGCGTAGGTAAGGAGCTGGTCGGTTTTGCCATGGCCTGCGGTTGAGTCTTCAGATGCCGATAGGGAGACTTCATCATCTTCCATATCTTCCACAATACTGTTTCTTCGTGACATTGCCATTTTAGAGCTTTTGTTCTCCCCACAGTATTTAAATTTGCTAAGGTTTGCTGGCGAATTCTTTTTCTTCTTCTGGGGCGTCCCCACAGAGCGGAGAATATGGCTGTGTGAGCTTCTCTTTGATTGTGTGGACATATTCGCGTTAGGTCCGTTTTCAGTGCACAGGCCCTTCTGGTCACCAGGGTTTCTCTACATTACAGTCATGTATGTTGTTCACCAGGCCACTGCCCCTGTGGTAGAGTTTGGCAGTTCTTGGGTAGGAGAACTGTATTGTTAGTGGGGTGTGCACCTGTGCTGGGGTTATGCTGGGGAAGGATTAGGTGGTTTCAGTCCAAGCTAAGCTAGTTAGTTAGGGAGGTACAGGGTGTACTTGGAGTAGCAAGATGGCCGCCGTCTGCAGTGAATAGGCCTGAACCTCAGGTTTTCCCTGCTCTGATGGGCTTAGCTTCCTGTGCCCCCAAGGTCTGCCCCCCAGATCTGTTTGTGGTACAGGTGGTACAGGTTCCCACTAAGAATGGTGGAATTAGTCCGCTGTGGAGGGGGGGGATGCCTTCCTGGTACTCACTGCGGCCTGGTGGAGGTAGAGGCCGGATCCAGGGCCTGAATGGTCGCTCCGGGAGACTGCTGGGCACTGTATTCTGTTGGTCAGGCCGTGCTGTGTCCGGTTGGGCAGCGATATGTGTCCGCTGGGCAGGCTCCTCACTCCGGCGGTGTGATGCAAAGGCTGGAGTGGTCCTGTGTTCTTGTAGGCCGCAATATGGCGCCCGGAGCTCTGCGATGCGGCCGGGTGTAAGTACACCGCCTGGGGTGGTTAACTTTTCGCCGGCAGCCTCCGGGAGACAGGCCCGCAGTCCCCAGCCACTTTGTGAGTAGTTTCCAGGGGTGGAAATCGGTGGATGGCTGGCGTTCGTCGCCGTACTTCTTAGGCCTCAAGATGGCGGCGCCGCGTCCTCGGGTGGCGGCCTGCCACGGCCCGGAGGACGGCGTTTGCGGAGGTTTCAGAGGACAATACGGGTACCGGATTGCGTCCCGCACCAGCGGCAACCCCGATGGACGGTGGGGAACCGCGGGGAAGCTCGTCGGGCTCGGATGGCTACCGATTAACAAGAGGCCTCGGCGGAGCTCCTCGGATTCGCGTCCGCTCACTTCCGCTTCCGGTCACGCCCCCCTAAGTAATTTTCTAGCAAAAAAAATGATTTTAATTTGAAACCAACAAATGTCAGAAAAAGGTGGTTAAACTTTTTTCACCTACACACAAAGTCTATTCCATTGACAAATTGTTATAATGTTTATACTTAAGTTCAACTGATAAAGAATGTTTTGCCCAGTTTTTTTCTTCCTTTCTTTTGAAAGCTGTGGCTTCAGAAGAGCAGAGAGAATTCTCTGCATAGAAAGAATCGGGAAACTAGTCGAGATCGTGATAACGATTCTTGACTATTAATTGTGCAGCTCTAATAAGAGCGATGTCGAAAATTTAGGAATCTTATTTTAAACCCTGATGAAGAGGAAAAGTGTCGGTGACCCTTAAAAATACACACTCTGTTTTCATATGAAGTCAATAAACTAATAATTTTTGACTCTACTGCCACTGGTTTGGACTCCACCAGGGAGCCAGAATTGGTGTTCCCTGGCAGACCAGGGCAACCTAACCAGAACCTGTAATCTCCAAGTATTGAATTTGACTTTGATAAATAATACAAAATTTCAACAGTGAATAATCCACCCCTCTTGTGGGTGTCACCCAGTGCGGGCCGCACCCCCCGCACTGCCATAGCAATGCCACTGACCTGGAGCTGTAGGGTGCTTTAAAGGCCTCAAGAAAGCTGTATGCTGTACATATTGCTCTTATACAAGCTGAAGCATGCATGTCGAAAATGTAGGAGTCGTTCAGTGGACATAAATAAATAAACTTTTGTTGTTGTGTTTTTTTTTTTTTTTTTACATATACCTAGTGCAAACAGTTCGGACGGGAACCACATTAACCTTTCAATTTATCGTTCATTCGGCAGAAAACGTCCACACTTATCTTTCGGTTTTTTTTTCTGTTTGTTTATAGTGCAAAAGATAAAAACCGCAGAGAGCATTTTTTGCGATAGGGCACTGTGTCGTTTTAACTGGCAATTGCACGGTCAAGCGACGTTGTACTCAAACAAAATTGACGTCATTTTTTCCCCACAAATAGAGCTTTCTTTTGGTGGTATTCGATCATCTCTGCAGGTTTTTATTTTTTGCGCTATAAACAAAAAAAAGCAACAATTTTGAAAAAAACACAATATTTTGTACTTTATGCTATAATAAAATATCCCCATTTAAAAAAAAAATGTTTTCTCTGTTTAGGCCTCTATCTATTCTTCTATATATTTTTAATAATAAAAATTGCAAAAATGCGTGTATTGATTGGCTTGTGCAAAAGTTATAGCCTCTACAATATAGGGGAAAGATTTATGGCATTTTTTTATTATTATAATTTTTTTTTACTAGTAATGGCGGCAATGTGTGATTTTTATTGTGACTGTGATATTATGGAGGACACATCGGACACTTTTGATACATTTTTGGGACGATTGATAATTATACATCGATCAGTGCTATAAAAATGCACTGATTACTGTATAAATGTAATTGGCAGAGAAGGGGTTAGCACTAGGGGGTGGTCAAGGGGTTAATTGTGTTCCCTAGTGTGTGTTCTAACTGAAAGGGGGAGGGGACTGACTAGAGGGGATGACAGATCATGGTTCCTAGCTATTAGGAACTCACAATCTGCATTTCCTCTCAGAACAGAGCATGTATTTGTGTGTTTTCAACGCACAACGTCCCTGTTCTGCCTCTCGTGTCCGCGATCGCTCGTGGCCAGCGGTCATCGCGACCGTCGGCCACGAGCATCGGTATCGTGATTAAAGGAGCCGACGTACAGCTACAATGGCTTGCGGGAATGTGCCGACCTGCCAATGACGGCGGCTGGTCGGCAATGTGTACCATTTTTGGGATGATTTTTGTAAAAAGGAAAAAATCAGAAGCATGATCAGAAACAATAAACAACAAGAAAAAAAGCCTTTGCCGTATGAGAATATTCGTAACAATTTTTCTTTCATCGGTTCCGATTTGCTGTGAAACATCGAGAAAAATCGGACGGACGTTCGCCCGATTTTCTTATAGTGGGTACCCCAGTTTAGCCCAGGTTCACACTGCAGGTTAGAAATCTCAAACCGGTGTTCTGCCATATAGTGTCCGGCCATATAGTGTCCGGCCATCATATAGTGTCCGCGCCGCGCAGACGAAGCTTCGGAAAATCTCCGAAGCTGAACGGCGCCTGTGCCGTGAGTGGAGGTGGTAGCCCCACCATCCAAGCGGACATAGGGTTGTGAATATTAGAGGGCCCCTCGCGGGCGAGCTTCGCTCGCCACGCTTCGGGCTCGGCCTCGCTGCGCACAGCTCTTTTATATTCCTACTCTATGTCCACTTGGATAGTGGGGATAGAACCTGGACTCACGGCGCAGGCGCCGTTCATCCTCGGCAATTTTCGGAATCTGTGTACGCAGTACGCAGCGGACACTATCGGGTGGAGGACCTTATATGATAGGACACCGGCAATGCATTCCAGCTTCGGGAGGGGGAGCGATTTGACAGACATCCCTGAGGGTTCCTGCATGGATATCTATTCAATTGGCCCCCGAAGTCTCCAAAAGTAGTACAGGAACTATTTTTAGGAAACGCGGGGCTCCGTACCGATTCGGATGGTGCCATTGATGGCAATAGCCGCCGATTTGGCATGCGATTTGACATATCAAATCGCGTGCTAAATCGGCCCAATGTGAACATGGGCTAAAACTATCCCGCACCTGCTCTTGTGCCAAAAATGCACTCCCGTTAGCTTCGTTTTTTTTTTTCCCCCAAAGAAAGAAAAAAAACAGCAAAAAAATAAAAGTTAAATATTAAAAAGCCACAGTATCCAAAAACAAATCAAATAGACACAAAAAGTAAAAAAACACAATACAAGCCACACTCAATTAAATAAATGAAAATACCCTAAAATATGCCACCATAATGAAATTGCCCCCTAAATAAAAAATTTTTTTTTAATGAGCAAAATTAATTATAAATAAATCTAAAAATATAAATAAAAATAAATAAAAGTCATTTCTGATTTGATGGACTTTTGCTGGCGATAATATGGTGGCCAAACTCACTCATCTCATCGCTGGTAGCTGAAGTGCGGGCTGTGATTCATAGACTGGCCTCACCTTCTGTGCTGATTGAGAGGCAAGATGGAGATGCTCAGTGGGGGAATAGCTACGTTTTTGTTCGCTGATTATAGACAGGAGCAGTTTATAAGCCGGATAGTTCATATTTGGCAGGGATTTCTGTAAATATTGGAAAAGCAAAGGGTTGCTTGAACAGCAAGCTAAAATTAAACACTTAAACCTTTTCCATCTCTAATCTTAACCCTTAACCACTTCATGACCGAGCCTCTTTTTTTTAATTGTATTGTTTACAAGTTAAAAAAATTTTTTTGCTAGAAAATTACTTAGAACCCCCAAACATTATAAATTTTTTTTCCTAACACCCTAGAGAATAAAATGGCGGTCATTTCGATACTTTCTGTCACACCGTATTTGTGCAGCGGTCTTACAAGCTCACTTTTTTTGGGAAAAAATACACTTTTTTTAATTAAAAAATAAGACAACAGTAAAATTAGCCCATTTTTTGTTTATATTGTCAAAGATAATGTTATGCGGAGTAAATTGATACCCAACTTGTCACGCTTCAAAATTGCGCAAGGGCAACAAACCTTTATCTTTAAAAATCTCCATAAGCGACATTTAAAAAATTCTACAGGTTGCATGTTTTGAGTTACAGAGGAGGTCTAGGGCTAGAATTATTGCTCTCGCTCTACCAATTGTGGCGATACCTCACATGTGTGGTTTGCACACCGTTTTCATATGCGGACGCTACTCATGTATGCGCTCACTTCTGCGTGCCAGCTCGGCGTGATGCAGCGCGTTTAAAATATTTTTTTTTTCTTATTTATTTTACCTTTTATTTTTACACTGTTTTTAAAAAAAAAAAAAAAAGTTACTTTTATTCCTATTACAAGGAATGTAAACATCCCTTGTAATAGAAAAAAAAGCATGACAGGACCTCTTAAATATGAGATCTGGGGGTCAAAAAGACCTCACATCGCATATTTACACTAAGATGCAATAAAGAGAAAAAAAATTGTCATTTAAAAAAAATGGCCCTTTAAGAACTATGGGCTGAAGTGATGTTTTGACATCACTTCCACCCTGCAATGTCATGGAGACGGGTGGAGGCTATCTTCCCATCACTCTTCTCCATGCCCAGCCACAGAGAGGAGTGGATCGCCTCCTCCGCTCCACGACGGCTCTGGTAAGCAGCGGAGGGCATCGGAGCATGGCAGGAGGGGGGCGAATCTGCCACAAAGACCACTTTTGTCTTGTAGTGGACCGCTGGCCGAACACGAGGATACCGGGGTTATGGCAGCTAGCTGTGCCATAACAACGATATCCATCCTCAAATTAAGGACGTATATCGGCATGCGCAGCGGTTCGGAAGTGGTTAAACTAACCCTTAAATTAGAACTATAGGCAAGATTTTTTTTTGGATGGTGTAAGGCAGGGTTACAACCCCTGTCAGAATGTTTTATTTTATTTTTACCATCTGCGTCCTATTGAGGAGATTTCCCTTCACTTCCTGTCCCATATCCGAAACAGGAAGTGAGCGGAAATCCCTGCAAATTAAGGGAATCCTTTGTAATGATAATGGTAAACACTGGACAGGGTAAATCTCCTTAATGAGGACACGGACAGCAATAAAAATTGGCACACAAAGGGTGTGGTGTATGTCCTTCAATGTAGTTGCAACCTACAATATGTAGGAAGAACTAAAAGGTTGTTGAAGATTAGAATTAAGGAACATGTCCAAAAAATGAATGATTTTCCTAAACATAATGCAGTTTGCACAAGTCCATAACAAAGCCTCCACACATCTACAGTTTTGGGGGATATAAAAATATAACAGATCATGGAGAGGGGGGACGGGGGATTTAAGGTGAGAACTATAAGTCAGAAAGAGTCTAAATGGATACATACTTTGAGGACGCTCACTCCGGAGGGTCTCAATGTTGAATTCAACCTCAAAGTGATTGTAATGCCGCGTACACATGATTGGACTATCCGGTGGACTAAAAAAAAATCCACCCGTGTGTGGGCTCCGGCGGACTTTGGAAGAAGTCTTGACTCAAAATTGTCAAGGCAGTCCAGTGGACAATCTGCCCATCTGTGTGCTAGTCCACTGGACTTTTGAAATGAATGGACTTGCCCACACAGGGAGTAAAGTCCGCTCCAGGTAGACGGAACTAGTGAAGGAAGTCAATGTCGCCGCCTCCATCGGCGAGATTGACACCACGCTAGCCCCGTGACCTGGTATGGATTTAAAGGGGGACCCCTACGCCGAAAAAACGCCAAAAGTCCATAGCAGACCCTTATCCGAGCAAGCAGCCCAGCCGGTCAGGAAAGGGGGTGGGGACGAGCGAGCGCCCCCCCCCCTCCTGAGCCGTACCAGGCCGCATGCCCTCAACATGGGGGGGGGCTTTGGGAAAGGGGGGCCCTGCGGCTCCCCCACCCCAAAGCACCTTGTCCCCATGTTGATGAGGACAAGGGCCTCTTCCCGACAACCCTGGCCGTTGGTTGTCGGGGTCTCCGGGCGGGGGGCTTATCAGAATCCGGGAGCCCCCCACCCTATGTGAATGAGTATGGGGTATGATGTACAGGTTTTTAAAATACTTTATTAGACAGGTCCAGGGGTCTGCTTGCGTCTTCAGGGGTCTTCTCGCCGGACTCCTCCGCTATCTTCTGCTCTTTTACCGCTAGTTCTTTTACTAGCGGAGGAGCCAGGATTTCTCCTTCGTCACCACCGCCGTCCGGGGGTCTTCTTCCAACTTCGGGGGTCTTGTCCCGCTCTTCGTTTCTTCTTGCCGGGCCTCCTCTATCTTCTTACAGCTCTTTTACTAGCGTTGGCCCGGTCTTGTCGCTGTCACCTTCTTCTTCTTCTTTTTCTTCTTCTCCTCTTCTTCTTCTTCCTTCCGATGTTGACACAATGCTCTCTCCGGCCGTAATGGCAGGGACGCGTTGTGCGGCAACTTATATGGGGATAAGGGGTGGGGTTCATGGGTGATGTCACATGGCGACTCGCCCCTTATGATGTCACAGTCCCAGAACCCTCCGGGATGGTGACGTCGTATGGGGCGGGGTCACAATGTGACATCACCCGGTGACCCCGCCCCTTATCCCTATATAAGTCTCCGCACAACGCATCCCTGCCATTACGGCCGGAGAGAGAAGGTCGTATCAACATTGGAAGGAAGATGAGAAGAAGAAGAAGGCGACAGCGACAAGATTAGGCCAACACTAGTAAAAGAGCTGTAAGAAGATAGCGGAGGCCCGGCAAGAAGGATCGAAGAGCGGGACAAGTCCCCGAAGTCGGAGGAAGACCCCGAACGGCGGCGGCGACGAAGGAGAAAGCCAGGCTCCTCTGCTAGTAAAAAAGCTAGCGGTAAAATAGCAGAAGATAGCGGAGGAGACCCCCGAAGATGGAAAAAGTATTATTACCTGTGTAGTAGTGTACTACCTCCCAGGCGGCGACGGGCCCCCTACAGTGGCGGAACCCAAGGGCCCAGTCGAAAATGCAACTGGTGCGACCCTGGTAATTCCACCACTGCATCAAATTGATCTGCATGGCTGTCTTTCCAGAAGGAAGCCTCTTCTAAAGATGATGCACAAGAAAGCCCGCAAACAGTTTTCTGAAGACAAGCAGACTAAGGACATGGATTACTGGAACCATGTCCTGTGGTCTGATGAGACCAAGATAAACTTATTTGGTTCAGATGGTGTCAAGCATGTGTGGCGGCAACCAGGTGAGGAGTGCACGGGTTCACAAAACAATGTACCCGTACGTTGCTGCATCATCAGTGGGTCCTGCGGACTCAATGTCTACCGGTGACCCACAATCATGACACAGAGAGGCAGAACGGGGAGATGTAAACAAGGCATTTCCCTGTTCAGCCTTGCAACATGACAGGGATCTACTGCTCGCAGTGATCTCTGTCATGTTCTAGTGAGCCCATCCCTCTACAGTTAGAACCCACCCAGGGAACACACTTAAACCCTTGATCGCCCCATAGTGTTTAACCTCTAATTAGTGCATTTTTATAGTACTGGTCGCTGTATAAATGCCAATGACCCCAGAATAGTGTTAAAAGTGTCCGATCTGTCCACTGCAATGTCGCAGTCATGATAAAAATCGCAGATCGCCGCCATTACTAATAAAAAAATAATAATATTAAAAATGCCATAATTCTATCCCCTATTTTGTAGATGTGATAACTTTTGCGCAAACCAATCAATATATGCTTATTGTGGTTTTTTTTTTTGGTTTTTTTTACCAAAAATATGTAAAAGAATACATATCGGGGCTACAGTAAGGAAGAAATTCTTTTTTTTATATTTTCTGGGGGATATTTATTATAGCAAAAAGTAAAAAATATTGCTTTTTTAAAAAAAATGTTTGCTCTTTTTTTCTTTATAGCGCAAAAAATAAAAACCGCAGAGGTGATCAAATACCACCAAAAGAAAGCTCTATTTGTGGGGAAAAAAGGGTAAAACGTGGCACGGCCACGCAATTGTCAGTTAAAGTGACGCAGTGCCGTATTGCAAAAAAGGGCTTGGTCAGGAAGGGAGTAAATCCTTCCGGGGCTAAAGTGGTTAATGTCTAAACCACTGGCAACAAAAGTGAGTACACCCCTAAGTGAAAATGTCCAAATTGGGCACAATTAGCCATTTTCCCTCCCTGGCGTCATGTGACTCGTTAGTGTTACAAGGTCTCAGGCGTGAATGGGGAGCAGGTGTGTTAAATTTGGTGTTATCGCTCTCACTCTCTCATACTGATCACTGGAAGTTCAACATGGCACCTCATGGAAAAGAACTCTCAGAGAATCTGAAAAAAAAGAATGGTTGCTCTACATAAAGAAAATGAGCTGCAGCACGGGGGCCAAGCCCATACAGCGGTTTAACAGGTCAGATTCCACTCAGAACAGGCCTCGCCATGGTCAACCAAAGAAGTTGAGTGCACGTGCTCAATGTCATATCCAGTGGTTGTCTTTGGGAAATAGATGTATGAGTGCTGCCAGCATTGCTGCAGAGGGGTGTGGGGGTCATTGCTGCATGAGAGCTGCCGGCACTGGGGAGCTTCAGTTCATTGAGGGAACCATGAATTCCAACATGTAACGGGACATACTGAAGCAGAGCATGATCCCCTCCCTTCAGAGACTGGACCGCAGGGTAATATTCCAACATGAAAACAACCCCAAACATACTTCCAAGACAACCACCGCCTTGCTAAAGAAGCTGAGGGTAAAGGTGATGAACTGGCCAAGCATGTCTCCAGACCTAAACCCTATTGAGTATCTGTGGGACATCCTCAAACGGAAGGTGGAGGAGCGCAAGGTCTCTAACATCCACCAGCTCCGTGATGTCATCATGGAGGGGGGAAAGAGGACTCCAGTGGTAACCTGTGAAGCTCTGGTGAACTCCATGCCCAAGAGGGTTAAGGCAGTGCTGGAAAATAATGGTAGCCACATAAAATATTGACACTTTAGGCCCAATTTGGACATTTTCACTTAGGGGTGTACTCACTTTTGTTTCCAGCAGTTTAGACATTAATGGCTGTGTGTTGAGTCATTTTGAGGGGACAGCAAATTTACACTGTTATACAAGCTGTACACTCACTACTTTACATTGTAGCAAAGTGTCATTTCTTTAGTGTTCTCACATGAAAAGATAGAATAAAATATTTATAAAAAATGTGAGGGGTGCACTCACTTTTGTGAGCTACTGTATATATATATATATATATATATATATACATACAGTGCCTTGCGAAAGTTTTCGGCCCCCTTGAACTTTTCAACCTTTTGCCACATTTCAGGCTTCAAACAAAGATATAAATTTTTTATTTTTTGTGAAGAATCACCAACAAGTGGGACACAATTGTGAAGTGGAACGAAATCTATTGGATTTTTGAAACGTTTTTAACTAATAAAAAATGAAAAGTGGGGCGTGCAAAATTATTCGGCCCCCTTGCGTTAATACTTTGTAGAGCCACCTTTTGCTGCGATTACAGCTGCAAGTCGCTTGGGGTATGTCTCTATCAGTTTTGCACATCGAGAGACTGAAATTCTTGCCCATTCTTCCTTGCAAAACAGCTCGAGCTCAGTGAGGTTGGATGGAGAGCGTTTGTGAACAGCAGTTTTCAGTTCTTTCCACAGATTCTCGATTGGATTCAGGTCCGGACTTTGACTTGGCCATTCTAACACCTGGATACGTTTATTTGTGAACCATTCCTTTGTAGATTTTGCTGTATGTTTGGGATCATTGTCTTGTTGGAAGATAAATCTCCGTCCCAGTTTCCGGTCTTTTGCAGACTCCAACAGGTTTTCATCCAGAATGGTCCTGTATTTGGCTGCATCCATCTTCCCCTCAATTTTAACCATCTTCCCTGTCCCTGCTGAAGAAAAGCAGGCCCAAACCATGATGCTGCCACCACCATGTTTGACAGTGGGGATGGTGTGTTGAGGGTGATGAGCTGTGTTGCTTTTACGCCAAACATATCGTTTTGCATTGTGGGCAAAAAGTTGAATTTTGGTTTCATCTGACCAGAGCACCTTCTTCCACATGTTTGGTGTGTCTCCCAGGTGGCTTGTGGCAAACTTTAGACGAGACTTTTTATGGATATCTTTGAGAAATGGCTTTCTTCTTGCCACTCTTCCATAAAGGCCAGATTTGTGCAGTGTACGACTGATTGTTGTCCTATGGACAGACTCTCCCACCTCAGCTGTAGTTCTCTGCAGTTCATCCAGAGTGATCATGGGCCTCTTGGCTGCATCTCTGATCAGTCTTCTCCTTGTCTGAGCTGAAAGTTTAGAGGGACGGCCAGGTCTTGGTAGATTTGCAGTGGTCTGATACTCCTTCCATTTCAAAATGATCGCTTGCACAGTGCTCCTTGGGATGTTTAAAGCTTGGGAAATCTTTTTGTATCCAAATCCGGCTTTAAACTTCTCCACAACAGTATTACGGACCTGCCTGGTGTGTTCCTTGGTCTTCATGATGCTCTCTGCGCTTTCAACAGAACGCTGAGACTATCACAGAGCAGGTGCATTTATACAGAGACTTGATTACACACAGGTGGATTCTATTTATCACCCTCAGTCATTTAGGACAACATTGGATCATTCAGAGATCTTCACTGAACTTCTGGAGTGAGTTTGCTGCACTGAAAGTAAAGGGGCCGAATAATTTTGCACGCACCACTTTTCAGTTCTTTATTTGCTAAAAAAGTTTAAATTATCCAATAGATTTCGTTCCACTTCACAATTGTGTCCCACTTGTTGGTGATTCTTCACAAAAAATTAAAATTTTATATCTTTATGTTTGAAGCCTGAAATGTGGCAAAAGTTTGAAAAGTTCAAGGGGGCCGAATACTTTCACAAGGCACTGTATATATATATAATATATCCACGTAGTATATCTATAATAAAATAATAATAAAAATAACTAAATAGGAGTATGAGAATAAAAGAGATATCAGGGAACACTTTGTGGCTTAATAGTGGATATCTCGAATGTATCATTATTTATAGAAAAGGTGCCATCATCCTTAATGAATATAGTCATATAAAGTCCCCATTTATCCTTTTTCAAAATAATAAAAATAATATTTTATATATAAATATATAATAAATATATTTATATATTAAAGATATATTTATATATTATATACAGCAGATATTTTTCAATACATAATTTTTTTTTTTTAACGAAATATGCTGCGTAGAAAATCGTGTAAATAAAAATGAAATTTGTGATGTGGAGGTGGCAAATGTAGAATTTGCACCTCTTGACTTGTTGCCCTCTCCCACACCCCCCCCACCCCCATATCCACTCTCTCCATCTTGCTTCTTTCCTACCCCCTTCCCCTCTCGCTCGCTTGCGCTCAGTCAGTGGGATCCGTCAGCTGAAGCCTCCTAATAATAACACACAATTTGTCAGGTTCAGCTCCTTCAGTGCATTTCAATGAGCCACATTAGGCCTGGCACCGATGAGCAAGATGTGGGGAGGCGAGAAGAGCCCGTACTACTTTGCGGCGATCTAATCCGCCCCCTCTGAACCGACCGCAATTTCAATTTTATACAAAAGAATGAGCAATCAGATTGCAGCCCTTACTGCCCTCTTGGGAGCGTCTGTTGATGATTAAGGCCCTCTCTCTACCCTCCCCCCCCCCTATTTTCCAGCTCTGTGTGGTTTCACCCGATGCTCTGTTGTAAGGGCAGAAAGAGACATCGGCAGCTCTGCATCTGGTACCCAGAGCCTCAGCATCCTCATCCCAGCATCCTTCCACCCAGCCTCCCTGGCACCCACACCCACCTCCCAAATCTGGCTGGCATGCTGCAGACCAGGTAAGACCCACGCTCGTTAACCCTTTCTCTCCCTACTCCATGCATGCCATGTGGATTAACACCCCCGCTCACTCCTCCTTGCACCGTGCTGTGGCCATTTTGTCCTAGAAATCCTTGGACCTCAATTTATACCTATAGGTCTCTTAAAGGGTCCCGGTGACAGCTGTCATTGAGTGCCGGGCTTTTGTCAGGCTGGGAATTTTGGCTTCTTGTCTGGTAATGCCGAGCAGCTCCCATCCTTCAATAGCATGAACTGTGACCTTGGAATCTGTACAGAACTGGGAATAAAAAAAAAAAATGTTAATATTTTTATTCTTGCGCAATGGGAGTTTTAATTAAGGAATTGTCAGACAATACGCCCTGAAGTGCAAGGGTTAAATATTGGATATCTGATCATTTGATTAAAATATGTCATGTTAATATGTATATATTAAAGCGCTGCGTAAACTGTTGGCGCTATATAAATCCTGTACAAAAATAATATATATATATATATATATATATATATATATATATATATCTAGAGATCTAGTTATCTATTCGTTTTATTATATATGCATATAGTATATATACACAGTATGTATATGCACGTGTGTGTACAGTATATATATATATATATATATATATATATATATATATATAAAATATATTGTAATATATAATATATTTAACTCTGTAATTCTCAAACAATTCCTACTAAAGTGTAAGGGTTATATTTTGGATATCTGATTAAGATATGTCATATATATATATATATATATATATATATATATATAGACAGTATATAAAAATTAGCTGGAGAAATAGGTAGATCTCTAGCTATATCTGCATATATATATATATATATATATATATATTTATATGAGCTAGCTTTATCAGTTAATCAGATATCCAAAATTGAACCCTCCCCCTCCCCTGCTTTTGAGAATTACATTTTTAAAGAGAATTTTTAAAGAGAGAAAAAAAAAATATATATAGTGTGTATATTATGTAGTGTGTATATGTAATATATATATATATATATATATATATATATATATATATATATATATATATTTTTTTTTTTTTTTGCATGAGATATCCTAATCAGACATCGAAAAGTTAGCCCCTTAAATTTGTTAAATATTTTATGTATTTAAATATATATATATGTATATGCACACAGTATATACAGTATACATATAACTACATATATATATATAACTATATAACTATATATATATATATATATATATATATATATATATATATATATATATATATATAGATATATATGTCATATATATATATATATATATTTCACTCTGCAATTCTCAAGTAATCTGTAAATGTGGAGGGGTTAAATTTTGAACATCTGGTTAGCATATGTCATGGAAAAAAAAAAATATATATTTAATTTATTTATTCATCTTTTGGAATTCTCAAATAACCTTTACAAGCATGAAGTGGTTAACTTTTGGCTATCTGAATAACATACGTCATCATGTATTGGGTATAAAAAAAAAAAAAAAAAAAAAAATATTATATATATATATATATCAGCAAGAAGACAGAAGCGATAGCTAGATTTATTTATATATATATATATATATATATATATATATATATATATATATATATATATATACGTAAATAAATCCATTCCTACATACAGTAACCTTTTCAAACATAAGAGTGTCTCCTTTCCTTGCCCAAGACTGTTTTCTAGCAATGCATGAAAGGGTTAACCTTGAGCACCAAAGGGGTTAACCTGGTCCTGCTTGGCGGTTTCTGTTCTCATTCTGCAGTCAGCTGAGCTGTTGATTCATCCTATGGATACTGTACTGTCACAGGGAAACCCCCCCGCCGTGCTAGGTAGCTCAAAGTGACCTTGACTTTTTTTTTTTTTTTTTTACGAGACTTCATAGTATAGGTAATGTGTTTTGGATTTTTTTTTTCCGCCTTGTCTACGCTTATAGCAACTGGCAGTCGGTGTCGCTCGCTTAGGGAATAGGCAAACCCCACTGGCTCACTCCTTTGCTGCAAAGCAAACACGTTTTCAGCGCCTGGGGCAAGAGACAAGTTATCACAACATCTTTATAATAACAGCCTTTTGCATGTATGAAAAAAAAAAAAATATAAGTCATGATTAGCGACAATCGACCTAGGTGCTTTGAAAGGTTAATTTGCGAAGAAAAAAAAAAAAAGAACAATCTTGATGAATAGTTTATGGATTTGTAGGACCGGCATCAGAGCCAATGAATTTGTACTGGTGGAGTGTCACAGATCGCAGTGATTTATCAGATCAATTTAATCTATAACCTGTTTTTTTTTTTTTTTTTTAAACCTTGGTCTCCCGAGGTGCGTGTAACAAATTGCAAATTCATTTTCACAAAGCGTGCTTGAATCTTCGTTTACGGATTTGACGCCTGGATGATTTCAGCCACGACAGAGGGAGGCTGGAGGAAAAATAGAGCAGATGAGCGAGCAAACATCGTGCACCTCCCTGTAATGTGGTTTGAAGGTTGACTATACGGCTTTGAGGACCTCTGATTTGCACTGACTTGTCCGCAAGGGTCTGCTTTTGTTCCTCAGAAACAAAGGAAGTGGGGGTAGTTGACTCCGGAAATTGGACTCAGCTGTAGGGGTATATCATTGTGTTTTAAAGCCTCATTTACCTGAAATCAGCTGCATACATTTCCAATGCATCAAATATACAAGGTGTGCATAGTGTTATAGTTCATTTTGTTTAGAAAGCAGCCACAGCTTGAGTAGAAAAGCCTCTCCCTTGCTCCCTGTGTGGAAGCAGTGGTCTCCCTGCAGAGCTCTGACACCCCCCCCCCACCCCATGCTAAGTTAAGTACATGCTGCCTGTTGATTTAAAAAGCTCTCTGCAAGCATGCGGCAGACAAAGGTCCTTGCTCTCTGTAGAAGCAGCAGTCTTTCTGCAGAGGTCTGACACACCCCCTAAGTTAGATCTACAGCTCTGCAGCCAATAAAACACATTCCTTTCTGATCTGAAGTTTCTCTTCCAGCATGCTGCAGCGAGGGACTCTTGCTTTCTGTGTAGAAGCATTTGTCTCTCTGCAGAGCTCCGGCACACCCCCTGCTAAGTTAAATATATACAGTGCCTTGAAAAAGTATTCATGGTAAAATAGTGTTAGTTAGAAGCAGGATAGGCTTCTTTAAAGAAAAGTTTTTTCAGGGATCTTCTAAAGATGGATAGATAAGGGGATAGATTGGGGTAGGGAGTTCCAAAGGATGGGAGAAGCTCTGGAGAAATCCTGGAGGTCAGCATGGGAGGAGGTGACAAGGGAGCTAGAGAGCAGGAGGTCTTGGGAAGACCAAATAGAGCGGCTTGGTTGGTATGTTGGGACTAGATTATGATGTAGCTGGGGGCAGAGTTATGGGTGGTTTTGTAAATTATTGTTAGTACTTAGAATTTTATTCGTTGGGTGAGTGGAAGCCAGTGCAGGGATTGGCAGAGAAGGGTGGAGGACACTGAATGGTTGGTAAGGTGGATGAGTCTTGCAGCGGAATTCATTATGGATTGAAGGGGGGATAGTCTTAGTCAGCCTTTCTCAGCCTTTTCAACACAGAGGAACCGTTGAAATAGTTCTCCAGTCTCGGGGAACCCCTGCTAAAAATGAGAAATCTACAACTCATGATACATTAGTGTGATGGTCAGTTGGAAGAATGGTCCTTACACTTGTGGTCATTGGGAAGAATTACCTCCTTACAGATAGCTAAAAAGATCAATGGGATCTTGGGAACAGTGGAAACTTATCAGAGAGGCAGAAATGGCCCAATTCTGAAGGAACCCCCAGCAACCTAAGGAGCAGGGGTAGGGAACCTCGGCTCTCCAGCTGTTTTGAAACTACAAATCCCATCATGCCTCTGCCTCTAGCAGTCAAGTTAGTGTCTTGCAATGTCTCATGGGGTTGTAGTTTCAAAACAGCTGGAGAGCCAAGGTTCCCTACCCCTGCGTCTGGAGGAACCCTAGAGTTCCACGGAACCCTGGTTGAGAATCACTGGTCTATGTAAAGGTAATCCAATGAGGATGGAGTTGCAGTAGTCGAGGCGAGAGATCACCAGGGAATGAATTAGAAGCTTGGTTGTGTCATTAGTTAAAAAGGGGCATATTCTGGAAATGTTGCGGAGGCTAAGGCGGCATGATTTGTACAGGGATTGTATGTGGGCCTGAAAGGACAGTTCAGAGTCTAAGGTTAGCCAGAGCACCCTGGCATGTGGGGACGGACTGATAGATGTGCCGTTAATCTTGACAAAGAAGTCAGGGGAATGGGCACATGGGGGAGGAAATATAAAGAGCTCGGTTTTAGATTCAGTTTGAGGAAGTGGTGTGACATCCAGGCTGATATATCTGTTATTAAATCAGTGATGTGTGAGGAGATTGATGGGGTGAGTTGAGGGGCAGAGAGATAGATTTGGGTGTCATCAGCATAGAAATGGTAGTGGAAGCCACGGGAGGCTATCAGCTAACCCAGGGAGGACGTGTAGATCAAGATTAGTAGAGGTCCAAGGACAGGACCTTGGGGGACCCCAACGGTAAGATGAGTTGGAGAAGAGGAAGTGGAGTTGTTAGTGACACCGAAGTTGCGATGAGATAGGTAAGATTCGAACCAAAGGAGAGTGCAGCCATGGAGACCAAGCACATTGAGTTTCTTGAGGAGGAGGGGGTGGGCAACTGTATCAAAGGCAGAGGAAATGTCCAAGAGTAAGAGTAAGAGTATAGAATAATGACCGTTGGTTTTGACTGTTAGTAAGTAGTTTGTGAGTTTTAGGAGGGCAGTTTCTGTGGAGTACTGTGGGCGAAATCCAGACTGAATATAGTATATATTCCTTGGGTGATTTGAAAGCTCTCTTCCAACATTCTACAGAAAAGGACCCTTGCTCCCTCTGTAGAAGCAGTGATCTCTCTGAAGAAGTCCTACATGCCTCCTGATGAGACAGAGCTACAGCTTTCCAATCAACTAGGAGCATGTGCTTTACTGAATGCAGACCTATAGATCAAACTTAGCAGAATGTACGCTGGACTTCTGCGGAAGGACCACTGCTTCCACACAGAGAGCAAGGGTCCTATGCAATAGCATGCTAGCAGTAGAAGCACATGCTTCTACTCAGGAAGTGGCTGCTTTCTAAAGAAAACAAACTGTATTGCAGCGTACACACGATCGGATTTTCCGGTGGGAAATGTTGGATTTGAGCTTGTTGGTGGTAAGTCCGACCGTGTGTACGCTCCATCGGACATTTGTTGATGGACTTTTACGCCAACAAATGTTGGCTAGCAGATTTTCAAATTTTCAACCAACAAATATGTGTTGTCAGACTTTCCGATCGTGTGTACAAAAGTCCAAAGTACAAACAGGCATGCTCAGAAGCAGAAGCGGTCGGTCTTGTAAACTAGCGTTCGTAATGGAGAATTAACATTCGTGACGTGGCAAATTATGAACTCTCCAAATGCAGCGCACAATTCTCTTCTTTAATGGGATAACAATGGAGCTGCTTTGCTGGTGATAATGATGGAGTTATTGCAAACTAATTTTCAAAGGCTTTTTTTTTCTAGTGATATCAAGAATAATATTATTATGTTTTTTTTTTTTATTTGTGCAACTTACCACAACCCCATTATCTTGTAGTTTTTAAGATCAAAGATACAACTATGTTGGTGCCCCTTGTTAATTTTACATTGTATTTTTTTAAAATGTAACTGCCTACTCCCAAACTGTCATTTGAAGTAAAACACATAGCCAAGTATTATTCTACACATTTTTTTTTATTGTGCATTAAAAAAATAAAAAATAAAAAAAAATTAGACATGCTATCTGCCAATAGAACTTAACCAAAAAGTGCATTCTATGCATCCAAAAATATAGGAAATATACCAAATCAAATCATTATTTTTCAACCAAAAAAATAATGTCAAAGCAATAACTCCAAGGCCAATAATAAATAACACGTTATCTCCTCCGATTCCGCAACATGTCTGGTTCACGAATGGCCGTTCTGAAACAAACTGAAAAGCACGAATCAACCCTCACCAAACTTCTACTAACACGAAATTAGCAGAAGGAGCCCAAAGTGTGGGGCTAAAGAGCTGAAAAAACATGTAGTACGTCTAGTACACTTATAATTGTTGGCCAACATTTGCGTGACTGTGTGTATGCAAGACAAGTTTGAGCCAACACCCTTCGAACAATATTCCATGGTTTTGTTGTCTGAAAGTCCGATCGCGTGTCCGGGGCATAAGACTCCCCATACCTTAATTTTGGTGTACCAGTATTTACTGTAGTTGATTTATACTGAAAAATCAGGCTTTAGAAAGTCATCACCGACCTCCATCTTTGCTGCCTGTATTCACCAATCAGGATGCAGATGCCATTTTTCCAAAGATGGATAATTATAGATGGCTGCAAATGCTTGTGATGGGCCAGGCCCCCTTTTTCCATAAACTGATGTATGAAGCTTGGGTGGGATGGACAGCATTTAGGGTGATGACCTAAGGGTTTTTGCTACGTATATGGCAATGCCAGTTAGTTTGCAAGGCCAACCTTTGGTCAGTGCAACTTTGCCCCCAAACCACCTACCCATTTGTGTTTTGCTATCTCCCAAGGTGCCATTGAGGCCATTAAGGCTCATTAAGATGGTAATTGTTTGTGCTGCATTTAGCACTTAAATGCTACTCACTAGGAATACACAATGTATCAGGACAGATCTAAATAGGCAACGAAGGTCAAATGCAGCCTCAGAACACGGCACCATTAAGGTAAATGGAAGCCTGCAGGGGTACAATTAAAGTGTGCTTAACGTCGAGCTCCAGTTTCCACAAAAAAGAAACAATTGTTGTTATGCCCAAGTTTAAAATAAATAAAGCTTTTGCTGCAATATTCACTTTTGGGGCTCCCGTCTGTCAACGGGTGATGTTTCTCTTCATTTGACATGTGTTTGGAACGCACGTCAAATGCAGGTCAGCAAATCCACTAGACCTAAACTGAACTGTACACACGGCAAGTTTAGAGGCTGTGTTTGACCTGCTTTGTGTTTCTTTGAGTGCAACATGCCCTACTGAAGTCCTTCTGAACTTCCGGAAAAAGCAAGTCAACATAGCCTTTAGGACTGGTTCACACCAGCTTTGGTCTCTGAAGCACAACCCACGTTCAGGGCGGATTCCTCTTCAGAGAGCATTTGACAGGCGGTGTATTGGCTTCTCACCGCCTGCTTTAACTCGTTGATGGGGTTTGTTGTGGAATGTTTTATCATGGTTGCGTGATAGTTTACGATTTTTTTAGGTTGTATTCGAGATGTTCAAATAGAAATCACACAAGTATAACATGACAAGTAATGACAGATACAGATAACACATGTAATAACATTAGAAGATATAACAAGAATACTTAAAGCGGTTGTATAGTCTATTTTTTAACTTTTACTTACAGGTAAGCCTATAATAAGGCTTACCTGTAGGTAAAAAAAATATCTCCTAAACCTGTACCCCGTGCAATGAGCCGCTGACTGCAGCAGCGCAAGCGCACAGAGGATTCTCGGCTGAAAGCCCGGCATATGCCGGACCTTGCCGGAAAGTAGTCTCCCGCACACGCAGGAGTGACGGAGTGACGACATTGCGGCTCCAGCCACTCGCAGAGCTGGAGCCGTGATACCCGGAAGACACACTGAGGCAACATGTCAGCTACCTCGGCGTAGACCAGGTGAGTTACCGACGCCTCGTTCTAAGGTGAGTATATCATAATGAGCTAGTATGCGGTGCATACTAGCTCGTTGTGCCTTTTGCCTTACGGGGGAAAATCAAATCAAATTACGAGACCAAAGCTATTGGTTACTAGCCTGAACGTAGTCCCGTCAGAATGAACGAACGTCATCACGTTCCGAACGATTGAATTTTCCGACAACTTTGTCCCACCGTGTGTATGCAACACCAGTTTTGGACAAAATCAGATGAATTTTGTGGTCAGAATTTCCGACCGTGTGTACAAGGGCTTAGAGGTTTTACCTATAGTACACTGCCATGAAAAGGTATTCATACCCCTACCCCATATTTTCTCATGTTACAACCAAAAACGTAAAAGTATTTTATTGAGATTTTATGTGATAGACCAACACAAAGTGCCACATAATTGTAAAGTGGAAGAAAAATGATAAATTATTTTCAAAATTGTTTACAAATAAATATGTAAAAAGTGTGGGGTGCATGGCACATCTAGAGAGGGACATTTTTGCACTTTCTTCTTTGCAAAATACCTCAATCTCTGTCAGATTGGATGGGGAACGTCTGTGAACAGCAATTTTTAAGTCTTGCCACAGATTCTCAATTGGATTTAGGTCTGGACTTTGACTGGGCCATTCTAACACATGAATATGCTTGGATCTAAGGGCCAGTTCACACCAGATGCAGTTCCGTGCAGTTCCTTGTGCTTTTTTCTTTTTTTAAATACAAACGTTTTTATTGGGTGAAAAACAGAATACACAGTAGTGCACATATACACAACTTGCAGTAGCATTGTACAGAGTTACAGTAACGCTCCGATGAAATAATGAGGAACAATGTCCAGAGAAAACATACAACAAAAAAGCAATAGAACAGGGCTATAGAGCCAGTTAAACGTAAGCTGTCATCAGAGAGGTCGTATGCAACTGTTCTAAAAGTACCATGCTAAGACCTTTAGGATGACTGTGTAGGTTAAGGAAAAAACACATTCAATATAACATAATAACAACAACTGACCGTAGCAGAGAAAAGAAAAAAAATCACTTCTTTCATAGACTTCAGCCCCATAACGACTGGTATAGAACCAATCTCAGAAAATAGAAAATGTGCGGAGATTTGGTGGACAAGGTAACCAAAACAGGGTCCTTAAAACTGCTATGTCCCAAAAGCAAGGCCCAGTGCTATCTCATCTCAGGGATCCACCTGCGGGGAAAGGGGAGGAAGTACCAACCCCTCCGCCCCCAAACCGAGCGGCCAAGTTGCCCACTTGGCAGTGTGAATGTGCATAGAGTCCAGTAGCGTATGGTGGATCCGTTCCATAAGACGGATAGATTCCATCCTACGAATAACCTGAGCCCAGGGAACCGAGGGTGAGCGCCAATGTAGCGCCACCGCCCATTGAATGGCGCTAAATAGGGTATTAATCAAACTCTGGGAGGATCTGGTAGTCCCCGGGAGGGGTGCAAAAAGTAGACAGTGTGCTGCCGTCAGTTCAACGCCAGCCCCCACTATGGTGGTGACTAATGTTGAAGCTCGATCCCAGACAGGTCGAAGTAGAGGACAGCTCCAGAATATATGGAGCAGTGTGCCAGGCTCCAGGCAACCCCTAAAGCACCCGTCAGAGACCGAGGGAAAAAATTTATGTACCTTCACTGGGGTGAGGTACCAACGTGTGTGTAATTTCACTACCGTGTCCTTAATAGCCATGGAACGGGAACATCTATGCATATTCCGGAGCATGTCCTGCCAATCCTCCTGAGAGAATTCGGTGGACAGGTCTGCTTCCCACAATCCCATGGCTCTAGATTTCTCAGGTAGTTGAGCTTCTAATAGGAGTTTATATATCATAGAGATAGTGCCTCTATCTCTGGAATGTCGATAACATAGTGATTCAAATTGTACCCTAGAGGGGTCACTAGCTACACAATAGTGCGTTTGGAAAAAATGGCGAATTTGCAGGTATTTATAGAATTCCCCCCTCGGAATCTCATGGCTCCTCTGAAGCTGCAAAAAGGATGTAAAACGTGGGCTATCATTGCAGAGAGCTCGGAGGGTAACCAGTGACTTCCGAATCCACCAGCTGAAAGAGCCGGGGGACCCGAATGCCAGAGGGAACCTCCTATCGCCCAGAAAGGCAGCCAACCGGGGTCTGCTAGGTAGCAATCTAAATTTAGAGTGATAGAGTGACCACAGATAAAGGGAGCGGCTAACTATAGTGTTCAGGGGGGCTAGAACCCCTGGTCTCATCTCCCCCTGCCACAGGATGCCCGGGAGAAAATACGGGCGTATGGACTGGGTTTCAAAAATCAGCCATGGCACCCCGCAATCAGTAGCGTGCCATTGGGCCGTTTGAGCCAACCTTGCTGCCAGGTAATATAACCAGATATCTGGTAAACCCAGTCCCCCCCGGGGCAGGGGTCGATGTAACAAAAGTTTCCCAAACCTGGGCCTCTTATTCTGCCAGATAAAAGCATTAATGTCGCGTTGCAACATTGCGAGAGCTCGGCGTGGGACATACAGGGGGAGGGCCCTAAAAAAATAAAGTAATTTGGGCAGAATAGACATCTTAACCGCGACCACTCTCCCCATCAAGGGGATATGATAAGTGGACCACAGTTTTAGCCATCTCCTAACCGACGAGAAGGCCACAGGAAAATTAGCATTATAGGTGTCCGATAGAGTGGTGGCAAGATGGATCCCTAGATAATTCAGCGTATGTTTAGATACTAGGAGGCCAAATGTGTTTTGGAGGTGTAAAACTTCGGGGGGGGAGAAATTAACAGGAAGGGCCGAACATTTGGAAAGGTTCACTGCCAAACCTGAAAGTTTCCGGAATGAGTTCAGGGTGTCGATGAGGTTGGGCAGCGAAATTAGAGGGTTGGGTAAAAACAAAAGGACATCATCCGCATATAGGCTAAGCTTGTATTCCCCCTCCCCCTTCAGGTACCCCCCTATATTTGGGTTAGCAATAAGTGCCCTGGCCAGGGGTTCCAAAGCCAGGGCAAATATTAAAGGGGACAGCGGGCAACCCTGTCTGGTGCCCCTGCCCAAGGGGAACAGCTCCGAGGAACAGCCCGGGATCTTCACTCTGGATTGGGGGTGCAGATATAAAGCCTTAAATCCGTTGACAAAAGCACCAGTAAACCCAAACTTATGTAAAACTCTGTCAATGTAGGGCCATAAAACACTATCAAAGGCTTTATGTATATCCAGTCCCAGGAGCAGGACTTTTTTGGAGAAAAGGTTGGCGTCCTGTACAACATTCAAGGCTAATCTAATGTTGTCAGTGATTTGCCTATTTGGTATAAATCCCGTTTGTTCCGGGCCCACCAGAGTACCAATTATAGGGGCTAGTCTGTTTGCTAATAATTTTCCTAAAATTTTGACATCATTATTCAATACCGAAATGGGCCTATAATTTTGGGGCAGGGTGTGATCCTTATTTGGTTTGGGGATTAACGTCATGTTGGCATGAAGCATTTCATCTGGGATAGCATGACCTTGTAAAATCTGGTTAAAAAGCTTCGTCAACTTGGGGGCCAGGACTTGGGGAAATTTTTTATAGTATAATGAGGTAAATCCATCCGGGCCAGGGGCCGTAGAGGATTTAAGGGATTTCACAGTGGCTATAACCTCTTGTTCGGAAAAGGGGGCATTTAAGGCTTGGAGTTGTGAGTCTGACAGTGATGGGAGGGTCACCGAATCTAACCACTGATCCACATCCGGGGAAACAGGTTGGGGAGGAGGAGATAACAACTTCAAGTAGAATGTTTTAAATATTTGAAGTACTTCTGTAGGGTGGGTGACTATGTGACCGGAATCGTTTCTTAGCTTGTAAACATGGGGAGGCTGTAGGGATTGATGAAGTTTGCGAGAGAACATACTGGAGGCCGTATTACTATGTAGGAGAAATTTAGCCTTAGACCAACGCAGTGCCTTTTCAGTATGACCCGAAAGGATTGTGTCCAACTCGGCTCTCTTTTGGTTGATTAACTGCATAGTGTCTAGCGAATGGGAGACGGAATGGGATTGGTATAATAGCTGTAAGTCATGGGTAAGGGAACGGATCTGCTCGCCCCTCTGTCTTTTTTTGGAGACTGCGATCTCAATTAAATGGCCCCGAAGGACCGCTTTATGAGCCGTCCAGAGTGTTTGAGGGGAGATATCCCCCGTATCATTAATTTGGAAGTACTCCTCTAGGAGGCCCAACACACGAGTATAAATCTCCGGGTCCGTCAACAATGAGTCGTTAAGCCTCCAAGAGGCTGCCTTGGGGGAAAGGCCAATGTGGGAGGTGTGGAATAAAACCACCTGGTGATCAGACCAGGGGCACGGATGTATAGATGCGAGAGCCGAGTTAGCCAGCAATATAGGGGAAGTGTATATATAATCTAGTCTAGCATAGCTATCGTGGGGGTGGGAATAATGGGTATATTCCCTTACGCCAATATTCAGTGCCCTCCACGAATCTATAAGTTGTAACTTATCTAACGAACGGCTCAGTAGTTTCGGAAAGGCCTTAGCACAATGAGTGGGTTTGCTGCGGTCTAACGCGGGGTTGGCCACTAAATTAAAATCTCCCCCCACAATCAGATGAGGGGAAATATATCTGTCTAAAATTTTTAAGAATTGTTGATAGAAAGTACCTTGTGCAGAGTTTGGAGCGTATAAATTAGCTACAGTCACCGCCTTACCCTGTATCAACCCTTGCAACACAATGAACCTACTATTTGGGTCCTTATACACATGAGATGGTTCGATCCTTGTGCTTTTTTCTGAACAAAATGCATGCGGAAACTGACTGCATGGTGTGAACTAGAGCCATTGGAATACATGGAAAACACTGTGCATGCATTTTAAGTGCAGAAAAAAAGCACACGGAACTGCATCTGGTGTGAACTAGCACTAAACCATTCCATTGTAGCTCTGGCTGTATGTTTAGGGTCGTTGTCCTGCTGGAAGGTAAACCTCCGCCCCAGTCTCAAGTCGTTTTCAGACTCTAAGGCTGGATTCACACCTATGGCATTTTTAGTGCTTTTTGCATTTTGCAGATTTGCACTACAGAGCATGTTCCTTAGGAAACCATGTTAAATGGACTGTAGTGCAAATCTACAAAATGTAAAAAGGACTAAAAATGCATAGGTGTGAATCAGGCATAACAGGTTTTCTTGTAAGATTGCCCTGTATTTGGCTCCATCCATCTTCCCATCAACTCTGACCACCTTCCCTGTCCCTGCTGTAGAAAAGCATCCTCACCACATGATGCTGCCACCGCTATGTTTCACTGTGGGGATTGTGTGTTCAGGGTGATGTGCAGTGTTATTTTTCCATCACACACAGCGTTTTGCTTTTAGGCCAAAAAATTCAGTTTTGGTCTCATCTGACCAGAGCACCCTGTTCCATGTTTGCTGTGTCCCCCACATGGCTTCTCACAAACTGCGAACGGGACTTCTTATGGCTTTCTTTCAGCAATGGTTTTCTTTTTGCCACTCTTCCATAAAGTCCAGATAGTTGTCCTGTGGACAGATTATCCTACCTGAGCTGTGGATCTCTGCAGCTCCTCCAGAGTTACCATGGGACTCTTGGCTGCTTCTCTGATGAATGCTCTCCTTGCCTGTCAGTTTAGGTGGACGGCCATGTCTTGGTAGGTTTGCAGTTGTGCCATACTCTTTCCATTTTTGGATGACGGATTGATCAGAGCTCTATGAGATGTTCAAAGTTGGTATATTTTTTTATAACCTAACCATGCTTTATACTTCTCCGCAACGTAATCTCTGACCTGTCTGGTGTATTCCTCGGTCTTCATGATGCTATTTGTTTATTAAGATTCTATAACACATCTCGGAGGGCTTCTCAGAACAGCTGTATGTATGCTGAGATTACATTACACACAGGTGAACTCTATTTACTAATTAGGTGACTTATGAAGATAATTGGTTCCACTAGATTTTAGTTAGAGGTATCAGAGTAAAGGGGGCTAAATACAAATGCCCCCCACACTTTTCAGATATTTATTTGTAAAAAAAAATTGAAAACCATTCATAATTTTCCTTCCACTTCACAATTATGTGCCACTTTGTGTTGGCCCATCATATAAAGCCCCAATAAGCTACATTTACGTTTTTGGTTGTAACATGACAAAATGTGGAAAATTTCAAGGGGTATGAATATTTTTTCAAGGTACTGTATATATAGGACTTGAATGTAAGGTAATGGCAAACCCACCCCCCTTGGAGCAACATGATCTTTTAAGGACTTGGTCAGTTTGTATTGACATTCCTTTAATACGACGACAGCTAAGGTAACCAGGATATTGCAGGCTTTATTAGGCTGGATTCACACCTATGCATTTTTAGTGCTTTTTACCATTTTGCACATCTGCACTACAGAACATGTTCCATAGGAAACCATGTTGAATGGACTGTAGTGCAAATCTGCAAAATGCAAAAAGCACTAAAAATGCATAGGTGTGAATTCAGCCTTAGATATTATAGGGCAACTTTAATAAGGAAATATAAAATATGCAATTTCCCCATCACTCCAATGCCTAGCTCACAAATATCATAAAGAAATACCTCCAATATCCTTGTTATAAGCTCAGATTTTACCACCCCTGACCGCTAGTGTGAATGAGCTCTTTCTTGTCAAATGCTGCGCTTACCATTTGAACACATACTATGCATTCGAAAAGCAAATTCAGCATTCGAAAAGAATGCCCATCGACATGAGCCCTCAAAGTGGTGCTGGCCTGCTGCCACTTTTGGTCTTCCAGTTGAATGGCAGTCAGGTTCATCCAACCCACTTCCTATGAGCCCAAGCTATTATGGGTCTTGACTGTCTTGAATAGGTCTAAAGAATGCTGGGAAAAAGTTTTTTTTAAGCTCCAAGGTAGCTTTAGGAAGGGAGATTAGGGCTGGAATGGGGGAATTCGAAGAAAGCTTGAGTTTACGTATATCAAAGACCAAAACAAAGCCTATCTACAGGAGGCCTTACAGAACCCAGAATGGCTGCATGTTGCCAAAATATGACGTGTCACCAGCAAATAATATGAAACGTCTGTGTAATACCCTGTCATAGCTATGATGTCACCAAAGTTAATAGTTTTATTTGAACCAACTGGCACTAAGTTACAGTTATGGAACAATGGGCTGGTGCAGCTAAGCATTACCCTCTGTACTTTCCCCCTGTAGGGTGGAATGATGTGTATGGTACCCTACCAACTTGCATTTGGCCCTTAAACGTTACTGGCGTGAAGTTACCAGAGTTGATAGTTTTACATGCTTTGTTATAAAATAAATGAGTGCAGCAAATAATACCTTCCAACAGTGGTGGCCGCTCATTAGGGGCGAAGGGGTCCCCCTAATCCATGCATCCAGCCCTTAATCTACATGCAGGGCGCCAGACGCATGGATTCCAATGTTTTTTTTTTCTTTTTGAAGCACATGATTAGATCCAGAGGCTCCAATTGGCATTGAATTGGGCCCCCGAGCCCACCCTGTTGTGTGACATAAGGGAATTAATGTTCGCTAATGTCTTCCTGTTTCTCCTCCCGGCCAATCAGGAAGTGGGTCCTGAGACCCCATTGGCTGGGAGTCCTAAGATCCCATTGGTCGGGAGTCTGAAGACCCAATTGGCCGGGAGGAGAAGCAACGGCCTGGACACGGAGAAGACAGAGGGGAGAAACTGCCAAGGCAGCCGTTACCCACATGGGGTAAGTGCAGGGCTGACGGGGGGCCTGGCGGGCCAGAGGGTGAGTGAGTGGGAGGTGGGGGGGTGTAGGTATGTTGCGCGGTGGCTGGCTCGAGCAAAGGGGGGGTGTCTTTAGTCAGGCCTGTCTGCCACAGTCGCCGCTCCTACGACCAATGGAGCACCAGCCGCCACTTGGAACAACTTTCACGTTTTTAAGTCCGGAAAGAGCAGCAGCTATACAAAGAATGTATGAAGATAATTAATATTAAAAAAAATATTAGTGCATTGCACATGGCCTTTTTTCACTTCTACTTTTCCTTCATACTGACTTTTCAAATAACAAATGTGATCATTTAGAGCAGGAGTCTCCAAACTGCAAGCCGTGGGCCGAATGTAGCCCCTTGCTTAGCGTTATCCAACCCTTGAGGCACTATAACGTCCACTGACACCAAAGACAGTGCACTGTTCCTCTCAATAACACCAGAGATAGGGAACTAATTCTCCCACTGACACCAATTATGGGGCACTATTTCTCCCACTAACAACAATATTGCAATTTTTTTACTCCCATTTACCACCAAGCCCACGACGCTGTTTATTCCAATCAATGCCAGGGCCTTTTCCACTCACCACAGTCCTTCCTCCCTAATATTTCAAGGGTAGTAAACTGGCCCTTTGTTTCAAAAGTTTGGAGACCCCCTGATTTAGGGCAGTCATTCTGAACCAGGGTTCCATGAATCCCTAGGGTTCCTCCAGGAGTTGCCAGGGGTTCCTTGGGCTGTGGCTAATTGACTTCCCATTCAAGAGTGCCTGCTTAGTTCTGAGGCCAACGCTCCTAATTTGAACCAGCTGGCCCTATGTTCCTGTAGGGAGGAGATAATTGCCAGTCTCTATTAAAGTTTAACTAAAGGCAAAACCTTTTCTTAGCTTTGGATAGAGAGAAGATGGATTAGAACATTTGCCAATTGTTATTGCTGTCTATGTCCTCCATTAGAGAAATTGGCCCTCTCTATTTGTCCTGTTTACCATTATCATCGAAAGTGAAAGTAAAAGAAATCCCAAATTTTGGGCTTTCCCCAGAAATTTAATAGAAGGCAAATGTTCCAATGGGGACACTAGTTCAGATGACCTGGGGGTCCTCAAGAGGTAAAGTTTTGGCTACAGGACAGAGAGTGAAGTTAAATCTCTCCAATGGGACACAAATGTCATAAACAAACCTCAGGCTGGGTTCACAGTACTGCGGAGCGGCTGGCAGTAGGGGGTCCGGTGCATCCCTGTTCACCGTTTCAGGTCCGAAATCCTAATTTTTGGCTGAATTTGGACCTGAAACAGACCAGAAGGCGCACAGGACTCTTCTGCAAACTACTCCGCAGCCATCCGGGAGCTGTGAGAACCGGCTCCATTGAGAACCAGTCACAGTCTCATGAAATGCAAATTGGATGCAGGGAAACTGGCATCCAATTCGCACCAGTGTGAACCCAGCCTAACATGGGTTATAACCCTTACTCTATCCAAAATGAAGTTTTGTCTATAGCTCTACTTTAAAGACCTTTCCCTACCAGGTGCCAGGGACACCCTGGCTGTTTCTAATGGAGCATGTTACTGGTGTGATGCCACTAATTTTGATGGGTTGCTTTTGAACCAACTGATGCCATGTTATGGAAGATTGGAATTAAGAAGATGAGCCTCTGTTACCTTTCCGCTGCTGCAGTGGCAATAGCCATATTGCATCTGACCACCAAACGGCAAGGCCTGTACTGTAGCTGAGGACACATGAGGCTCAATTCACGAAGCAAACACCTGGGTAATTCTTATTAAAGCTTAGAACAGGTTTACAGCCAAGTTATTCAACAGACAGCCCAACACTGGAAAAGTATCATTAACAGGGTTGCAGTACACAAAGCCAGCATGGTATTACTGCTACTTACATAATTACAGCTTCAGTAGGCTATGGGCTGTAAAAGAGGGGTTAGCACACAAATGAGTTACAGAGTGAGAAGAGTTGAGAAAAGAAGAGAAATGAAAGGTGGGGTAGGGGAAGAGAAGGGTGTAAGGGGTCTTCGACTGAAGGGGAGGGTTGTTTTGAGTTGTCAAGGTCAGTTAAAGATTCCATCTAGCGCCAACGGGCCCTTCTCTGCCAGTAGTGCCTCCTCAGCTCACATTGGCCAGCGGTGGCTGCTCCTCTTGGCCTGCATCCTAGTTCCTAGTCAGCAGGTCAGCTCTGCTGCTTAGCCTTCTTGGCTCCCGTTGGGTGGTGATGCTATGTGCCCTATTTGAAAGTCACAAGCCTGGAGCTCTGGACTTGTGATAGTACTATGTACATAGGGGCCATCTACACAATGAACATTGATCCTGACTGTAGTTTACCTACCCTAACCTTAGCCTGGATTACAGTTATTATCTGCTGTTTACCTGACCTCTGCATGTCCCTGGGTTACATTTATTGTCTACTGCCCTCCCTGATCTCTCCCTGTCCCTGTATTACAGTTGTTGTTTGCTGCCTGCACTGACCTTGGCCTCTCCCTAAATTACACTTATCATTTACTGCTCTCCCTGATCTCTGCCTGTCCCTGGATTACACTTTTGTCTGTTGCCTGACCTGACTTCCACCTTTCCCTGGATTACGCTTATTGTCTGCTGCCTGCCCTGACCTTGGCCTGTCCCTGGATTACACTTATCATCTATTGCCTTTACTGATCTCTTCCTGTCCCTGTTTTATAGTTGTTGTTTGCTGCCTGCCCTGATCTTGGCCTCTCCCTAAATTACACTTATCATCTACTGCCCTCCTTGATCTCCGCCTATCCCTGGATTACACTTTTGTCTGTTGCCTGACCTGACTTCCACCTTTCCCTGAATTACGCTCATTGTCTGCTGCCTGCCCTGACCCTGACCCTGGCCTGTCCCTGGATTACACTTATTATCTACTGTCCTCCCTGATCTCTGCCTATTCCTGGATTACACTTTTGTCTGCTGCCTGCCCTGATTTCCACCTTTCCCTGGATTACGCTTATTGTCTGCTGCCTGCCCTGACCTTGGCCTGTCCCTGGATTACACTTATTGTCTGCTGCCTGCCCTAATCTTGGCCTGCCCCTGGATTACACTTATTGTCTGTCACCTTCCTGAACTACCACCTGCCTCTGGATATACTGACTTTACATCTGCTGAACGACAGCCCCTGCTTGATACTCCTAAAAACCTCAGGTACTCTTTCCTACATCCATGGGTTCCCAAGAATCGCAAATAAGTGATGATGCCTGCGATGAGGGGTGTGGCTGTTACTCAGCTCTGCCAGCATAAGACACTATAGTGAGAGGGCAGGAAGAAGCATTTTAAAAAATAAGAAGTTATTGCTTGGCAAACTTTGGTCACAAATCATAACATACCAGAATACAGGAACCATGCAAACCTTGGGTGCCGCTCCAAGCAATTGTCCTCTGATACTTGGGCCACTCACATACATTAGTGCAGGTGCCGGCATCAAAAGAGCCCATCCCAGCTTTGTTTTATTACATAGAAGATGGGAGGATGGAATGTCACACTCCAAAGGAACAGCCCAGATGTAAAGAGGAGTGAAAGCGACTTCTGGCTGACAATTTTTTTTTGTCTCGCCCAAAAGGCTTAGTTATACAGGACCTCCATGACTAAGCCCTCTGGAAAAGGGCGAAACGCGTGGGGGAGAGCATAATCTGGGAGGAGCTGGGTTACAGACACTTTTACTCTTCATTACACATGTGCTGTTCCTTCAGAATATGGCGTTCCATCCTCCATTCTTCTATGACAGAACACAGGGCTATTAAAAGATAGATAGATAAAGGACTTCAATGGGCTTTAAAGGGCAAACAAATTAATCAAAAAATGTATAATGCTCCCCCTTTAAGAACAAATAAGGTGTTCCTAAATCTGTACTTCTTACAGCAT
Organism: Lithobates pipiens; assembly: GCF_037356315.1. Taxonomy (NCBI): domain Eukaryota; kingdom Metazoa; phylum Chordata; class Amphibia; order Anura; family Ranidae; genus Lithobates; species Lithobates pipiens. The sequence continues at coordinate 55,399,422 of NW_027507791.1, forward strand.
CCACCTGGAATTGAATTAGCTGTTTTCAGCATGCTAATAATCCATCATGGAGGCACAGTCATCTACGTACCTATAAATATCCAGGTTCTGTGTTCCGTAAAATCTTTCACACACGTTTTTCTCACCTCCCTCACTGCAGTGGCTCTAAGAATAGATCCCTAGCTGAGGACTGATATGAAAACGAAGTGCGAGGGGAGATCAGCACGCCATCTACCCGGCGGTAATTCTGCATCTCACTAGCGCAACACATCCAGTGCACTATAAACATAAAATGGAATATATGACGTTCTGATGTCGCTTCCCGCCGAAAGGATCGTAAAAACCGAATTATAATAGACAGAGAAGATTAAATGGACTTATTTTCTCAGTCAAAGCTGCCATGGTACAAAACATGCCATGATATTCTCCTGAAAATGCTAGGTGCCTAGCTGACTTTAATCCTTTCTAGGTCACTGGGTCACGTGGTAAATAGAATTTACATGTCGGATCTGCATTTTTATACCCATTAGACGAGCACACTGCCAAAAAAATGAATTTGTTTTCGTTTCATTTGTTTTTTGTTTTTTTTCTGAAATTCTGAAATTCTGAAATCCAAAAATTCGAAAAAATTCGTAAGGACGAAAATTCGGAATTTGTAAATTCGTAAATTTTTAAATTCGGAATTCAAAAATCTGAAAATTCGAAAGTTGGGAAATTCAAAAGTTCGGAAAGTTGAAAATCCTAAAACTCAAAAATATGAAAATAAGAAAGGAAAATACGAAAATTCGAAAATCGAAAAATTCTAAAGAATAACTAACTAATACTAACTATTAAATGATAGGTATTGGAATTTCCTTTCAAATTTGACTGTTAGTGAACATAACGAATAGAAATTTATCTGAAGTAACAAATTATCCAAAATAACAAATGCTGCATCTAAGCAAATGGAACGGAACAAAATAATAATAAATAATAATAAGTTATTATTATACTAACTAATACTAACTATTAAATGATAGGTATTGGAATTTCCTTTCAAATTTGACTGTTAGTGAACATAACGAATAGAAATTTATCTGAAGTAACAAATTATCCAAAATAACGAATGCTGCATCTAAGCAAATGGAGCGGAACAAAATAATAATAAATAATAATAATAATAAGTTATTATTATTATTGTTATTATTATTAATTTGTTACATTCCATTCGTTATTACAGGTTCACTGCAGATAAATTTGAATTTGTTACATTCACTAACAGCCAAATTTGAAAGGAAATTCCAATACCTATAATTTAATAGTTACTGTAGTTAGTAATAGTTAAGTTATTATTAGTTAGTTAATATTTCAGATTTTCAAATTTTCGGGTTTTTGAATTTTCGAATTTTCGTTCTTATTTTCGGATTTTCGTTCTTTTTCATTTTCGGCTTTTCATTGTTATTTTTGGATTTCCGAATTTTCGGAATTTCGAATTTCCGAATTTTTGAATTTCCGAACTTCCGAATTTTCGAATAATCAAAAAAAATTCGGAAACTTCGAAAATTTTAATATTTTTGAATTAACGAATTTGTCTAAATTAGTTAAAAAATTAATTTGGAACTAAGCGAATTGCACATGTCTAGTGCCCATAATAAGAAGTCAGGGGAGGTGGGATCCAGAATGATGGGTCAGCAACAGCTACAGAATGGTAGAGCAAACAAGTGCATGGCCCCAAATTTCATTGAACCTGACGTGTTAACGCGTCTCACACTAAGGAGCGCTTACTCACAAATGGTTGCGCGTAAGCGCTCCTCCTTAGCATGATAATTGCACTACAGCAGAATTAATTGTCTCCTTCTGCTGTTTCTCCCTCCCACAGACTGAACTCATTTCTACAGGGACTGCAAGTGCCGAATAGTCAAATTAACCGTTTTCTGGCCATATAACTTACATATAGGTTGGCAAGGCGGCTCTCCTGCACCAGATCACGTACTAGGTACGTGATCTGCCACTTTCGGGTAGATGGTGTGAGTGGCACCGCCGGTGACCTGGCTGTGCTGCCATTGTACATAGCAGTTGCCGGTCAGCGGGTTGCCAGTCAATGGATAACTGCCGGCACCCGCCGATCATCGGGAGGACACACAGGACAGCGGGGAAGTAATGGATTTTCAGGGAATAAAATCCCTTAGTAAAAGCAGCACACAGTACACAAAAACACTGGCTAGGCACACTTTTAACGCTTTCATCGACCTAGATGTTTAACCCCTTCCCAGCTAGGGTCATTAGTATAGTGACAGTGCATATTTATAGCATTGATCACTGTATTAGTGTCACTGGTTCCCAAAATGTGTCACTTAGTGTCTGATTGTCCACGGCAATATCGCAGTCCTGTTATAAGTCACTGATCGCCACCATTACTAGGGGAAAAAAAATTCCAGTATACAGTAGCTATGTAAAACTCATCACACTCTGCACATGCTCAGTTGCTCTCTATTCTTGGCGCTGTGCCTAAAATCAGAGCCACTAGAGGCCGATCAGCAGACAGCCTAAAGATTTACTGTTGCTGAAGGGGGAAAAAAGCAACTGGAATGGCACAGACTGTGCTGAGGCAACACAGATGAGGGAGGGAGATAAAAAAAACTGAAGTGACAGGACAAATTCTGCTGCCAGGGAGACACAAAAGAGTTAGGTTGGCCAAATATTTTCCTGCAACCACAGTGTTGACAGGGGAATCCCCCCCTCCGAGCCATTGTGTTCTACCGGCAGGGGGAAGCCGTCCCTGCTGGGAGAAGACATTCATAATCAACTAGAGAGCAATAAATGAGATTTAGAGCAATATTGCTCTCAATTCTATATTCAAGCTGCTCTCAGGGGATTCCAAACCTGAGAATGTCCACAAGAGCAGAGGCACACCTAAATGGTAAATAAAGCACAATATGGCACTTTAAATTGGATTGGTTCTATGTGTCCAGGCAGGAGGAGAGCAGAAGAATGTGTCAGGCCTCTCTCTCCTGTCCCCTCACACCACAAGTCTCCCGTGAGTCGTAGGAGTCTCCTGCATTTGGCTGCGGGCTCCCAGACACCCGCGAGGGCCTATCGATCTCCCGGCAGGGCCTGACGCTCAGCCACAGACAGAGCAGCCCGAGCGGCCGAATGGAATATAGCCACGGCGGCCGCTTGGGCTGCCACCCCCTCTTTCAGGCTAGAAAGCCTGTGTACATCCTGGCCGCCAGCTTGGTGGGGTCACGGGTGACAGAGTGAGGCACTTGCTACACAAGGATAGTGTCTTATCTTATCTTCCTAATATTCACTCCTTTCTCTCTCATCTGTAGCCTGCAAACGTCAGCACTGTAAAGCTTCTGTCAGCCTTCCTCTCTAACTGAGCCAAGACTGGACATGTACATTTTTTTAAATGCAGAAAGTGACATGTAGTTTTTGATACGGGGGGGGGGGGTTCCAATAAAGAAGTGACTGCTCTGGGCTGAAACAAAATGGTGGCCTACAGCAAGAAGAGACAGGAACAATGCTGGAGCACACTAATGTTGGTAGTATAATTATTAATATGGAATGTATGTTCTTTTATTAAAGAACATTGTTTGCTATGAAACTGTTATGGGCAACGTTCCGCTTTAGTGTATGCCTCTAAAAAAACACATTTAATGATGAATACTGAACTGTATTCATTTATGTCTTCTATAGCTGCCTGGAGTTCAGCTTTAAGACCCTTTTCTGGTCCTTCTATTAGGTTCGTAAAGGCAAAGGCATCCATACCCTAAAGGGAACATAATCTAAGTGATTAATTCTTGGTCATGCTCCAGTAACCCTAATACGTAATTTACATCCTATGGCAGAGACTAAACAAATGACTTTAAGGTAAAAATGAAAATCATCTGGTTTTACAGAGAAAGGTCATCTCTCCAACTTAGCATATAATGCATGAAGATGATGACGCAACCCCGCGGGGGTGACAAACAGAAGAAGGGGATTGTGGGTGGGAAAGGGGCCGTTAGGCTGACGTACTGGATTTAATACATAAAGCCACTGCCACAGAGAAAGTCACATAAAAGTCTGAAGATCTGATCTGAATATTTGAGTTTGACTATTTAAGGTGAAACTCAAGGAAAAAACGGTATGCCGTGTCCTGGGTCCTACTTAGTTAAAGCGGAACTTCACTTAAACGTGAAAGTTCCTCTTGTCCTCCTCCTTCAGCACTCCTCTACCACTTTTGGTATCTTTTTTGTTCTTGGGTGTGGCTATCCTTTTCTGACAGGTACCCGCTCCCACTTCCTCTTTTCTCACCTGTTGCCCATTGGTGGCCTGTAGGAAGAATGTCCCTTACACTGGTGTTCAGTGGGAAGAATGTTCCTTAATTTGGTGATCAGTGGGATGAATGTCCCTTACGTTGGTGGTCAGTAGGAAGAATGTCCCTTGCATTGGTGGTCAGTGGGAAGAATGTCCCTTACATTGGTGGTCAGTGGGAAGAATGTCCCTTACATTGGGGATCAGTGGGAAGAATGATCCTTACATTGGTGATCAGTGGGATGAATGTCCCTTACATTGGTGATCAGTGGGAAGAATGTTCCTTACATTGGTGATCAGTGGGAAGAATGTTCCTTACATTGGTGATCAGTGGGAAGAATGTTCCTTACATTGGGGATCAGTGGGAAGAATGATCCTTACATTGGGGATCAGTGGGAAGAATGTCCCTTACATTGGGGATCAGTGGGAAGAATGATCCTTACATTGGTGATCAGTGGGATGAATGTCCCTTACATTGGTGATCAGTGGGAAGAATGTTCCTTACATTGGTGATCAGTGGGAAGAATGTCCCTTACATTGGTGATCAGTGGGAAGAATGTCCCTTACATTGGTGATCAGTGGGAAGAATGTTCCTTACATTGGTGATCAGTGGGAAGAATGTCCCTTACATTGGTGATCAGTGGGAAGAATGTTCCTTACATTGGTGATCAGTGAGAAGAATGTCCCTTACATTGGTGATCAGTGGGATGAATGTCCCTTACATTGGTGATCAGTGGGAAGAATGTTCCTTACATTGGTGATCAGTGGGAAGAATGTCCCTTACATTGGTGATCAGTGGGAAGAATGTTCCTTACATTGGTGATCAGTGGGAAGAATGTCCCTTACATTGGTGATCAGTGGGAAGAATGTTCCTTACATTGGTGATCAGTGAGAAGAATGTCCCTTACATTGGTGATCAGTGGGAAGAATGTCCCTTACATTGGGGATCAGTGGGAAGAATGATCCTTACATTGGTGATCAGTGGGATGAATGTCCCTTACATTGGTGATCAGTGGGAAGAATGCTCCTTACATTGGTGATCATTGGGAAGAATATTCCTTACATTGGTGATCAGTGGGAAGAATGTTCCTTACATTGGTGATCAGTGAGAAGAATGTCCCTTACATTGGTGATCAGTGGGAAGAATGTTCCTTACATTGGTGGTCAGTGGGAAGAATGTTCCTTACATTGGTGATCAGTGGGAAGAATGTTCCTTACATTGGTGATCAGTGAGAAGAATGTCCCTTACATTGGTGATCAGTGGGAAGAATGTTCCTTACATTGGTGGTCAGTGAGAAGAATGTTCCTTACATTGGTGATCAGTGGGAAGAATGCTCCTTACATTGGTGATCAGTTGGAAGAATGCTCCTTACATTGGTGATCAGTGGAAATAATGTCCCTTTCATCGGAGATCAGTGGGAAGAATGTTCCCCTAGCAACCTCTTGAGGAACCCTGTTTGAGAAAGGCTGATTTAGAAGGTTCATTGCTGGGTTCAGTGGTTTCAATTTGGATTAAAGAAGATGCCACACTGATGATTCAGTGGCAGATTCACCCTCGGTGGTTCCAAATGCCCTCAAACATCTCAAACATCTCAAACAAGCCAAACACACACACACACAGCCCCCACTATGCTGAGATCTTCCCTGCATGGTTTGCATGGCATGGTGCAACCTCAATCACGTTTAGCTACTCCTGTGCAAAAAAAAGTCTCTCCATCACAATGGTATCCAGCACATTCTGTGTCCATGCCATAGTAGAAGAAATACCAGGCCTTCTGGAATACATTAGTTATTAATTCTGATCTCAAGGCAGTCATAAAAAATGCAACTTAATGCATGTTATTAATGCATTAAGTTGCATGTTAATGTGTGATTATTAATACATCATTGAATGTATTTTTTAAATGCATGCAGTGTAAGTAGTGGAATTTTACTTTGTATCATCCTCTTGCAATCCATTGTACAGCAGAGCCCAGAATGTGAGAGGGAGAAGCAGCCCACGGAAACCATGCAGTTGTGCAGCAGTCAGGGCCGTCTTTAATATTGATTGGGCCCTGGGCAAACATTTTCTTGGGCCCTCCCGAATCCATTTGTCAACTATTTTCAGGCAGTGTAGGCTCAAGGGGCAGCTGCGTTGGGCCCCACAACAATGATTGGGCCAGGAGCAGCTGCCCCTTTTGCCCTGCCTACTGCCCTTGCTGCAGTGCTTCTGATCTAACAAGGAACATGCTAATAGGAGGAGAGAACAGAGTGACAGAGAGAGGAGCTTATCATCGTGCTGCTTCTCTTTTTACTGTTTAGTCACAGGCCAGGGGAGGAACAAGACCTGTATGTGTTATTTACAGTTCTTTGCAAAAGTATTCACCCCCTTGGCTTTTTACCTATTTTGTTACATTACAGCCTTTAGTTCAATGTTTTTATGAATCATATGTGATGGATCAGAACACAATAGTCTAAGTTGGTGAAGTAAAATTAGAAAAATGTATACATAAAACAATTTTTCAGAAATAAAATATGATAATTGGCATGTGCGTATGTATTCACCCCCTTTGTTATGAAGCCCATAAAAAGCTCTGGTGCAACCAATTACCTTCAGAAGTCACATAATTAGTGAAATGATGTCCACCTGTGTGCAATCTAAGTGTCACATGATCTGTCATTACATATACACGCCTTTTTGAAAGCCCCAGAGGCTGCAACACCTAAGCAAGAGGCACCACTAACCAAACACTGCCATGAAGACCAAGGAACTCTCCAAACAAGTAAGGGACAATATTGTTGAGAAATACAAGTCAGGGTTAGGGTATAAAAAAATATCCAAATCTTTGATGATGCCTAGGAGCACCATCAAATCTATCATAACCAAATGGAAAGAACATGGCACAACAGCAAACCCGCCACACACCAAAACTCACGGAGCGGGCAAGGAGGGCATTAATCATAGAGGCAGCACAGAGACCTAAGGTAACCCTGGAGGAGCTGCAGAGTTCCACAACAGAGACTGGAGTATCTGTACATAGGATGGCAATAAGCCGTACGCTCCATAGAGTTGGGCTTTATGACAGAGTGGCCAGAAGAAAGACATTACTTTCAACAAAAAACAAAACGGCATGTTTTGAGTTTGCGAAAAGGCATGTGGGAGACTCCCAAAATGTATGGAGGAAGGTGCTCTGGTCTGATGAGACTAAAATTGAACTTTTTTGCCATCAAAAGAAACGCTATGTCTGGCGCAAACCCAACATATCACCCAAAGAACACCATCCCCACTGTGAAACATGGTGGTGGCAGAATCATGCTGTGGGGATGTTTTTCAGCAGTCGGGACTGGGAAACTGGTCATAGTTGAGGGAAAGATGGATGGTGCTAAATACAGGAATATGTTTGTGCAAAACTAGTACCACTATGTGATTTGAGGCTAGGATGGAGGTTCACCTTCCAGCAGGACAATGACCCCAAACACATGTAAATGTGTTGGAATGGCCTAGTCAAAGCCCAGACCTCAATCCAACAGAAAATCTGTGGTCAGACTTAAAGATTGCAGTTCACAAGCGCAAACCATCCAACTTGAAGGAGCTGCAGCAGTTTTTCAATGAGGAATGGGCAAAAATCCCAGTGGTAAGATGTGGCAAGCTCATAGAGACTTATCAAAAGTGACTTGGAACTGTGATAGCCACAAAAGGTGGCTCTACAAAGTATTGACTTTAGGGGGGTGAATAGTTATGCACATTGACTTTCTCTGTTATTTTGTCCTATTTGTTGTTTGCTTCACAATAATAAAAAAATAACATCTTCAAAGTTGTGGGCATGTTCTGTAAATGAAATGACGCAAATCCTCAAACAACCCATGATAATTCCAGGTTGTGAGGCAACAAAACACGAAATATGCCAAGGGGGTGAATACTTTTGCAAGGCACTGTAGTTGTAGCGGAGTCCAGTCACCTGACAGGGCTGTGTGCCAGAGCTGTGTAAATCTGATAAGTGGATGAACAGAGATACAAATCCTTTGGCAGGCAAAACAGATCCCTTACATGTATTTAATCCGTTTGTTTCTCTGTTTGCCTAGATTTCAGCATTAAAGATTAACTCGGCGATCCGTTCTGTGACCTTTATAAAGGTGCGTCACCTGCAGCCGCGTGCATTCATACGGTCATTGAAACGTCTCGCCAAGTCCGAATTGGCTTCTGATTTGCAGCAGGGGTTTTGCTATCCCATCAATTACAATCTGCCTATTGCTTGGTTATTAACAATCATCCAATAAACAGCAAGTCCTGCAGACAAAGGAATATTAATATGGTATGGCGGCGGTTTTCTTGCTCCTAAATAAATTGTTTTTTTATCGTTTTTAGCTCCACAGGGACCTTGTTCTGCAAAAGATTTGCTGCGCAGTATTAATACAGTAAGCCTGAAAGGGCTGTTGGGAAAGGAATGTGACGTGAATTATAATGCCAAAAAAAACGCTACTGTCTTGCAGTCATGCCGGGGTCACTGCGATAGGGACGTTCATCAGGCAGTAGGGCCTCGAGGACAACCTCGGTGCTGCACCATTAGTCGTATGCGGATCATCGATGACGTTTTTTTCTTTAAAGCAGAACACCAACCAAAAATAACAAAGATAAAATGAATAGCTCAATGATAGATAAAATAATTCACCTTCAGCCCAGAGATCCCCGCCCCCCCGCAGTCAGGGCCGGACTGGCAATATAAAAACCAGCACTGGAAATAATTTCATACCAGCCCCACAGCATTATTATACCAGCCAAACAGCAACTTCATTGTTTTCTTGTTCATAAAAGGGAAAACCATACATTTTAGAGCACATTTGAAGAGCGTATTATATATAAATAGACAGATATGAAAGCACATAGGGCTAGGTATATATACATTTATATATATATATATATATATATATATATATATATATATATATATATAACAGCAAATTGTAGTTAAAAGAGGAGAAATCATCAAGGGGGACTCTGGGAATGTAGGGGTGACCAGAGACCACCTTCCACAGAAAGAATACACTAAGGTAAGGGGGGTGGATTACTGATATAAGGGGCCGGGGCCGGGTTGTTCCTGTTTCCACCCGATGGTGCAAGTTCTCATTTTGGCATTTCCAGGTCTCAGATGTGCCTGCATACCTGCTTCACATGCACCCACCGGTGCATCCAGGGTATGGCGTCTGCACCCTGGCAGCCACCGTTGCTTCGATGAATGGTGAGCCAGCATTTTATGAAGCCTCTAAAGCCAGTTTGCAGACTGCTACAGTGTGGTGCAAGGAATTTTATGTGAAAGGGATCCAATGAACTTTTGTATTTATTATTTAACCTTGTGATGACTGTTATTGATATTAATTATAAATAACGAACAATTTTCTCAAATATATATATATATATATATATACATTTTTTTTCTGTCTTTTTGGGGGTGGGATTCCTGAATGAGGGTTTTCCTATTTAAAGCGCTTGCCTTTAGGTGCTCGGAATAGCTTAGCCCTGAGGAAGGGGGATGTGCGCTGCCGAAACGCATCAGTGTATATCCGTCAATGTGAATACGGCATATGTGTGTCCACACTGTTCAGCATTGTGTGTTTTTATGACCTACTATTATTTGCCCCCTTGTGAGTATCCATTTTTTATTGATCTTATTATTGAATAAATATTTGTTGGTAATGCACTAGGTGGTGCGCCTTCCATTCTTTTTTTTCTTTTTCTTAAACTTTGTACATTCAGCCTGCCCATACATGGTTCGAATTTTGGCTGATTCCTGCTGATTACTGCTGAGGTCATGATTACTTCCATTGACACCAAAGATAGGGCATGATTCCTTCCATTGACACCAACGATGTGGTACAATTCCTTCCATTGACAAACAATGTGGTACAATTCCTTTTACTAACACCAAAGATGTGGTACAATTCCTTCCATTGACAACAACAATGTGGTACAATTCCTCCATTAACACCAACGATGGGGCACAATTCCTTCCACTGACACCAACGATGGGGCACAATCCCTTCCATTGACACTAATGATAGGGCATGATTCCTTCCATCGACACCAACAATGGGGCATAATTTCTGTTACTGACACCAACAATTGGGCACTATTCCTCCTACTGACACCAACAATGGGGCACTATTCCTCCCACTGACACCCTAAAAAGAGCACAATTCCTCCCACTGACACCAATGAGGGGGCACAATTCCTTCCATTGACACCAACAATGGGGCACAACTTCTTTCATTGACACCAATGATGGGGTATAATTATTTCCATTGATACCAAAGATGAGCCACTATTCTTCCTACTGACACCAACAATGGGGCATTATTTCTCTCACTGACACCAACGAAAGGTCACAATACCTCCCACTGACACCAATTATGGGGCAGAATTCTTTTCACTGACACCAACGATGGGGCACTATTTCTTTCACTGACATTAGCAATGAAGCACTATTCCTCCCACTCACACCAAAGATGTGGCATTGTTTACTCCCACTGGGCGCTGGAAAAATTTCTACTCCCACTGGCCCTAGTCCAGCCCCCCTAAAGTCTCAAGGACAGTAAACTGGCTCTTTGTTTAGAAAGGTTGGAAACCCCTTGCCTAGATCCATTTATAGTGCTTGTGAGCAGATCAGACCATGTATGCTCTTCCAAGTAGGTTTAGAAAGAGGACCTTCCACTATTGGAAGCCTTACCTTGTTGGAATATCTCTGTGCAGAGTTTGAACACTGGGAGCTTTGAAATTTCTTGCACCATGTGATCCCGCAATCAAGACCACTATACATTTCTCCAAGCATGCAAGGGCTCACCACTAACAGTGGAAGCTTTATAAACACATAAGCATGAACTCTCACACCATCCGAACATGCATGTTTATGCCTGTGGAGGAGAAGAAGAGGCAGCATGCCCAGGAAACTCCAAAACTAGCTTTATCAGGGGAAATAACAGTAATAGGAGAAAATTATCCAGCTCAACTGATCTGTATTTCCCCAGATATTTGTCTTCTGATGGGCCTGAGCATGGCTGGTGGGCATGGACATAGTTAATTATCATAGCCCAGCCTAGCCAAAACAGGACAGCGACTGTGTCTACGGGAGGCAATCATTAGCTGTATAACTCATCTATACATAAACAGTATAGATGAGTTATATAAAACTGTATAACGTGTACGCATTGCCATGCACTAGGCACATTTAGGCAGAGAGAATGTTTCAACTTACTACATCTTTAATCAGGGAGTGAGGCCTTTCGGGACCACTCAGCTACTGTAGTACAATCTATGATCTCTCTGACTTTGTACACGTGCAGGCACGAGAGCCCAATTTACTGTGTCTGTAGGGTGTTGTGAAAGAAGTAGAGCATTGGCTCCATTCATTATCGTGAGCAGCGCTGACGCGCTTCGAGCCTGTGAACATTATAAACTGTGTAGTAGCACTAAGGGAGATGTAACAAGAAGATATGGGCAGTATTTCATAGAATTTTAACTACCACTAAGCGCTAAATGAGACAAATAAAACAAAAACAGGATTTCTAGAAGGAATTGACTTAGCAATAATGATGCTAGTATTTAACTCTACAGTTTTTTACTCCGCCCATACTGTAGTTAAAGGATTGTTTTTCTAGATCTGGGACGGTGCTTGGAACCTGGGAACACCCCAACCTCCATTTCCACAGTTTTCGGTTCAGGCCCAGGTTGAGTAAATGTATAAGATGATGACCCTGAGTCATTTTTAAAGAGAATCCATTCTTTGCCCATTCAGGATGAAGTGACAGGTGCGTCTCCTCCACTGCTTCTCATAACTTCCTAGTGTTGCCCGCCAACCAATTCACCTGCCGATGCAAGTGAAGAAGTTCTGCTGGTCTGGTTGGAGTCTGGTTGGCTAAACGTGCCCCTTCCCTTATGTGACAGTCCTTGGGCTTTGCGATTGACAGTTTAGGCACCCAGGACTGCCTTGTGGGATGAAGGGGAGTCACATGTGCCACCATACCGGAAACTATGAAGTTTTAGTATTCAGTCCTCTTATTGGGCTCTTTATGTATTGGTCCAGTTTACCCTGACCTTGCTCCAGTGTGTTGACCCAACTTCTCTTGATCTGGTTGCTTCAATACCCACTATTAACTGGATTGCCCTGGCCTTTCTCTTAGATTTTGACTTGGTTTGGAAATTTGGCTTCTGCTTACCTGGATTGGACCCCTGATTTTACAAAAAACATAGTCCTTGTTGCCAAAAGGGACTACATATCCCAACTTGTCTGGACCTGGTTGCTTCAAAACCCACCATGAACTGGATTGCCCTGGCCTTTCTCTTAGATTTGAACTTGCTTAGGAAATTTGGCTACTGCTTACCTGAACTAGACCCCTGCTTTTACAAACAACATAGTCCCAAAGCCCAGAAAACTGCACATTTCTGACCTTGCCTGGTCCCAATATGTTTAACCAATAATAACAATGATAAATTTGCATAGCTCTCTTGCTCACCAATTGAATATACACAAGCAAACAGACATCAACAGAGGAGGATTGATGCACTGCACATAAATTCCTAACTCGATTGTACCTTCTTACTGATTTGACACCTGACCATGCCCACTCTCACCTTTGCGCAAGTGGCATTTTCCAATACCTTTCTATTGTTCTCAAGACCTGGGGTCTTAGAAGTATCTTCATACACATATAAAAGAAGAGTGCCCGCCAAAATATATTCTAATATGTAGGGACCAAACTGTATAGAGGACACATTGATTTATAACTTTTCCATAAATTTGCAAATAAAGGCAAATTGAGACCTGACCATAAATGCCCAGATGCCCTCGTAGAATTGAGACCAACCTTTTTTTCTGGTACAACATGGATTGAAGGAGTGGATGTGTGAGTAATATCTTCGGGCAGGTCATACAAGATTTTCAAATAAGTTGGGAATCCCCTCTGAGCACATTTTATGGTCTACTTAGGTAGCAGGTTTTTGTTGGGTTTCTTTTATCTCTGGGCTAACACAGTGGATCAATAAAAAACCTAAACCTCAGGTAAAGTCTTGTACCTTTTTCTCTCTTTATAGTTCTGTGCCCCACATGTTCTGATGTGCTTTGGAGGAGAAAGGGGGCCAAATCTCTTTTGGCCCTACTTCTCTTGTGGGTCACAGGAGGACACCTAGTTCTTTACTCCTGTGACCCCTATTTAGCCAACAGCTGGCTAAAGTCCACTGGCAGCTGATGTCACTCAGCTGCTCCAGACTCTGGAGGGATCCCAACTTTGATGTCGGGATCCATCCAGATGCTGGAGCGGCAGCTGTCCCAGCCTCTCAGCATGCCACTGAGAGCCTGAACAAAGCAGAGAAGAAGGCACTCCTAAGTACAATAATAAAACACTTTAATGACAAAGAAGGATTAAAAACACTTACAATATGGAAGTGAAAAACAGGCATATCGATGAATCCATAACATCCAGCGGGATGCCTCCTGGGAGTAAGACAGCTGCAGGTGCAAGTTCCAGCTGACCAGCGGTGGTAAATACTGTCTCTCTGATCCAAGATGGAGGGCTGCGGTGTCAGGACCAGCATGTAATCCAGACAACCGGAAGTGACATCAGAGTGGGCGGTACATGATTTGGAGCATGCCCAGTCGCTCCTTCTTCAAGCATGTCCAGTTGCTCCTGGTTTGAAGAAAGAGCGTCTGGGCATCCTCCAAAACACGTACCGCTCACTCTCACGTCACTTCCGGTTGCCTGGATTCCGTGCTAGTCCTGACAGCACAGCCATCCGTCTTGGATCAGATAGACAGTATTTAACACCGGCTGGAACTTGCACCTGCAGCTGTTTTAATCCCAGAAGGCATCACGTTGAACGTTATTGATTCATTGATATGCCTGTTTTTCACTTTCATCTTGTAAGTGTTACTTACCCTTCCTTGTCATTAAAGCTTGTTTTTTTCTTACTGCACTTACAAGCGCCTTCTTCTCTGCTTTGTGTGTGTGCTTTCCTATTCTCAAGTGCTGCTGTGGTGCATTAATCACATCTCAAGAACCAGTCATTTACTGTTTGTTAAAGTCTCCTTGTTATCCAGAGCGCCCTGTTCTCCACACTTCTCACTGAGAGCCTGAGCCAACGGCTCCCGTTCCCATGCACGGCCCGGAGCTCCAGTGAGCGCTGGAGGGGCAGAGCAGAGAGCTGGTGACTAACGGTGGTCTTTGACCACTCAGTTCTTAGTCTTAGAGGAGGCAGGGGGCAGATGTAGCGTTGCATCAATGCTGCATTCAGCTAGGTAAAGATGAATGTTTGTTATTTTTAAATCCTGCACTTCTCTATTAAATCAGCGCTCTCTCTAAGTGACCATGCTGCTTCTTGTCCTCATACTGCAGAACTGAATAACAGCAACAACCCTCATCGCAATTGTCTTCATACAGACTTGTATTGCGGGGATAGCAAAAGGGCGCTGTTGCTGAGTGCTGTATACTGTGTTGGTTTTAACTATTGTCATATTTACTCTAGACACCTAGCACAACCATACCTCCCAATTTTTTAAAATGGGGATGAGGGACACCTATCAGCAAAAGTATGCAGGCATAGGACACATCCCTTGCCACACCCCCTTAAAGGAGAATTGTACAAAAACACAAGATTGATTAAACCCACAAGTGCTTTTTACCACTACTATTCCTTTATATTGTCTTTTGGAATTTACAAATGCAGCAATTTAGAAATCAGATGAAGGGTTTAGCGCTGGAAAACACTTTTTGAAAGATAAAATGTGCATTTTATATAAAACGATATGGATCAGACCTAAATGAGGGACAAATGAGGAGGAATGAGGGACAGAGGGACTTTGCTTCAAATCAGGGACAGTCCCTCGAAAATCAGGGACAGTTGGGAGGTATGAGCACAACTGCTGTAACAGGAAAGAAAGGCTAGGACAATGAATTTGAGGTTGTCAGTACAATGTCTATCTCACTGCATATCTATTTATGTAACTTCAGTTGGGCTTACACTAAACTAACTATGGACAATTGCCTAGGGGCAGCTTCCGGTGGCTGCAAGTCTCCTCTCTTGCTGCCCCCTCCCTTTCCTCTCTATCATTTTCTCTCTCTCTGTTGCTGGCTCCTGACATTCTCCGAGTTAATAAAGCTTGATGTGCAGAATAATGCAGTACAATATGGAATATACTACTTTAACAGTGTCAGAAAATGATGCGTCATTTTAAATGAAGCTCTAATGAGGATCGTCAAGTTGCAGTGAACTTACTCCATCGCTTCAAATTTGCAGATCATTTAAAAAAATTCTCTCTTTTTTTCTTCCTCCGCGAAACAACCTGCAGAGCAAGATAAAAAAAAAAAATGTTTCTACAATGTCATTTAAATCTGCTCAAATCCCCGACTTCTTTAAAATAAGCTTAAAATGTCATTAGCGTTGCTTGTACTGAGGTTTAATGGCGGTGCTGAGATCAGCGCCTTTCCCGACTTGGCTTATTTCATATGTGGCTCTGGAGGTTGTGCTTTTGTTTTATTCTATATGTTGGCAAGATCTACTTTTATAATAGTTTTGTATTCAAGTGTACTCTTGCTTGCAAAATTTTCTCAAAAATATTTTGTAACGAATAAAGGGCGTTGAACCGAATTAATTGACTTTATTCATTTGCAGAGCTCCAACATATTTAGCGTTTTATTTAGAGGTAACGACTACCTCTTCTTTAGTAAAGACGCTTTTCAACCCTCTCCTTTCCTTACCCTGAAGAAGACCCTTACTACATACGTCGAAATGCGTTGGATTTCATCTGTCTGTCTGACAGTTGGTCTGGGTTTCTTCCATTGGTACATATTCTCATTTCATGTGTATTCCAGTGTTATTATGTGTTTTAGATCCTTTTTGATATAATGTCTATTATGTGTTGTAAAATTTGTACTCTTTACTAAATTATTATTATTAATATTCAGGATTTATATAGCGCCAACAGTTTGCGCAGCTCTTTACAATATGAGGGCAGACAGTAAACTTACAATACAAATCAATAAAGGAGGGATCAGAGGGCCCTGCTTGTTAGAGCTTACAATCTAGAATATAATCTCTTTTGAGTGTTCATGGTCCTCCAAAGTCCCATTCTTTGAGGAAAATGTATTTTACTTGTTGTATAAGGGATATGGACCTGAACCTCTTTTTCCTATCCAATTATGCCACGTACACACGGTCGGATTTTCCAACGCAAAATGTTTACCCCTTCCCTGCAAGTGTCATTTACACAGTAATCAGTGCATTTTTATAGCACTGATCGCCGTATAAATGACAATGGTCCCAAAATAGTGTCAAAATGGCCATAATGTCGCAGTCACAATAAAAATCGCAGATCGCTGCCATTACTAATAAAAAGAAAAAAATTATAATAAAAATGCCATAAATCTATCCCCTATTTTATAGACGCTATAACTTTTGCGCAAACCAATCACTATACGCTTACTGCAATTTTTTTTACCAAAAATATGTAGAAGAATACGTATCGGTCTAAACTAAGGAAAAAAATAGTTTTTGTAAATATTTTTGGGGATATTTATTATAGCAAAAGGTAAATATATTGCTTTTTTTTCAAAATTGTCGCTCTTTTTTTGTTTATATCGCTAAAAATAAAAACAGCAAAAGTGATCAAATACCACCAAAAGAAAGCTCTATTTGTGGGGAAAAAAGGACGTCAATTTTGTTTTGGTGTAAGGTCGCATGGCCGCGCAATTGTCAGTTAAATCGACGCAGTGACGAGTCGCAAAAAGTGCTCTGGAAGGGGGGTAGATCTTCCGGGGCTGAATCGGTTAACGGCTAGTTTACACTTGCTTCAAAACAAGGCTCCGGACAGGCTTTGTTAAAGCTCTCTGAACGCCAGTCAAAGCTCCTGTCACTACATAAAATGGTTACCCACAAAGCCCGACCAAAGGCTCATGGAAGCCTCATCGAAGCACCAAGCAAAAGCAAAGTGTAAACAGGACTGTAAAGCCCCGTACACACGAGCGGACTTTTCAACATCCAAAGTCCGACGGACTGAGTCCATCAGACTATTCGATCGTGTGTGGGCTGCAACGGACTTTTGACTCGCCAAAGTCCGAAGGACTTTAGAATATGGAACATGCTTCAAATTTTTCCGAAGGAACTCCGCCGGACCCGGTCCCTTCGAAAAATTCGCTCGTGTGTATGCTATTCCGACGGACTAAAACCGACGCTAGGGCAGCTATTGGCTACTGGCTATGAACTTCCTTATTCGAATCCAGTCGTACGTCATCACGTTCGAATCCGTCGGAGTTTAGTGTGATTGTGTGTGGCCAAGTCCGCTCAGCCGAAAAGTCCGTCAGAACTCCGTCGGAACTCCGGCAGAACTCCGACGGAGCTCCTTCGGAAGTCTGTCGGACATAAGTCCTCTCGTGTGTACGGGGCTTAAGCCTTGTTTTGAAGCCTGAACTAGCCCTAAGGGGGGGCATTATCCCCACTGACCCCCAATGTAAGGGACATTCTTCTCACTGATCACCAATGTAAGGGACATTCTTCCCACTGACCCCCAATGTAAGGGACATTCTTCCCACTGATCACCAATGTAAGGGACATTCTTCCCACTGATCACCAATGTAAGGAGCATTCTTCCCACTGATCACCAATGTAAGGGGCATTCTTCTCACTGATCACCAATGTAAGGAACATTCTTCCCACTGACCCCCAATGTAAGGGACATTCTTCCCACTGATCACCAATGTAAGGGACATTCTTCCCACTGACCCCCAATGTAAGGGACATTCTTCTCACTGATCACCAATGTAAGGGACCTTCTTCCCACTGATCACCAATGTAAGGGACATTCTTCCCACTGATCACCAATGTAAGGAACATTCTTCCCACTGATCACCAATGTAAGGAACATTCTTCCCACTGACCCCCAATGTAAGGGACATTCTTCCCACTGATCACCAATGTAAGGGACATTCTTCCCACTGACCCCCAATGTAAGGGACATTCTTACAACTGACCCCGATTCATTAAAATAAGCTGGGGTTTCCTGAGAAAATGATTTTATACCTGAAAATTATTTTCGCAAAAAGTTTGAGAAAAAGTGTGCTAAATATTACTTTTACGTATACACAATTGGCTCTGTTTATACTGCTCCTTGGTTGTGCTTAAAGCTGATACTACTAGTCCAGTGATACATCGGCTTTGGGAAATCATAGTAACATAGTTAAATAACGGTCGTTATTCTGGTTGAAAAGTCCACCTTGTTCAACCAATAAAAGGGAGAAAAGAAAAATCATACAGTGCTATATACACAATCCTATACTGATTGAGCCAGAGGAAGGCAAAAAAACTGCAAAGTATGAACCAATTTGCTCCAGCAGGGGAAAAAAAATGTTTTCCTGATCCCCCAAGAGGCATTTGGATATTCCCTGGATCAACTTTACCTATAAATGTTAGTATTCACTTTTATTATGTACATTTAGGAAAGAATCCAGACCTTTTTTAAAGCAATCTACTGAGCTGACCAGAACCACCTCTGGAGGGAGTCTATTCCACATTTTCACAGCTCTTACTGTGAAGAAACCTTTCCGTATTTGGAGATTAAATCTTTTTTCCTCTAGAGACGTAAAGAGGGCCCCCTTGTCCCCTGTGATGACCTTAAAGTGAATACCTCAACATCAAGTTCACTATATGGACCCCTTATATATTTATACATGGCGATCATATCCCCCCTTAAAGAGGAAGTAAAGGCTATTAAAAAAAAAATGGCAACCTGCAAGGCAAAGGCATAATGAGCTAGTATGCATAGCATACTAGCTCATTATGAATAACTTACCTGAGAACGAAGCCCCCGAAGCGGTCCTCCGTCTTCATCTTCGCCGATGCCATGTATCCCGGAGTGACTTCCGGGTATCGCTGCTCCGGCGCTGGGATTCGCCGGAGCCGTGAAGACGGCAGTGATCTGCGGCTGGCTCAGTGCGCCTGCGCGCCGCTGTCTACGGCACCTGCGCCGTAGACAGCGGTGCCTGTCTTTTTGTGAATATCTCCTAAACCGTGTAGGTTTAGGAGATATTTCTTGGACCTACAGGTAACCCTTAATCTAGGCTTACCTGTAGGTCAAAGTGGTTTGTAAGGGTTTACAACCACTTTAATCTTCTCAAGAGAGAATAATTCAGTTCCTCTAATCTTTCCTCATAGCTGAGCTCCTCCATGCCTCCTATTAGTTTGGTTGCCCTTCTCTGCACTTTCTCCAGTTCCCCCATATCCTTTTTGTGAACTGGTACCCAAAACTGAACTGCATAGATCCTTCTCCACCACTGACTCCTCCAGTTGTACTCCCCCTAGTATGTATGATGCATGGATATTCTTGCCCCCCAAGTGTATAACTTTACCTTTATCAACATTAACCCTCATTTGCCGCACAGTTGCTCAAGTAACTACTTAAGGACGGGAAAGATTTGCCTCCTTAATGACCAGGCCTTTGTTTGCGATATGGCACTGCGTCACTTTAACTGACAATTGCGCGGACGTGCAAAGTTGCACCCAAACAAAATTGATGTCCCTTTTTTCCCACAAATAGAGCTTTCTTTTGGTGGTATTTGATCATCTCTGCGGTTTTTATTTTTTGCGCTATAAAATAATAAAGAGCAATAATTTTTTTTTAAAATATATTTTTATATACTTTTTTACTATAATACATATCCAAAAAAAAATTATATAAAAAACAAGTTTATTCATCAGTTTATGCCAATATATATTCTACATATTTTTGGTAAAAAAAAATGCAATAGGCTTATATTGATTGGTTTGTGCAAAAGTTATCACGTGTGCAAACTATGGGATAGATTTAAGGACTTTTATTTATTTTTATTGTTTTTACTAGTAATGGCGGCGATCTGCGATTTTTAGCAAGACTGCGACTTTGCGGCAGACAAATCTGACCCCAAATTACACTTTTTGAAGATCAGTGACATTATTACATTGATCAGTGCTAAAAACAAAATGCACTGATCAGTGTAAAAATTACACTGGCTGGGAAGGTGTTAACACTAGGGGGCGATAAAGGGGTTAAGTGTGTTCCCTGGGCGTGTTCTAACCTTAGCAGGGATGGGCTGACAGGGACATGACAGAAACATTAGATCGCTGACATGTCTCCTGTCAGAACAGGGTAGATCTACACTGGCAGGTCCCCGTTCTGCCTCCGTACTAGGCGATTGCGGGTCGCCGGCGGGCATTGAGTCCGCCCCAGCCGCCGTACAGCTATGGGGATTTGCGCAGGAGAACCGACCTGCCGCTGTATAACGATGGAGGCTGGTCGGCAATTGGTTTAAGGTCGGCTTGTAAGTTGGAGACATCCTGTATGGACATTATTACACTGCATAGATTGATGTCATCTGCAAAGACTGAAATGGTACCCACCCTTTTTAAAAGTCAATTAGAGCCTCAGGCTCTAATCATGTATTCCCCCCCCCCCAAAAAAAAACCCCATTAAAATCCATGCGTCTGGTACCCTGCATGTAGATTAGGGGCCGGGTGCATGGATTAGGGGCCCCTGCACCCCTAGTGGATAGGCCACCAACTTCCAAGTATACCACGTCCAATGCCACCCCTCTGTCCAAGGTTTTACTTACCTCCTCATAAAAAGAAATCGGATTTGTTTGACAACTTCTGTCTTTCGTGAACCCATGCCGTCTGTTACTTAAAATATTTTTTTCCAGCAAGAACTCCTCTATGTGGTCTTTTATTAAACTCTCCTGTATCTTCCCGACTATAGACGTTAAACTAACAGGTCTATAGTTACTTGGTAAAGACGCCAATCAAATGGTACTATGCCAGTCATTAAAGAGTCCCTAAAAATTAGAAACAATGGCTTTGAAATAAGAGCTCAATTCTTTTAGGATCTGTGGGTGGATGCCATCTGGTCCAGGTGCTTTATCCACCTTTATTCTGTCTAAATATTTGTGGACCATATCACTTTTGAGTCATTGTGGTTCATTTGGGGCTACGTCAATACTATCCCCATTATGGACACAGAGCTGAAGAAAGTAATTCATAAATTTGCTTTCTCTTTGTCCCCAGTCACCCACTCCAGATTATTTTGTAAAGGGTCTATATGCTCAGACCTGACCTTTTCACTATTAATATATTTGAATAATTTTTTGGGGTTTGTCCTACTATCTTTAGCAATCTGTCATTTGTATGGTCTTTTCCTTGAGCATACATACGCTTTACATAGTGTACATTCACATCAGTCCCTGCCCTCGAGGAGCTTATAGGCTTTAATAGGCTTCAAGATAGGATGGACTCGGAGCGCAGAGCATTGCACTCGGAGCCCACCCAGATGTGTTAGAAAAGCAAATGAATATTCGCTTTTCTAACACTGAATGGTCTCTCCGCCAATTAGGAAGCATGGGTCTGTTACCCATTTCCCCCGACTGGCTGATCCTATTGGACGCTTAGGAGGAGGGGAGGAGGCACGAGGTGGAAGCCACCGTGATCTTGAAAGGTAAAAGGGCAAGGAGATGCTGCCAGATGCCTGCCGCAGCCTGTCTCCCTGTCTAATGTGCCCGGCGATCGCCAATGTGACCGCCAATCCCCAATGTGTAAACAGAAAAGTCAGTGCTACTACCCATACACCACATAGATAGCAGATCTCCCAGGTGCTCGATCCACAGTCGCTGGCTGAGTAGAATAATGTAGAAAAAATGATCCGCACTCTGGTTGTTGCTCTTAAAATGTCTTCATTTTATTGAATAGCCACAGTGAACAAACGCAGTTTCATATGACTAAGGTCTTATAGGCTGAAACGCGTAAACGGACTTAATCTGCATTTGTTTACTGTGGCTATTCAATAAAATGAAGACATTTTAACAGTAAGAACCTGTGTGCGGACCATTTTTTCTACAATCAATCCCCAATGAGCCCACCAATCCCCGATGTGCCTGGGGGTAAGTGCTGGTGGACCGCCAGACAGCGCGGGGGGGGGGGGTGGTGATTGTTTTCCTCCCCCCACACAAAAAAAAACACTAGCCACACCTGTTGATAGGCATACGTCACATTAATACATTTGCTTTACATATCGTACATTCACCATTCACATCAGTCCCTGCCCTCAAGAACTTACAATTAATCCCCGCCCTTGAGGAGCTTACAATCTAAGGTCCCTATCTCACATTCATACATTTTCTTTACATATCGTACATTCACCATTCACATTAGTTCCAGCCCTCAAGAACTTACAATTAGTCCCCGCCCTTGAGGAGCTTACAATCTAAGGTCCCTATCTCACATTCATACATTTGCTTTACATATCGTACATTCGCCATTCACATCAGTCCCTGCCTTCAAGAACTTACAATTAGTCCCCGCCCCTGAGGAGCTTACAATCTAAGGTCCCTATCTCACATTCATACATTTTATTTACATATCGTACATTCACATCAGTCCCTGTTCTCAAGAACTTACAATTAGTCCCCACCCTTGAGGAGCTTACAATCTAAGGTCCCTATCTCACATTCATACATTTTCTTTACATATCGTGCATTCACCATTCACATCAGTCCCTGCCCTCAAGAACTTGCAATTAGTCCCCGCCCTTGAGGAGCTTACAATCTAAGGTCCCTATCTCACATTAAAACATTTTATTTACATATCGTACATTCACATCAGTCCCTGCCTTCAAGAACTTACAATTAGTCCCCGCCCTTGAGGAGCTTACAACCTAAGGACCCTATCTCACATTCACACATTTGCTTTACATATCATACATTCACCATTCACATCAGTCCCTGCCCTCAAGAACTTGCAATTAGTCCCCGCCCTTGAGGAGCTTACAATCTAAGGTCCCTATCTCACATTAAAACATTTTATTTACATATCGTACATTCACATCAGTCCCTGCCCTCAAGAACTTGCAATTAGTCCCCGCCCTTGAGGAGCTGACAGTCTAAGGTCCCTATCGCACATTCATACATTTGCTTTACATATCGTACATTCACCATTCACATCAGTCCCTGCCTTCAAGAACTTACAATTAGTCCCCGCCCTTGAGGAGCTTACAATCTAAGGTCCCTATCTCACATTCATACATTTGCTTTACATATCATACATTCACCATTCACATCAGTCCCTGCCCTCAAGAACTTGCAATTAGTCCCCGCCCTTGGGGAGCTTACAATCTAAGGTCCCTATCTCACATTAAAACATTTTATTTACATATCGTACATTCACATCAGTCCCTGCCTTCAAGAACTTACAATTAGTCCCCGCCCTTGAGGAGCTTACAACCTAAGGTCCCTATCTCACATTCACACATTTGCTTTACATATCATACATTCACCATTCACATCAGTCCCTGCCCTCAAGAACTTGCAATTAGTCCCCGCCCTTGAGGAGCTGACAGTCTAAGGTCCCTATCGCACATTCATACATTTGCTTTACATATCGTACATTCACCATTCACATCAGTCCCTGCCTTCAAGAACTTACAATTAGTCCCCGCCCTTGAGGAGCTTACAATCTAAGGTCCCTATCTCACATTCATACATTTGCTTTACATATCATACATTCACCATTCACATCAGTCCCTGCCCTCAAGAACTTGCAATTAGTCCCCGCCCTTGAGGAGCTTACAATCTAAGGTCCCAATCTCACATTAAAACATTTAATTTACATATCGTACATTCACATCAGTCCCTGCCTTCAAGAACTTACAATTAGTCCCCGCCCTTGAGGAGCTTACAACCTAAGGTCCCTATCTCACATTCACACATTTGCTTTACATATCATACATTCACCATTCACATCTGTCCCTGCCCTCAAGAACTTGCAATTAGTCCCCGCCCTTGAGGAGCTTACAATCTAAGGTCCCTATCTCACATGCATACATACACGTACTAGGGTCAGTTTGGTCAGCTAACCTTCCAAGATGTCTCTGGAGTGTGGAAGGAAACCCACACAAACACAGGGAGAACATGTAAACCCCCTTGTAGATAGTGCCCTAACTGGGATTCGAACCAGGAGCTTTATGCTTAAAGGTATCTCTTGTTCTCATCTCAGAAAGATGAGAATTATGTATAAAGCAAGTCAAGTGAGCCCAAAAATAGAGATGATTCCAGTGATAGAACTATCCACAGACATATCCACAGACATTAATACTCTAGAAAGTGGAACAGTTGGCAGCTAAGCATGACAGGTTCACTTTAGCGCTGAGCTGCTTGGATCACCTATTCAGTGATTAGCAGGTATCAGAACTCCTCTACAGCGATCAGCATGACATACACGTTTTATGCTCATTGGTAGATGGGGGAGGGGGTGCTGAGGCGTGGGTGTAGGGATTATGTAGAGACTGTGCGTACGTCGGTGTTACTTGTGTACTTTCACAGTTGAATACTGATTGTTTTTTATTGTATGGCACCACCTGGAAGCAGTTTTAAGCTAAGATAAGGGATGGAGTCTCTCTTCATGACATCTGGAATCATAGCATTATGTTGGTCTTCACGGCTCCACAATTAAAGGGTTCCTAATCTGTCAGCGTCTGTCATCAAATTGTCTTCTTTTTTTTTTTTTCAACCTCTAAAAGATTTACAACAAACTGCATTTTTTTCGGTGTTTTCAGATATGAGATGTAAATGATCTTACCCATACATGGTTAACAGACCTCATTAGTGAGCCTAATTTGTAATTACATGGAGGCATCCATATTTGTCGATGATCAAGTCCTCACTGCAATCAGATCACACTGACACTCAGCCCTAATCCAGGCTAAAAGGATATTTTTTCCCCTGATACCATTACCATTACCGGGAGTCCAGTTCCCCAGACGTGTATTGACTTAATAAGACATTTCTATTCAAATAAACAATTTAAATGAACCTTCAAGCCAGATCACAGCTTTTTGTTAGATGCTCCTAACCACATATCCAGGCTTTTATTTTCCAGTAAGATGTAGGATATGGTGGACAAATGTGGGCCAATGGGTTTGGTCCTGTAATACTGGCCAGTTGTCTCCGGTGCACCGAAAAAGAAAAGAGGGAGGCAGGAGGACCCTCATAGAGTAGTAAATGGGTGGGAAAAAAAAGATGACTGGCTTATAAGGAGTTACTCAATAGGAAAACAAAAATAAAAAGAGAATGGGAAGATGTTACATCTGTTGAGGCTGAGGTCAATCTAGGGGGTGGGAACACGCAACCTACCAAGTGCCTGGGTGGAAAAAAACTGCCTTCACGCAGGATGAGGGTAGCAGCACTCTGTGCCTTTGGAGGTCCCCATCCTGGGTCCTCTACAGCAGTGGTCATCATCAACCCTGTCCTCAGGGCCCACTAACAGGCCAGGTTTTATGTATTACCTTGGGGAGATGCAGACTAGAATACTGCAATCACTGAGCAGCAAATGATATCACCTGTGATGTATTTCAGTTATCTTGCAAACCTGGGCTGTTAGTGGGCCCTGAGGACCTGGATGATGACCACTGTTCTACAGGGTTCTCAGGTGGGTCATAGCAGAGCAGGTCTCAGATGTGAGCATCTTTCTTGAGGGGCGGAATGCAGCCTTGCTGGTCTGGACCCTAATTTCCAGGTAGGATAGCAGGTCCCTATCCTTTCCCTACTCATCTGGAACTTCTCCCTGCTGCTAATTGTCCCTGTCAGATGGTTGGCCTGTTCCCTCACTACCCACACAGGAAAAGCTAACCAAGCCTAGGAGTCAGAGCCTTAAATAGGCTCTTCCTAATCCAAGATGGTTGCTAGAGTCATGCGGGGAAGCAGCATTTAATCAGATATCTTCCCCAGTGACCCAGGAAACCATAGAGGAACTATGTTCCTTTTGACTTCCTCTCCCTTGCAATGCAGTTGAGTAGACTGCACCTGCCTTCAGGGTGTGTGAAAATTGGTAGGCTTCTAGAAACAGAAGGTTCTAGGTTCCTAGTTACACAACCAAACACACCACAATTTATCCCTAGCCCTTGTACACACGGTCGGATATTCCAACAACCAAATCCGTCGGATTTTGTCCGACGGATTTTGTCTGAAACTGTTGCATACACACGGTCGGACAAAGTTGTCGGAAAATCCGATCGTTCAGAATGTGATGACGTTATTTCGTTACGACGGGACTACGTTCAGGCTAGTAGCCAATAGCTTTGATGTAGGAATTTGATCTGAGCATGTGTGGCACTTTGTCCGATCGGAATTCTCTACACATGATCGGAGTATGTTCGATCGGAGCATTTTGACGGAAAATTTTACCAACAAGTTGGAAAACTTGGTTCGTCGGATACTCCGACGGAAACAGTCCGATCGGACACACTCCGTCGGAATCTCCGACCGTGTGCACAAGGGCTTAGAGATAAAACATAGGCGCCTCTGCTGACTGGACCACTGATGGGTCTTTTTTTCAGATTTTATTTGCAGACTCCTTTCGAAACCTGCTTTCTAATGAGCAATTTTCAGACCAGAAAGGCAGCAGCCTAGGACCCTAACCAGGTCTACAAACTAGGGTTTGCCTCCTAAAAGGAGCATACCCCTCTCTTGCTGGAATTGCACTAAAATCAGCACACAAATCTACCAGTGACCTAAGCAGCTCCTGCTTTGTAATGTCGAATAGTGAATGTGCGGTACTGTTTCTCTCACTCATTAATGATATAAAAAATGGGCAAAAGGGACTTGCAATGTGTTGAAAACAAAATAATCTCCTACATTTCATCCAGCACATTGTCAAAATGTGATAGCAGTATCACTTCACAGTATCTAGACTTAAAACTAGGGGCATACCTACAGGGGTCATAGGGGTTGCAATTGCGACCCGGACCCATGCTGCAAGAGACCTGTGCCCCCCTCAAAAGAAAGGCCTGCATTTGAGGAGCAATGGGGGTGGCTGCATTCAGCGTAAGCAATTGCTCCATTTTCTTCCTGCAGCCATTGAACGCCTGCATCTCCTCCTCTCCTTCCCACCGCTATTCAGCGGCTGCAGGAGGAAAATGTAGGGATCGATTACCATATATGCAGTCACCTCCAGAACCTATCCATATTACTTCTGCTGCCCCCCCCCCCCCCCCCTTGTGCTCTCCCCCCTCCCGCTCGCTGCTGCAGGGAAACTGTCAGGATGGAGAGTGGGAAAAGGGCAGGTAAATATGTAATTTAGCACCCCTTTCTTTTTCTGAATGGAGAGTCGTTGATCTTTACCTATCACTGTAAACTGTGTTCGTACAGAGCTATTCCTATCCATTCATTCTCTGCAGCTGAAGCTTCAGAGATGGAGAGTGAGGACTGTGTCCTCAATCTCCTTTCTCTGTCTCAAAGGTGGAAAATCAGAGGACAGAGGTCTGTTTAGACCCCTGATATCTCACCAAAGCCCACCAATGGGGCTTCTAAAAAAGTATGAAAAAAAAATTTAGATTTTTTTTTTAAAATGGTAAAAAAATAAAATAACAAAAATAAAAAACTACCAACACCAGTGGAGAAACTACCAGGGTCACAAAGGTCGCACTTGCGCCCGTGCTCTGGCGTTCCACCACCGAGCTCGGAGGGAAGGGTCCTCGCTGGGGGTCAGGGGGCCCTTCATGGTTTCTTGCACCGGGGCCCTGAAGGCTCTAGTTATGCCACTGCTTAAAACAAATGTGCTGGATGAAATAGAAAGGAAAAGTAAATTTTTTTGCAAGGTCTTTGTGCCGGTTTTATTATAATGTCATGTTTATCACTACACAGGTCATGCAAAATAATGCATCATCTATGTGGTTATCTTAGTAGCTGTTAAGCGGGGGCCCAGCGGCAGGTGGGTTAGGATGTGTGGCATACAAAAAATGATACCACACATCACGTTCCGGGGGCGGTACCGCTGCCAAACGCAACCCAATCAAGTAAATAGGACCGCATTGCAACCACAGCTAATACAGGCAACTGCTTTGGGGCAGCTTTCAATGGTTAAAACAGGCATAAAACATGTCATCTCCCCACCATTGTGAACGACCCTCTTAAAGTGGTTGTAAACCCTTACAAACCACTTTGACCTACAGGTAAGCCTAGATTAAGGCTTACCTGTAGGTCCAAGCAATATCTCCTAAACCTATATGGTTTAGGAGATATTTGCCCGAAAACGGACAGCGGCGCGCAGGCGCACTGAACGCGGCAGTTCCAAAAATGGAGCTGCCGCATTTGTCGACTCCCGTGCGCATGCGTGGGAGTGACGTCATCGCGGCTTCGCCGAATGACAGCGGCGGAGCTGCGAGACGCCACCAGCAAGATGAATGCGGCGGACTACAGGGGACAGCGCGACTTCGCTGGCTCCTGTGTCAGGTAAGTGACACATAATGGGCTACTATGCGATGCATAGTAGTCCATTATGCTTTACCTTTGCAGGGAAAAAAAAGAGGAAGTAAACTCATCAGGGTTTACTTCCTCTTTAAAGAGGAAGTGAACTTCCCTGGATTGTTTGTACCTAAAATAAGGCTTACCTATAGGTACTGTAAATATATCCTAAACTTGCACTGTTTAGGACAGGGGTATCCAAACTTTTCAAACAAAGGGCCAGTTTACTGTCCTTTAGGCTTTAGGACAGTGTGTCATGTGATGTCATGGTGTAAGGAAGCTGGGAGGTGCGGCCAGAGCCTCATGTGTGGGTCTGCGGGATGGGCACAAGGCAAGCTGCCTTACTATATTGAAAATAAAATAAGATATATGTTTTTTGCCATAATATCTACCTTAAATCACATTGCTAATTGCATATTTTACTTTAGGGTGGCCGGATTCTGGCCAGTGGGGGTAGAAAATGCCCTGGGCTGAGCATCAGTGAGAACAAACACGGCCTCAATGTTGGTGGTCAGTAGGAGGGGGAGTAGTGCC
The DNA here is from genome assembly GCF_037356315.1 of Lithobates pipiens. Classification (NCBI taxonomy): domain Eukaryota; kingdom Metazoa; phylum Chordata; class Amphibia; order Anura; family Ranidae; genus Lithobates; species Lithobates pipiens. The sequence goes on from NW_027507791.1 coordinate 55,428,486, forward strand.
CCATCATTGGTATTAGTGGAAGAAATAGTTGGTGTCAGTGGGAGGAATAGTGCCTCATTGCATTGGGAGCAATAGTGCCCAAGGGCCGGATGAAGGCTAGCAAAGGGGGGCCGCATCCGACCCCCGGGCCGCAGTTTGAAGACCCCTGGTTTCGGCAATATTTACAGTATACGCCACCAATAACATCATCAGCGCATGCGTCCTGAAGGAACGGCCACCTGGGCCATACCTTCAGAGCCCTGTGCTGTGACTGGCGGCTCCCACATGCATTTGCGGGGGTGACGTTACGGAGCTCCAGCCAGTCACACAGCCGGAGTCTGCTGACCTGAAAGGAGGACGGCCAAAGATGGATGATGCGGCCTCTAGTGGTGACAACGAGGACTTCGTTTGCAGGTAAGGTTCACATAATGTGCTAGTATGCGACGCATACTAGCACATTATGCCTTTTACTTTTCAGGTCAGCAAAAAGAAAAAAAAAGCAGCAGCGTTTACTTCCTCTATAAAAGCAAATCCCTGTGGATTGCTGGGGACACTGTTGATGGGAAAACTCTGCTGGGGACATTGATGATGGGAAAACTCTGTTGGGGACACTGATGATGGAAAAACTCTGCTGGGGACACTGATGGGGAAAACTCTGCTGGGCACACTGATGGGGAAAACTCTGCTGGGGACACTGATGGGGAAAACTCTGCTGGGGACAATGATGATGGGGAAAACTCTGCTGGGGACACTGATGGGGAACACTCTACTGGGGACACTGATGATGGGAAAACTCTGCCTGGGACACTGATGATGGGAAAACTCTGCCTGGGACACTGATGGGGAAAACTCTGCTGGGGACACTGATGATGGGGAAAACTCTGCTGGGGACACTGATGATGGGGAAAACTCTGCTCGTGAGACTGATAATGGGGAAAACTCTGCTGGGGACACTGATGATGGGGAAAACTCTGCCGGGGACACTGATGATGGGGAAAACTCTGCCGGGGACACTGATGATGGCAATGATGATTCATTCATTTGTACATAACTGATTTTTTTGGCCCCCAAATACTTGTAAAATACACAATGTGGCCCTTGTGTTGAAAAGTTTGGAGACCCCTGTGCTAGAGGATCTTGGTAACCGACCTTCACGCAGAAGTGACAGTCAGTAGCTGTATCTTAGCGTTTTCCTGATGTGACTTCCCCGAGATCCTTAGCATTATGCACCCTTTCTATATATTGGCTTAAATTTTGATTATTCATATTATATTCACATTACAGATTTTCTTAAAGTGTTGCTATCACTATATAGCAACTATATCTGGTCTCCCACAGTTCACAGAACATGGAAATGCAATTATTTCAGTAAATATAAACTGATAAATACCTTTTCTCATCAGCAGTATATAGCAGTCTTGTGACTATCAGTACCTGGTTAAAGCTTGTAGGAGGAGATCTCCTCTGACTGTCCTATGAGGCTGCATTAGCCCTCACCCTCTGTCTGAACATAGATTTGCCCTGTGATGATCACCTGCACCCTCTGCCTCCCTCCCCCACCCCCTCCCTCCAGTGTTGCCAACCATCAGTATTTTTACTGGCAGTCAGTAAAAAAATGGCCAGTAACCAAAAATGTGTCTGCGGCGATGCTTGGACAGGACCATTCCAGTGCCTGCCACAGTGTGCCCAGGCAGTGCCAGCCCAGGGGGGTTGGTCTGGCAGAGGCGGTGTCTGAGTGTGTCATGTGATGTCATGGTGCAAGGAAGCTGAGTGGAGCAGCAAGAGCCTCATGTGCGGGTCTGCAGGACGGGGGCGCAAAGCAAGCTGCCTTACTATATCGAAAATAAAATAAGATATATATTTTTTTTGCCATAATATCAACCTTAAATAACATTGCTAATGGCATATTGTACTTGCTAATTTGCACTTAAAACTGTCATTTTGTAACTTTTGGAAATGCCAGTAAAAGCTTGGCTGTGGCAGTAAATTTTGGTTGTTGTGGCAGTCAATTTTGGGTGTTGCAGCAGTAAATTTTAATCTGGTAGGTTGGCAACACTGCCCCCCCCCCCCCCCCCCCAAAAAAGTCTCTAGCAATACAAATCAAACTGAGCATGTGCAGAGTGTCCCCCAAGGCAATATACTATCAGCATATGAATTGGGGACTGTGGAAAAAGGGGAGGATCAAACAGCCTTTTTACACAATGCACAGGCTTAACCCCTTTTCCACAGTGAGTATAACAAACATGCTTTACTGTATATACAGACTAATTTTACTGTTATGGGTTTAGTAACATTTCACCGAAGCAGCTTAACGAGCAAAATTAGGTGCTACGGCTTTAGCGAAATTTTGCGGAAGTTCGGCAGAATCGTTCCTAATTCTCAGGAAAAAGGGATTCCATGGCAACTGAAAATGATCAGCCTCCATACTTGTTGTCAATGAACCCAGACAATGCGGAAATGTTCTATGATTCCCTCATTTAGCAGTATGAGGCCATGTAACATCTGCTCTGCGATTGCATCATTCAGGGCGATGAATGAGATTCCACGTGTTTTTCCTCTCTGAGTGGTATTTTGCGCTGAAAAACGATACGAGTATCTCATTGCATCCAACACCTGCTTACACAAGAACTTCCGGAGAGGAAAATTATGTATGGAGCGGTAATTAAACACATGAGCGCGTTAAGAAAATACTACTTTAATTAGAATTGGCTTATCTACTATCTTATCTCTCCAAAAGCACTATTTCCTGTTGCCTAGCTACAGATGTGGGGGGCCATTTTGTGTCTTAAAGAAACCTGTAAATTCTCAAGAAAGCAAAGACATCACTGAGCAGCCATTGTTATATACATCTGCATGGATGGTTAACTGGGCTACACCTTGCAGGGCCGGGACGAGGGAGGAGGGGGGCAGGAGGGGAGGCTGCCCTGGGCGCAATGGTTTATTGCAGGGATGGTGGGGCGCCCTGACCCTAACCCTAAGGCCCCATTTACATCTGAGCGTTTGGTAGGTTGAAGACTGAAGCTACAAAAAGCTGGAGGGGAAAAAAATCAATTATTCTCAATGGAGATGGTTCACCGCCGAACGCCTAAAGCTCAAACAAGTTCTGGACCCCTTTTTTGTCACTCGAATCGGGCAGATTTGGGCGTTTTTCTTCTTTTTACATTGGTGACATTTTGCCCTGCACAAAATTGCGGCAAAACACGGTAAAAAACGGCGTAAAACCGCCACAAAATCAAGGTAAAAAACGCCTGAAAAACTGCCTGAAAACGCTATGCTCAGGTGTGAATGGGGCCTAAGGGAAACACATGAGATTGTTCATGTTTTTATGGAAGCCTTTCTGCCCTTTCTCCTTTTTCCCTGAAGAAGACCCTGATTTCACATGTCGAAACGTGTTGGATTTCATCTGTCTGGTTGGCAGTTGGTTTGGACTTCTTTCATCCTTTTATGCTGCAATTTCATGTGTACTTCAATGTCATCATGTGTTTTAGCTTCTTCTTTGATATGATGTTAATTAATAAAAACTGTATTTTTTACTAAATATTTATTTTTGAGTGGTCATGGTCCTTTAAAGTTCTGTTTTTTGAGAAACGTTTCTTCAACATGTTGTACAAGGGATGTGGACCTGAACCATGTCTTTCCCATCCAATTAGTCTTATCCACTTTCTGTCCATCACCCCAAGGGAAAGGGGGGGGGGAGCAGTTTGGCATCCTTGCCCTGGGCGCTTGATGCCCTTGTCCTGGCACTGCCTTGGTGTATAACTGGTCTCTGGACCATCGATGTCTAGGGGCAGGTTATCTCTCAAGCCTGGCTGATGGGTACGAGGCATAGTCACAATTAGTGTAATATACACTATATGAGGGAAAAAAAAAGTTGTGGATATCTCTGACCACCACCCTACTTGTTGGACATTCCATTTCAAAACCATGGCCATTAATTTAACCACTTGATGTCTGGAAGTTTTTACCCCCTTTTTTGATATTCAGCCCTGCGCTTCTTTAACTGGCAATTGCGTGGTCATGCCACGATGTACCCAAATTCGATTTTTATAATTTTTGCTTTATTTTGGTGGTATTTGATCACCACAGGTTTTTTTTTTTTTATTCTTTGTGAAGTTAAAACAAAAAAAGACCAAATATTTTGAAATTAAAAATCCATATTTCTTCTTTCTGTTATAAAACATATCTAAAAAAAAATAAAAAAAAATAAACTTTCTTCATAAATTTAGGCAAAAAGGTATTCTGCTACATGTCTTTGGTAAAAAAATCCCAATAATTCCAAAAGTTATAGCATTTACAAATTATGGTACGTACAATATCTCACAAAAGTGAGTACACCCCTCACATTTTTGAAAATATTTTATTCTATCTTTTCATGTGACAACACTGAAGATATTACACTTTGCTACAATATAAAGTAGTGAGTGTACAGCTTGTATAATGGTGTCAATTTGATGTCCCCTTAAAATAACTCAACACACAGCCATTAATGTCTACACCACTGGCAACAAAAGTGAGTACACCCCTGAGTGAAAATGTCCAAATTGGGCCCAAAGTGTCAATATTTTGTGTGGCCACCATTATTTTCCAGCACTGCCCTAACCCTCTTGGGCATGGAGTTCACCAGAGCTTTACAGGTTGCCACTGGAGTCCTCATCCACACCTCCATGATGACATCACAGAGCTGGTGGCTGTGAGAGACCTTGCACTCTTCCACCTTCTGTTTGAGGATGTCCCACAGATGCTCAATAGGGTTTAGGTCTGGAGATATGCTTGGCCAGTCCATCACCTTTACCCTCAACTTCTTTAGCAAGGCAGTGGTCATCTTGGAGGTGTGTTTGAGGTTGTCATCATGATGGAATACTGCCCTGCGGTCCAGTCTCCGAAGGGAGGGGATCACGCTCTACTTCAGTATGTCACAGTACATGTTGGCATTCATGGTTCCCTCAATGAACTGTAGCACCCCAGTGCCGGATGCATTAAAGCAGCCCCAGACCATGACACTCCCACAACCATGCTTGACTGTAGGCAAGACACACTTGTCTTTGTACTCCTCATCTGGTTGCCGCCACACCATCTGAACCAAATAAGTTTATCTTGGTCTCATCAGACCACAGGACATGGTTCCAGTAATCCATGTCCTTCATCTGCTTGTCTTTAGTAAACTGTTTGCAGGCTTTTTTGTGCATCATTTTTAGAAGAGGCTTCCTTCTGGGATAAAAGCCATGCCACCTATTTGATGCAGTGTGTGGCATATGATCTGAGCACTGCTGACAGGCTGACCCCCCCCACCCCTTCAATCTCTGCAGCAATGCTGGCAGCACGTCTATTTCCTAAAGACAACCTCTGGATATGATGCTGAGCACGTGCACTCAACTTATTTGGTCGACCATGGCGAGACCTGTTCTGAGTGGAACCTGTTCTGTTAAACCGATGTATGGTCTTGGCCACCGTGCTGCAGCTCAGTTTCAGCATCTTGCAATCTTCTTCGAGCCTAAGTCATTTTTTTGTAGTGCAAAAATTCAGATCCTCAGCGGGTTCTTTGCCATGAGGTGCCATGTTGAACTTTCAGTGACCAGTATGAAAGAGTGAGAGCGATAACACCAAATTTAACACACCTGCTTCCCATTCACATCTGAGACCTTGTAAGACTAAGGAGTCACATGACACCAGGGAAGAAAAATGGCTAATTGGGTCAAATTTTGACATTTTCACTGAGGAGTGGAAGAGGACTCCAGTGGCAACCTGTGAAGCTCTGGTGAACTCCATGCCCAAGAGGGTTAAGGCAGTGCTGGAAAATAATGGTGGCCACACAAAATATTGACACTTTGGGCCCAATTTGGACATTTTCACTTAGGAGTGTACTCACTTTTGTTGCCACCGGTTTAGACATTAATGGCTGTGTGTTGAGTTATTTTGAGGGGACAGCAAATTTACACTGTTATACAAGCTGTACACTAACGACTTTACATTGTAGCAAAGTGTCTTTTCTTTAGTGTTGCCACATGAAAAGATATGATAAAATATTTTAAAAATGTGAGGGGTGTACTCACTTTTGTGAGATACTGTATACTGGAATTTACGCAGCTATAGACACCATACTGTATTGACGGTGATCAGCGAATTATAGTGTCACTGTGATAGGGTGGTGAACAATCTGGTGCTAACTGACTCTATCTGGGAGGGTCTCTAGCTGATACTAACATCGCTAGTGACACTAATACACTGATCAGTAATAATACTGTACGCTGGCACTATACCAATGACATTGGCTGGAAAGGGGTTAACATCTAGAGGCAATCAAGGGATTACTGTGTGCCTAACAATATATAAAGTGTGCTGCTTCTACTTTACTATCTTGCTGTCTTTTCTACTTTCTTTGCAGAGAGAAGAAACAGCCAGATTGCTGTTCACAGTACAAAGAGTTCTGTGCTTTTGTAAACACAGAACTCTATGGGGTTGATTTACAAAAGGCAAATCGACTGTGCACTTTGCAAGTGCAGTTGCTCCAAAGCTTAGTAAATGAGAGGATACTCTTCTGACTTCCGTCATCATTGTGCCCGTTCTTTTCTCAATGGTCTTGCAGTCTATACTTGACCAGAAATTATGGAGAAATACCAAGCCTCCGAATTTTCGCTTCCTAAAAATAAAGCATTGGCTGTCCCCTCTTTTCATTAATAAAGTCCTTACGACTCAGCTATCACTATTCGGGCATCACACGCCTCTTTCCCAAACTGATTTTTATTTGTTATTCCTGGAAAGGAGTACCCTCACCTTGCCAACATCCAACATTTGAGTCCACCAATGGGGTCAGAATTCAACAAAATTCACAAACTGCTAGTGTGTTGCTCCATACTCAAGAGAGGCTGAGTTGTTATTCTCTATTCGTAATTAAACAATTCCAACTACCATACTGATCATGCTTATGGTTCCAAGTTTCAAAAGGACCTCCAGCGCACCGGAGATAGAGAGGATAGGCTTCAAATTTGGACCACGATAACCTCCTGCTCAATTCATTGAAACTCTATCGAGTCTACGTTCAAAATGGTTACCAGATGTTAAATGGTCTTTAGAATATGGAACATGCTTCAAATTTTTCCGAAGGAACTCCGCCGGACCCGGTCCCCTTCGAAAAATCCGCTCGTGTGTATGCTACTCCGACGGACTAAAACCGACGCTAGGGCAGCTATTGGCTACTGGCTATGAACTTCCTTATTCGAGCCGAGTCGTACGTCATCACGTTCTAATCCGTCGGAGTTTAGTGTGATCGTGTGTGGCCAAGTCCGCTCAGCCGAAAAGTCTGTCAGAACTCCGTCGGAATTCCAGCAGAACTCCGACGGAACTCCTTCGGAAGTCTGTCGGACATAAGTCCTCTCGTGTGTACGGGGCTTTACATACCTGGTGGACATATCCCATGCTCACATGGTTTTGGTCCAAGGTCCTGAAACTCACACATTCCTTGTTCAACCAGCCTTTTCACAGGGATCCCGGGCATAACTTGTTATACCTCAAACCCCCAAATTTTGCTAAACCCCAATTCAAACTGGTGATCTAAATTCTGTTATCGGCAAAACAGACTATCGCTAAAGCCTAGAAGAAACAATTTGTCTGCTTTGAGGAGGTTTGTCAACGTGTCGTTGGGTTTTTCATCAATAAAAAACTAAGCAATATCCTACTGGACATGCAAAATTGCTTTTTTCAGATATGGCCCCATGGATACAATATGCCCACCCATCAGTGTACGTGGAGAGCTGTGCCTCATTATAGGAATCCAGCTTTGGGGTGCTGGTTTTGGACATCCTTCATGTTCTCTTCCCCTACCTCCTCTTTTCCCCTCCTTATGCTTTTCCCACTCCTACCTTCCCTCACCCTTTTCCCCCACATTCCTATAGTGCAGGGGTCTCCAAACTTTCTAAACAAAGGGCTGTTTACTGTCCATCAGACTTTAGGGGGACCAGAATATGGACAGTGGGAGTAAAAAATTACATCGTTGTGGTCAGGAGGAGAAGGAATATTCCCCAATCATTGGTATTAATGGGAGGAATAGTGCTCCCATCCTTGGTGTCGGTGGGAGGAATAGTGCCCAATCAGTGGTATCAGTGGGAGAAATAGTGCCCCATCATTGGTGTCAGTGGAAGGAATAATGCCCCATTGTTGGTATAAGTGAGAGGAATAGTTCCCTCATTGTTGGTTACATAGTTACATAGTTAGCAAGGTTGAATAAAGACACCAGTCCATCCAATTCAACCTGAGTGAGTGTCTACAATCGTCCCTATCCCTGTACATTACACACTCACATCGGTCCCTACCCTCAAGGATCCCACTGGTGTCAGTGGTAAAAATAGTGTCCCATTGTTGGTGTAAGTGGGAGGAATAGTGCCCCCATCCTTGGTATCAGTGGGAGAAACAGTGCCCCATCATTGGTGTCAGTAGAAGGGATAATGCCCCATTGTTGGTATAGGTGAGAGGAATAGTGCCCTATAGTTGGTATCAGTGGGAGGGATAGTGCCCCATTGTTGGTGTAAGTGGAAGGAATAGTGCCCCATCATTGGTATTAGTGGGAGGAATAATGCCCCCACCCTTGGTGTCAGTGGGAGGAATAGTGCCCCCATCCTTGGTGTTAGTGGGAGAAATAGCGCCCCATCATTGGTATCAGTGGGAAGAATAGTGCCCCATTGTTGGTGTCCATGGGAGAAATAATGTCCCATCTTTGGTGCCATTGGAAGGAATAGTACTTCATCATTGGTGTTAGAGGAAGAATTTATGCTCCACGATTGGTGTCAGTGGGAGGAACAATCCACTATTTTTGATGTCAGAGGGAGGAATAGTGTCTCAAGGGCCAGGGAAAGGCAAGATAAGGGCCGCCACTTGGAATCCCCTGCTATAGTGGATATACTCTCCTCTCTCCTTGTTTCCTTGTTTGCTACAATATTACCTGGCTCATTGTTAACTACTTTACCCTACATGCTACATATTTTGCTACATATTTTGCTTATTACATGCTATTTATACCATTGGATGTTTTTGTATTCTCGCCAGCTATGTTCTTGCTGCCTAACATCGTCTTGGCTATTTCAAAAAAGTTTTCTCACGCTATGTTTCATATCTTATAATCTTTTTCCCAATAAAAAATTATTGAAGGTGAAAATACTATGCAATTCCTTTACAGTGGACCTAAACTTGAAGTTTAAACACGCTATAAAAAAAAAAGCGCCATTAGCGAGGCAGGGTCGAGTTCATAGCTGTGTCAAAGAAAATAATCCCTATAGGATATGTGTTAAAGTGAAAATTGCCGTTAGATAAAAACAGCGAACACAGCCTAATAAAATAACGCAGTAGTTACTGCGCCTTCTTCATAAATTCTGCAGCCTAATTGGTCCACGGCAAATCACATTCAGTGCTAAGTAGCCAAGAGGAAGACACTAATAATCAAATGCCGATTAGATCCCACAAGCTTAATCTATCATTTGCAGCTCTATAGTATATGCATCGACCAACGGGTGTCACCTTCGGAGGCTGTAAAAGCCTTGGGCACTTAGCACATATTAGGATGGTCCTTGGGAGAAAATGAATTTGGAGTAATTTGACCTGGGTCAAATAGACCTGCAACGTGGACGCTCAATATAAGTTATTAGTTCTGCGATAGGACTGGCGGTAGGAAGCGGCTACGTGGGTGGTAATTCCAGTGACTGGATATCTGAGATGCAATCTACAGGATCAATCTTCAAATGTCGTAGAGGTCTACACTCGACTTACTAATTATATATGGCTTTTGTCATATGTCTGCTCACTTTGCTTCTTGATGAACAATAGGAAAAGATAAAGATGCTAAGCCTTAAGCCTCGTACACGCGATCGGATTTTCCGCAGACAAAACCTCTGACTTTTGTCCGAAGGAGTGTGCCTGGATTTTGTCTTGCATACAAACGGCAAGGAATTGTCGGCCAACAAACACAAACGTAGTGACGTACTACATATTTTTTCAGCTCTTTAGCGCCACCCTTTGGGCTCCTTCTGCTAATTTCGTGTTAGCAGAAATTTGGTGAGTGTTGATTCGTGCTTTTAATTTCGTGCTTTTCATTTCATGCTTTTCAGTTTGTTTCTGAACGGCCACTCGTCAACCAGACATGTTGCGGAATCAGAGCCGATAACATGTTATTTATTATTGTGCTTGGAGTTATTGCTTTGTTCCAAGTCCAGTCCAAGAACAGGAGGAGGAGGAGGAGTTCTGAGACCAAAAATTGGTTTCTTTATTAACCGTGACCAATTATGTCATATGCCTTTGCTGCGGTAGCTCCAGGAGAATAATCCGGATGATTTTTGGAATTATCTCCGGATGATGGACCCCTGCTTTCACCAACTCTTGGCATTATTGACCCCCTATATTAAGAAGCAGGGAGCATGCATGAGGCTTTTATTTTATTTTTTTGTTGAATAATAATGATTTGATTTATTATATTTTCTATATTTTTAGATTCATAGAATGTACTTTTTGGTTAAATTTTATTGGCAGATAGCATGTCTAATTTTATTTGTTTTCTTTTTTTAATGCACAATAAATAAATTGTGGAGAATAATACTTTTACTATTAGATTTTTCATGCTATGCTATTCATGTATAGAGTGGTGTGCTGGTAGCACCTCTTAGCCCTTGTACACACGGTCGGAGAATCTGTCGGAATGAGTCTTATCGGACCGTGTCGTCAGATAATCCGACTGTGTGTGGTATGCATCGGACTGATTCTGTCCGAATCTCCGTCCGACCCAATTTTCCAACATGTTGGAAATATTTCCCGACCAACTGGGCTGGACGGACCTAATCCAATCATGTGTAGAGCATTTTCATCGGACCAAGTGCCACGCATGCTCAGATCAAATTCCTACATCAAAGCTATTGGCTACTAGCCTGAATGTAGTCCCATCGTAACGAAATTACGTCATCACGTTCTGAAAGATCGGATTTTTCACCAACTTGGCCCGACCGTGTGTATGCAACAGTTTCGGACACAATCCGTCGGACTAAATCCGACAGGCAAAATCCGACGGATTTGGTTGGCAAAATCTCCGACCGTGTGTACGTGGGTTAAGATGTGAGTACGATTTATAAACTATTTGAATAATTTGTAGTTACCGAGCCTCTTCCTGAGATTTGTTGTTGTTGTTAAAAACTACTATGTAACTAGTAGTAGTTTTTTTTGCTAGAAAATTACTTAGAACCCCCAAACTTTATAATTTTTTTTTCTAACACCCTAGAGAATAAAATGGTGGCCATTGCAATACGTTCTGTCACACCGTATTTGCGCAGCGGTTTTACAAGCGCACTTTTTTTGGAAAAATACACTTTTTTGAATTAAAAAATAAGACAACAGTGAAGTTAGCTCAATTTATGTTTATATTGTGAAAGATAATGTTATGCCAAGTAAATTGATACCCAAGATGTCACACTTTAAAATTGGCCCGCTCGTGAAATGTCGACAAATGTTACCCCTAAAAATCTGTTAAAAAAATTCTACAGGTTGCATGTTTTCAGTTACAGAGGAGATCTAGAGCTAGAATTATTGTTCTTACTTATTGTTCTTACACATGTGTGGTTTGAACACCATTTTCATATGTGGACACTGCTCACATATGCGTTTGCTTCTGCACGCGAGCTTGGCGGGACGGGCGCATTTAAAAAAAAAAAAATTCTTATTTATTTTACCTTTTATTTTTTATTTTTACACTGTTCTTTAAAAAAAAAATGTTGTCACTTTTATTCCTATTACAAGGAGTCTAAACATCCCTTGTATTAGAAAAAAAAGCATGACAGGACCTCTTAAATATGACCTCAGATGTCATATTTACACTTAAATGCAAGAAAAAAATCAAAATGTTGTTTGAAAAAAATCAAAAACAAAAATGTTGCTTTAAGAGCCTAGGGCAGAAGTGACCTTATTGACGTCACTTCCGCCCTGCAAATGTATGGAGATGGGTGGGGGCCATCTTCCCATCACTCATCTCCATACCCAGCCAGGGAGAGGAAACAATCACCTTCACCGCTATCGACGGCTCCGGTAAACTGCGGAGGGCACCTGAGAGCGGTGGGAGGATTGGTGTGAGTGTTACAGGGAGGGTTGATTTCGGGGTTACACGGAGGATTCGTTTTGGGGTTACAGGGAGGGTTGGTTTTCAGGTTAGACAAAGGTTTTTTTGGGGGTTACAGGGAGGGTTGATGTTGGGGTTACAGGGGGGTTGATGTTGGGATTACACTGAGGGTTAGATTTGGTATTACAGGGAGGATTGGTGTGAGTGTTACATGGAGGGTTGATGTTTGGATTACAGGGCGGGTTAGTTTTTGTGGTTACAGGGAGGGTTGGTGTTGGGGTTACAGGGAGGGTTGATGTTGGGGTTACACGGAGGGTTCGTTTTGGGATTACAGGGAGGGTTGGTGTGAGTGTTACATGGAGGGTTTATGATTGGATTACAGGGAGGGTTAGTTTTTGTGGTTACAGGGAGGGTTGCTGTTGGGGTTACACAGCGGGTTAGCTTTGGGGTTACAGGGAGGGGAGGTGTTGGGGTTACCGGGAGAGTTGATGTTGGGGTTACAGAGTGGGTTAGTTTTGGGGTTACAGGGAGGGTTGGTGTTGGGGTTACAGGGAGGGTTGATGTTGGGGTTACATGGAGGGTTAGTTTTGAGGTTACAGGGAGGGTTGATGCTGGGGTTACACGGAGGGTTCGTTTTGGGGTTACAGGGAGGGTTGATGGGGTTACATGGAGGGTTTGTTTTGGGGTTACAGGGAGGGTTGGTGTTAGGGTTACAAGGAGGGTTGATATGAGGGTTACACGGAGGGTTGGTGTTGGGGTTACAGGGAGGGTTGGTGTTGGGGTTACAGGGAGGGCTGATGTGGGGGTTACAAGGAGGGTTGATATGGGGGTTACACAGAGGGTTGGTGTTACAGGGAGGGTTGGTGTTGGGGGTTACAGGGAGGGTTGATATGGGGGTTACATGGAGGGTTGGTGTTGGGGTTACAGGAAGGGTTGGTATGGGGGTTACATGGAGGGTTGGTGTTGGAGTTACAGATTTAGACCCTCGTTCAGATTTTGCCCCATTGTTATCTCCTAGAACACAGTTAGTTTTGGGGTTACAGGGAGGGTTAATGTTGGGGTTACACAGAGGGTTTGTTTTGGGGTTACAGGGAGGATTGATGGGGTTACATGGAGGGTTTGTTTTGGGGTTACAGGGAGGGTTGGTGTTGGGGTTACAGGGAGGGCTGATGTGGGGGTTACAAGGAGGGTTGATATGGGGGTTACACAGAGGGTTGGTGTTACAGGGAGGGTTGGTGTTGGGCGTTACAGGGAGGGTTGATATGGGGGTTACATGGAGGGTTGGTGTTGGGGTTACAGGGAGGGTTGGTATGGGGGTTACATGGAGGGTTGGTGTTGGGGTTATAGGGAGGGTTGGTATGGGGGTTACAAGGAGGGTTGGTGTTGGAGTTACAGATTTAGACCCTCCTACAGATTTTGCCTCATTGAAAATAAGAAAAATCTTATTGTCACAAGCAATACTTGAAACCTGGAGCCTCACCTGCTAATATGGGGTTTCATATGAGCAGCCTTATGATAAGGTGTTCCCAGAACACAAAGGTACTGGACACCTGAGGATTGTGAACAGATGACTGACCTGATTACACCAGCTACACAAATATGAGAAATTAAATTTCTGGTCGGCTATGTCTCTATAATTATCTGCATGTTAAATGTTCCATTTTGGTTGGTCGTCTACCAATGAGATTGGCGCGATAAAATAAACATCGAGTCTGCACTTATACAAGGACGCAGAAGGCTGCTGCATAAAGATCGGGCAGATAACCCATCTTGCTCTTCACAACAAATGATTCACAGTGACTCATAAGAATCCCCAGTCTCCCGGTAAATAGGCTTATTGACCCTTTGGCTGTTGGATCACAAAGCATTGTGGGTCATTTGTTGTGACAAAGAGCGGAGCAGCTGCAGGGGTGAGATAAAAGGAACTGTGCCGCCAAGCAAAACACCTGTGCAATTAGTCTTTGATGGAAGCAGCCTTTCACCGGATCCTGCTGCATACTAGTTCCAGGCTCTTCTTCATAAACCCAAAAACAGAATTTCATATATTACAGTCTAGCAGTCACAGATGTGGTGGTTACATTTTATTTTCTTCTCAGGCTTGCTTTTCTTCATTTTCACCAGGTGATCCTGCCAGTAACACACTTCCTGCTCTAGAGTGACAACTCCCACTGTACTGTAAGTATAGTATAAAGCAGGGATATGCAATTAGCGGACCCATCATGCCTCTGCTTCTGGGTGTCATGCTTGTGGCTGTCAGAGTCTTGCTATGCCTCATGGGACTTGTAGTTCTGCAACAGCTGCAGGTCCGCTAATTGCATATCCCTGGTATAAAGGAACAGTCTTGCCACTCTACAACAGGCAACAAACACCTCTCCTCCTCTTCTTTATAACATAAGGAGAGGTGTTCTGTAGTCCTCAAAGGTATATGCAACAGATAAGAGTGCATCACAGGCAAATGTATGGGTGGGAGGTTAAATGGCTACTGATATTTATAAGTATTACACTGTATATGGTTGATCCAGGGAGTATACTATTGCCTTAAAGGTTCTGGAAGGATTTTTGGCCTGGCATCTAGGGTAAGTCCTTTTTTGTTCCAGCATGACTGTGCCTCTCTCCATAGACATGGTTTTTTGAGTTTGGTCTGGAGCAACATTTTTCAACCATGGTTCCAAGGAACCCGTAAGTTCCTTCAGAAGTTGCTAGGGGTTCCTTTATCTGGATCAGATCTGGATTGATCTACTACATGCTGGTGCCTGCATAGTTCTGGTACTGATGTCACTTTGCAAGAGTAAGACGCCTAGCACCAGATAACTAACCCCTGACACTAATGATTTTTTTTTTGTATGTCTGTAGGCAGACACAGTCTACTTTCTCCACTGCAGGTGGTGCTCTTCTGCAGTTGCACTGCAGGTGGAGAGAAAGTCAAGAGGAACATGGCTTCTCTATGGTTTCCTGGGTCATTGGGGAAGCTATCCCATTGGATGCTGCCACCCTATGCGACTCTAACAGCCATCTTGGGTCACGCAGAGCCTTTTGAAGGCTCTGGCTCCCAGGTTTGGCATGCATTTTGCGAGTTGGTAGAGTAGGGACAGAACTAGCATCAGGGAAAGGTCCCTGATGTGGAGGGAAAATGTAGGGCTCTCAACTTCTCTGGACATCTTTCTACTTGGACACAAGATGGCTAGGCAGCATTCTGCCCCTCTCAACAGGCGCTGTCAGATCATCTGTTCTCTCTACACGCTGTTTAACCGGTTCCCGACCAGCGCGCGACGATGTACGTCGACAGAATGGCACGGGCAGGCATATTGGCGTACAGGTACGTCCAATATTCAATGCCGCCCTGCCATCGGGAGCGCGCCGCCGGCGGCGCGCTCCCACGCTGGTCGGGACCCCCGTGAGTCCGGTTGCTGGACCCGCGGACTCGATCGCCGCAGGCATCCCCGCGATCGTCTCACGGGACGGCTGAATGGAGGAAATGCCGTGTAAACAGCATTTCTCCATTCTGCCTAGAAACTAGTGATACTGATCTCTGCTCCATGTGATTGGAGCAGAGATCAGTGTTCACTAAATGAAAGCCCAACCCCCCCACAGTTAGTAACACACCCCTAGGAACACTTAACCCCATACACTGCCACCCACTGGTTAACCCCTTCACTGCCAGTGTCATTTACACAGGAATCACTGCATTTATATAGCAGTGATTACTGTATAAATGACAATGGTCCCAAAAATGTGTCAAAAATGTCAGATGGGTCCCCCACAATGTCGCAGTCACAATAAAAATCACTGATCGCCGCCATTACTAGTAAAAAAAAAAAATAATAAAAAATTATTAATAAAAATGCTATAAAACTATCCCTATTTGTAAACGCTATAACTTTTGCGCAAACCAATCAATAATCGCTTATTGCGATTTTTTTTACCAAAAATATGTAGAAGAATACGTATCGGCCTAAACTGAGGGAAAAAAATGTTTTTTTATATATTTTTGGGGGATATTTATTATAACAAAAAGTAAAAAATAATGCGTTTTTTCAAAATTGTCGCTCTATTTTTGTTTATAGCGCAAAAAATAAAAACCGCAGGGGTGATCAAATACCACCAAAAGAAAGCTCTATTTGTGGGAAAAAAAGGACGTCAATTTTGTTTGTGAGTCACGTCGCACGACCGCGCAATTGTCAGTTAAAGCGGCGCAGTGCCGAATCGCAAAAAGTGGTCTGGTCTTTGACCAGCAAAATGGTCCGGTCTGTAAGTGGTTAAACTGTGAGTGTTCCCGATTGGGTTGCTTTCCCAATGGGTTTATTGTTAACTGTCTTCGCGTTATTTCAATACAAGTTCTTTCACCTTACTGAGACTGTGTGTGTTATTGCCGCCGCACCACGCTGCATCCCACCTACATGTCTGCAAGGGTGGAATTCATCCCACTGACCACCAATGTAAGAACACACCTCGCCCACCAACAAATAATGTATGGAGCCTTTCTCCACTGCTCAGCAATGTCGGGGGGCCCTCTTCAATGACCACCAATGCAAATGGCACCTCTCCAACTGACTACTAATATATGGAGCCCTACTCTATTGCTCAGCGACTTAGGGGGGCCCTTTTCAATAACTAGCAATGTAAGGGGCACCTCTCAAACTAATCACATAAATGCACTGAGCTGTAGATATAATTTTAGTGGGGGTTCCTTCAGGCCTGAATTTTTTTTCAACGGTTCCTTCAGTGTAAAAAGATTGAGAAAGGGTTGTGTGAAGCAATTCATGTTGCCTGCACAGGTCCCTGACCTGAGCCATTTAGGTGTTTTCAGTGAATGTACTGTTACTGCTACAACATACTGTATAAAAACATTTTAGACCAGCCTTTTTCGGTAAGGGTGCCTAGGGTTCTTCAGGGGTAGTTCAGGGCTTGGGAACAGTGATATCATTTATAATGTAACCCTGTTCCCCAAAACACTGGAATTCAAGACACTGGAGAGTCTGAGCTATGCCTTGTGAAAAATCTGGTATCTTTCACTACACCTGTAGACCAACCTTTTCAATACAGAGTAACCCTTGAAATAGCTTTCAAGTCACAGGGGCCAATGCAGTATATAGAGTAGCGCCTCTGTGCTTTTTTCCTCAGCCTTCCCAAGAGTTGCTTCTCATCTTCACTGGGCTGCCTTCAAGGTGCTACATTATGGACTAAAATGTACTTATTACAGGCATTTACTTTAGATTATGTTTCTTAAAGTTCCCCTTACTCTTAGGTGTTTATCAGTTCGGTGGATCTACACTGAGGCTGATGCAAGCGCCAACTTTTTTCTATGTGCAGTCATAGGAAACACCTGCTAAAAATTACTATATCTACAACTCCTGATTCATTATTATTGTGATGGACAGTGTGGAAATAATGTTCCTTAAATTTGTGGTCATTGGGAGGAATTACCCCTTTACATGTGGCTAAAAAGATCATTGGTGTCAGTGGGAACTTATCTGAGATACAGAAATTGCTCATTGCTCAAGGAACCCATAGCAACCTCTGGAGAAACCCTTGGGTGAGAAGCCCTGCTGTAGACACTTCAACAGAGAACTCTCAAGAAATATGAGGCTATCAAAGCTACATATATATATTGTATGCAGTATAAGATATTTCACTGCCTAGGTATGCAGTGTGACGGAATTGTTTCCCACACACCGCTTGAGTGCTTCCATCAGTGTATTGTTTCCTAAGCTCTGGAACACGAGACCAGTGGATCTGGCTAAGTTACCGCAAGAACCAGGCAGTACAGGTTTTGGAGTAAACCAGAATAAGAACTGTTTATTTGAACAAGTATACAGGCTTTTATACACTTGAGAAGGACATTCCCCTCTTCTGATCAGAATTACCCTAATAATACAAATTGCACACAAGAATATAATTACAACAGACATATACTATAAACATGAAGTTAATTGACCCCCTGGATGACTCAGAGGTCTGACCTTCCAGGTCAGGCTTGCCCCCTCCTAGCTCACAAACTACAAAACACATTATCATAAGTATAAACACAGAACACCTTCACACAATAGGCGAAAGACCCTTAGGGGGTCTTGCTGATGACATCAACATCAGCTATGAGTCCCAAGCTGGCAGAGACCATCATGGCCTTCTTAATAATGTCCTTTTACATTACATCTTCCCAAATGCTTGCAGCTCCCTCAAGTGCCAGGGCCCATAGTCGGAGGCTAGCATTCAGTCCCCTTCAAAGCCTCTGTCCCGGGTGAGTCTATCACATGCAAGTTACTTTTTTTGCCCCAGCCCTGCCTGCCCACTTTGAAGCGGAAGTAAACCCATCGATTGAACAGTTTCAAAAAACAGTTACATTTCCAGGATATCCCGGGAATGTAACTGTCACATTGGTTATGCTCTCAACCAAACTGTCAAGCTATCCAATGGCTGGTGTCATAACTGATCACATGTGCAGCATAATGGCAGTTGAAGATTAAAAAGAGGCCAAGATGGCAGCTCCCTTGGCTGAAAACGATAGGAGGGTTTACTTCCACTTTAACGCTTACCTGAATTCTTCACGTTTCTTAATCACTCCAACCTAGTGTATGAAATGTGACTCCTGCATATAGCAATCCACATAGATATGAATTTGTATCAATTAGTCCTGTTCTGCAATCCTTACCCATTTTATCAGGCAACACAGGCACTCCTGCTATCAGCTTAATATGAAAATTTAACTGGCGTTGAGGCCACAATAAAAATGTAGTATATTGAAGGACTGAAAATCTATAGACTTTAGCAACTGTTCAATGACTATCATTGAATACATTTTAGTTTTTTTTTTTAATGTTATATGTTAAAAAAATATATATAAAAATACACTCTATTATTTTCCGCAGTGTTGCAAGTATGGTAGGTGGCGCGTTATTACCCCAGCTGGGTTGCTGTAGTCTGCCTATTTTTCCACACTGCAAAGACGACAACATGTTATTAGCTTAAAAAAATAAAAAAGGCAAATGTAAGCTAATCCTTGCAGTGATAATGCCAATCCTGGTCGGATGAAGGTTTGAAAAGACTGGCTAAAGGGCTTGATGAAATGCTTGTCGTTACCGGTTATTATCACTCACTGCAGTTGTCATGGCAACTGGCTCGTGAATCCGTGTTAGGCTAACAAACTGATGACTTTACCCATTCCCTCCCTGTCGTAGAGTTTCTAGTTTTTCCTTAAAGAGGATCAGTCGGTATTCTTGCTAAGCTCCCGAGAACAAAGCAACCGGTGAGCCTTGTAGTCTGGAGACCTGTCTCTTCTGTGACCACCTCTGTCTGTAAGGGGTGCAGTAATGTCCTGGCCTTGTGAATCCAAGTGAAGACGACTTTGGGGAGATTTCAGTCTCATGCTGATTCCGGGGCAGAGGAAGTGGCTTTCTGAATCCAGCCATATAGCTTCGAATTTTACAGCCCCTTTCTCAGAGGACATGCAGCGTCCCGACAGCTCAACTGGTTGACTGATTCCTTATACCTGTGCAAAAAATAAGAACATCTAAGGATCATGCTGCATAGAATGTGCTATCAGAAACCATAGCATGAAATGTCAGGTTCTACTGAAGGAACTCAGGTGCCATAAAAATTACCATTAGGTGCCCTAGAAGGAACTGTCAAGTGCCATAAAAGGATCTAATGGGTGACTTAAAGGGAACTGGTTGATGCTCTGAAAGGAACTATCAGGTGCCATAGAGGTAATTATCAGATACCATAAAGAGAACTATTAAGTGCCATAGAAGGAACTATCAGAGGCCATAGAAGCAATTCTCCAACGCCATAGAAGGAGCTATCTAGTGCCCTAGAAGGACCTATCACCTATCTATGGTGCCATAGAGGGAACTGTAATATGCCATGAACAGAACTATCACGTGCCATAGAAGGAACAGTCAGATGTCATAAAGGAGACTCACAGGTGTTATACCGTGTTTCCCTGAACATAAAACCTACCCTGAAAATAGGACCTACTGTGATTTTCGGGGAGGGCTGCAATATAAGCTCTACCTTGAAAATAACCCTAGTTTAAAGCGGGAGTCCGTCGTTTTTTTTTTTTTTTTTTTAAAAGCCAGCAGCTACAAATACTGCAGCTTCTGACTTTTAAAATAATGACACTTACCCGCCCAGCGCGCCCGCGATGTCGGCACCCGAAGCCGATCTCTCGATCGTCTCTCGGGTGCTGCCGCCGCCATCTTGGCTATGGGAATCAGGAAGTGGAGCCTTGCGGCTTCATTTCCCGGTTACCTACTGCGAATGCGCAAGTCGCGCTGCGCAATAAGGATGGTCCCCGCTGTCTCTGGGATCCGTGTGTTTCCCAGTAGACAGCGGGGGACCTTCGGAAAGGGGCGTAGATATCTGCAGAAAGGGGCATATATTCTGCAGATATCTATGCCGGAAGTGGGTGCAGATACCTGCACTGTACAGGTACCTGCACCCCCCTCCCCCCTGAAAGGTGCCAATTGTGGCGCCGGAGGGGGGGAGGGTTCCAATGAGCGGAAGCTCTACTTTAGGGTGGACCTCCGCTTTAAAGTGGTTGTAAACTGCTAGAATCCTCTCTATTACAGTATTATATGTAAAAGATGTGTGTTTCTGTAATATAATTGAGTCAAATACCTTCTTATATCGCCGCTCGGCACTAAGCTGATCCCTTGCTGCTCTCTTCCTCTTCTCCCAGCTGTCAGCAGGGGATTTGGCCCTCCCCTGCACTGCCCGAAGCAGGGAAGAGAGCTCAGGCAGGCCATGGAAGCTCTCAGCTGATCCCTCGCTGCTTTCCTCTCCTGCCTGCTGTCAGTGAGGGATCTCGGGCCAACCTCCCTCTGCAGTGCTTGTGGTGGGTAGGACCACTCAGGTAGGTCATGGAGCTATAAGAAGGTATGTGACGCAATTAGATTACAGAAACACACATCTTTTACATTATATATTACTGTAATAGTGAGAATTCTAGCAGTTTACAAGCATTGGGGATTCCTGACAGGCAGGGAGGGAGAGGGGGAGAGAAAACCGCACATAAAATGGCAAGTTCTACCTCGAAAATAAGCCCTACTATGTTTTTGGTTGCCAAAATTTATGTAAGACTTGGGCTTTATTTCGGGGAAACATGATAGAAGGAATAATGTGGTGCCTTAGAAACCACTATTAGGTGCTATCTAAAGAACTATTAACTTTTCTAAAAGGAATCAGAGGCCATAGTGGGAACTAATAGTTGTCATAAAAGGAGCTGTCGGATGACACAGAAGGAACTATCAGGTGCCATAGAGGGAAATGTCAGATGCCATAAAGGGGACTATCAGGTATCATAGAAGGAACTATCAGGTGCCATAGAGGGAACTATCAGATGCCATAAAGTGAACTATAAGGTGTCATAGAAGGAACTATCTGGTGCCATAGAGGGAACTGTCAAATGCCATAAAGGGGACTATCAAGTGTCATAGAAGGAACAATCATGTAACATAAAACTCACAATCAGGTACCACAGAACTCATAATCAGGTACCATAGGAAGCCACACAAGGAACTGTTGGGTTCCATAGAAAGCACTGTCAGGTACTACTGTACATACCCTTAGCTGCCATGAACGATACTCAGGTGATATCGAAGGACATTTTAGGTGCTATAGAAGTGAATATCAGAGAACCATAGAAGCAATTTTCAGATACCATTAACGGAACTACCTAGTGCCATAGAGGGCATTACCAGGTGCCACAACATACCTTTCATCTTGCCAATGTGCTACTAGAGTTTCTATGAAACTAATGACTTCTTTTTGCATATGCTTAGGTACACTTACCCCTCTGCATGTGACAATGTTCAGCCTTGTTGATTGGTTGTTGGTATCAAGCACTGTATTGTGGAATAGGGAAGATGGTCTGTTTAATCTCAACAGAGCAAACAGTTTGGATTTTTCAGGCATTATGAAGTAAACCTATGATGTGGCACAGGGTGGTGCCTCCTATGCTATGCAGACCCTGCCAAGCAGCACAATTACTCTGATGGCCCAACTTTCTTTAAAGTGATTCTAAAGGTACAAGGTTTTTTACCTTAATGCATATGCATTAGGGTAAAAAAACCTATAAGCTGTTCCCCCCAGCCCCCCTATTATACTTACCTGAGCTCGATTTTGATCCAGCGATGTGCACGAGAGCAGCGGCTCTCCTAACTCTCTCTCTCTTCATTGGACAGAGAGGCAGCAGTGGGAGCCATTGGCTCCCGCTGTTGTCTATCACAGCCAATGGAGGGGGGACGATGACAAGAATTGAGCTGCACTCTGTGCGTCAATGAACACACAGAGCTGGCTCGGGAGCGATCATCCATGGGTGCGCCCATAGGAAGCAGCTTGCTATGGGGGCACTTGGCATGGGGCAGAGTAAGGAACACCAGCGGGGGACCGAAGAAGAGAAGGATCAGGGCTGCTCTGTGTAAAACAGTTGCACAGAGCAGATAAGTATAACATGTTTTCTATTATAAAAAAAATGACCTTTGCAATAGTTTTAAGCAATACATCTTGGTCAATTCCTCATCCCAGTCTGTGATTGGACAATGAAGGAGCAGCAGACTAGTGAGGTCATCGCTCTCATCTATCCTTCCATTAGCATTGTCCTTATTAGTGCATATAGACGCAGGCACTTGGTTGGCCCCTTGTTTTTCCCCTCTCTTTCATATAAAAAATTTACATTATTGCATATTTTGTAAAAATACTACATTGTTGCATTAAATGATTGTTAAAATTTCTACTTTAAAATCATAAGACCCCTCTTTCTTATCTTTACTGTACTGTTCTAGAATAAGCCATTTACTACATAAATCTGTGATAACAATCACTTCCGAATTCCGTCTAATCCCTGACAATTTAGAGAAGCTATATTTGGCACAGCGGATTTGTGATATTTCACGAGAGACAATGTGAAGTATCGCCTCTTCCGAACTTAATTACCAAAGAAGCTAATCTGCTCTTCATTAGCACACAAAGAGAATGTTTTATGGTGTTTATGATGCTTCAGAAGGTCAGAGGTCATTCCCCGGGATACTTATAAAATGGATTTTCTACAGAATCAAATTTTGTTTTTAAGCTTCTATGCATGGAGAGCTAGAATTTCAGTTTAGGGTGATCAGGGGGTGGTTGCATCAGCCATTGGATTCTGTTGGGTTGGCTAATTCTCTTACCTAAAGTTCATGGAACCAGCCAGCTATTTAACACGCTTATGGAGGAACTTATGGAGGAACTCAACCCTACTGAAGACCTTTGGAATAAATTGGAATGCCGATTGTTAGCCCCGTCCTTTATTTATCATTCTAAATGGTTAAGATGAATGTGCGTGTACAATAAGGAAGTGGCCAGGCTTTCACCTTATGGTATGATGACACATGGCCATAGGGGTGGTAGAATTCCTGCCCTCTAAATAGGTGATGCAGAATATTGGGTGTGGTACAACTGGCCAACTGCTTTGGAGGTCAGACAGGGAGCCCATGTACTGTTCAAGCCCAAGGTACATGTACAATAAGGAAGTGGCCAGGCTTTCACCTTATGGTATGATGACACATGGCCATAGGGGGGGTAGAATTCCTGCCCTCTAAATAGGTGATGCAGAATATTGGGTGTGGTACAACTGGCCAACTGCTTTGGAGGTCAGACAGGGAGCCCATGTACTGTTCAAGCTCAAGGTACATGTACAATAAGGAAGTGGCCAGGCTTTCACCTTATGGTATGATGACACATGGCCATAGGGGTGGTAGAATTCCTGCCCTCTAAATAGGTGATGCAGAATATTGGGTGTGGTACAACTGACCAACTGCTTTGGAGGTCAGACAGGGAGCCCATGTACTGTTCAAGCTCAAGGTACATGTACAATAAGGAAGTGGTCAGGCTTTCACCTTATGGTATGATGACACATGGCCATAGGAGTGGTGGAATTCCTACCCTCTAAATAGGTGATGCAGAATATTGGGTGTGGTACAACTGGCCAACTGCTTTGGAGGTCAGACAGGGAGCCCATGTACTGTTCAAGCTCAAGGTACATGTACAATAAGGAAGTGGTCAGGCTTTCACCTTATGGTATGATGACACATGGCCATAGGAGTGGTGGAATTCCTGCCCTCTAAATAGGTGATGCAGAATATTGGGTGTGGTACAACTGGCCAACTGCTTTGGAGGTCAGACAGGGAGCCCATGTACTGTTCAAGCTCAAGGTACAGCAGAATGTGTGACTGGGCCATGAGGTTCGTGTTTTAACCTTTGAAGGGGGCAAAGTTATACCCATCCAGGTCCTTTCTTGGGCATTCACAAATTTTCCTAACTGCCTGAGAACCCAATCATAAAAACGATATAATATTTTATACGGGGAGATGTGAGACTTAGACAAGATTGTTTTGTTCAGTGATGTCCTCTGAAGGCTGTATTTAGACACCATGCTGTATAAGCACATCTGATAAATGATGCCATTTTGAAAAAGTTCCAGCATATGATTATGAATCCTGCTAGGTTTTACAAGCTGTGGTACACAGGCTGATTTATTTAATTATTTATGGGATTGTCAGTACATTAGAGGATTTTGGTCGGAAGCAATAGGCTTACTAGAAATGCCATTGAGCTTTCCCAACATATGAAACCTCATGGTTTGCATTCAGGGAATAATGGAGGATCTGCAGTCAACCCACCATACTAAATATCTCTTATGGATACTTATTTTTTTTATGCTAAAATAAAGCTATCATGTTGGCTTGGAACCTCCTTATTCCCTGGGGGCCTTGAAAACACAGATTGACCAAATCCTACCTCTATGGAATCAAAAGAGAGGCTATCCAACTGGTATTTGAGGTCTTTGCCTCTGCCACCATGGTCTCGGACATGACTTAGAGTATCTATGCCCCTTGGAGTCCATGTGATTTTCCTAATGCTCACAAATATAGTATACAGTATACAGTATCTGATTGGTTTTCTATTCAAATTCTCTGACATTACAAAACCTATGTGCAAAGCCCACTTCTGCATGGATAATCAATAACGAGATTTGAGTGTTGGTTCCTTTTTTTTTTTTTTGAGTTCAAGAATTTCCAGTAGTACTGTTAATATTACAGCATACAAAAAGTTTGTGCACTTACAGCCTTGTGGCAATAACTTTGGGGAAGGCCTTTTACTGTTGCAGCTTGATTGTATCATAAATACAGGGTTTGTCAAGCTTGGTGTGAAAGAACTTGAGTGGTGTGGAAGAACTTAAGTTTTGGGTGTTTTTTTTTTTTTTGGAGCTTGATATGGAAGAACATGAGATGCCTAGTTTTGAAGAGCAAAACTTGATGTGAAGGAACTGAGCTTTCTATGAAGGAATCTAAGTGACTTGGTGTGGAGGTAGTTAAGAGGTAGGTGGTTTGTCAAGCTTAGTGTGAAAAACCTTGAGTATGTGGCATTTTGAGTGGCTTGGTATGAAGGAACAGAGCTTGGTGTGAAGGAATCTGAGTGACTTGGTGTAAAGGAACCAAGCTTGGTGTGGAGGAACCAAGCTTGGTGTGGAGGAACCAAGCTTGGTGTGGAGGAACTTAATGTGTAGGTGCATTGTTGAGCTTGGTATGGAAAAACTCGAGTGGCCTACTGTGGAGGAATTGGTGTAGAGTATTTTGAGTGGCCTGGTGTAGAGTATTTTGAGTGGCCTGGTGTTGAGTATTTTGAGTGGCCTGGTGTTGAGTAACCAAGCTTCGTGTGGATGAACTTGAATGGTGGAAGATGCAAAGTTTTGACCTCAACCTTTTTAAATACTTCTCTTAAGAATACTTATTATTTTGTTTAAAAAAAAAAAAACTTTACTATTGACTTGGATTCCATCTTCCCCTACCCTGGGAGGTCTTGAAAGCCCAGATTAACTTAATCCTACCGCTATATAGAATCACTTTATAAAATAGAGGCCGTCTACTGGTATGTGAATGCATTTAAGGCACACAAGCGTTGGTTTCTTTTATTTTTTTTTTCTTGTAATGGATTTAGTAAGTGTGTCTTACATAGTTTGTATGAAATTTCTTTTTAAATGCCACAAATTTCTTTGGGGTAGCCAGGAGAATATGGGATCCCAGTTTGTAAATTCTGAAATGTGGCGCTGCTCCCTCTACCTCTGCAGCCCTAGACAGTGGCCCACGATTGCTCTAAGCCCCCGTACACATGGTCGGACATTCTGACAACCAAATCCGTTGGATTTTGTCCGACGGATTTTGTCCGAAACTATTGCATACACACAAAGTTGTCGGAAAATCCGATCGTTCAGAACGTGGTGACGTTATTTAGTTACGATGGGACTACGTTCAGGCCAGTAGCCAATAGCTTTGGTCTAGGAATTTGACCTGAGCATGCGTGGCACTTTGTCTGATCGGAATTCTCTACAAACGATCGGACAAAGTCCGATCGGATCATGTTGTCGGAAAATTTTATAGCCCTGCTCTAAAACTTTGTTGGTCGGATATTCCGACGGAAACAGTCCGATGGAGCCCACACACGGTCGGATTATGCGACAACACGGTCCGATCGGACATTCTCCATCGGAATGTCCGACCGTGTGTACAAGGGCTAATGGTAAACACAGCCCAGGTCCTCTGCCCTCCTCTTTCTTCATACACACAGTTACAGATCTTGGATTACAGCTCTAGGGATCTGCCACTCCATTTTCAACTTGACCTCAGCTGATGCTCAGTAAATGTATACGCAGCAATACTCTAGCATGCTATAAATATCTCTGCAGATTGTATGCATAATCAGGCGGATGTTCCTTCAAACACGAAATTACATTTGATGATGTCGTTAAGGGGTTGTGTGGGTATGATATGAAAACTCCCTCTGTACATTGCTGACAGGGCTGAACATATTGAAGAGGGCGCCCACCTCTAAGGGAAATAGAGTGACAGGGGGCTGTAGCATTTTTTAATGAACTTCTTCTGTTCGCTCCCTTTTGGTCTGGTGGTAAATATATAATTGAAAGTATTTTGTTGTATCTATTCAATAAGTGAAAAAAAAAAAAAAACTGATGATCCTACTAAAAATCTTGTGAGCTGAGGCGGTTGCCGCATTTTGCATTATTGGTGGCATGCCCCTGTGTGTACCTAGAAACATAGAGACATAGAAAATTGACTTCAGAAAAAGACTGAGTAGTCCATCAAGTCTGTCCATTTTTATTTTATTTAATTTTTTATATTTGTTTTATTTTATTTTATTTATTTATTTATTTCACTAATCTTGTTGTTATCTGCTTGAGTAGTTGAAAAACGAAGGTTAAACGTTAATGCCATCAACTGCTTCTTATTGCTGCACCGTGGGTATGCAATTTAAAGCCTCTTATGGATCTTCCAGGGCAGTTGTTCTCAACTTCCAGGTCATGGCCTGCTGTGGGGCCACAGCCTCCCTCCTAAGGAGCCTTCAGCCGTCTCCAGATTCCCTAACCTACCACAGCGCCTCCCAGCTGCCATAGTGCCTCCAACCTCCCATAATTGCCCACAGTGCCCTTCAACCTCATTTAGTGCCCCTAGGCTACATGAGAGCCCTTGAAGCCCACAGTGTTCCTCCTCCTTCCAGCTGCCATAGTTCCTCCAACCTCCCATAATTGCCCACAGTGCCCTTCAACCTCATTTAGTGCCCCTAGGCCACATGAGAGCCCTTGGAGCCCACAGTGCTCCTCCTCCTTCAAGCTGCCATAGTGCCTCCAACCTCCCATAATTGCCCACAGTGCCATTCAACCTCATACAGTGTCCCTAGGCCACATGAGAGCCCTTGGAGCCCACAGTGCTCCTCCTCCAAACCTCTCATAGTGCTAACCAGCCTCCAACAGTGTTCCCCAGCCTGCTGCAGAGCCCCCAGCAACCCCTGCGGTGCCCTTCTGTCTCCCACAGTGCCCCTGCAAAACCCCCAGCCTCCTGGAAAGACCCCAGCCTGCTCCAGAAACCTCATCTCCGACAGTACCACCAAGACTGCCGCAGAGTCCCCTAACCCCCTCTAGATCCCCCATCCCCTCAATGTGACACCCAGCCTCACCCAGAGCCCTCTATAATTTATACAGTTATTTATTACAGTTTATATTTTGCATTCCCATATTCATAAGGCCCTGGTCTCAATAAAATTGGGGGGATTTTTTTTTTTAAATGATATATACTGTAGAGATATGTAGATATATATATATATATATATATATATATATATATATACTATATTACCAAAAGTATTGGGACACCCTTTACACGCACATGAACTTTAATGGCATCCCAGTCTTAGTCCGTAGGGTTCAATATTGGGTTGGCCCATCCTTTGCAGCTATAACAGCTTCAACTCTTCTCGGAAGGCTGTCCACAAGGTTTAGGAGTGTGTCTATGGGAATGTTTGATCATTCTTCCAGAAGCACATTTGTGAGGTCAGGCAGTGATATTGGACGAGAAGGCCTGGCTCACAGTCTCCGCTCTAATTCATGCCAAAGGTGTTCTATCGGGTTGAGGTATTGCTCACCCACACTATATTGCCAAAAGTGTTGGGCCACCCTTCCAAATCATTTGGTGGAGGAGAGATTATGGTGTGGGGTTGTTTTTCAGGGGTTGGGCTTGGCGCCTTAGTACCAGTGAAGGGAACTCTTAAGTTGTCAGTAGACCAAAACATTTTGAACAATTTCATGCTCCCAACTTTGTGGGAACAGTTTAGGGATGCCCCTTCCTGTTCCAACATGACTAAGCAACAGTGCACAAAGCAAGGTCCATAAAGATACGTATGAGTGACTTTGGGGTAGAGGAATTTGACTGGCCTGCATAAGTGTGAAACGCGTCAGCTCGTTTGTCCAATTTTTTGCTGTGGCTTGTATCTGTTGGACTTTTTACAAATAAAGGCTATATTCCAGAGTGCGGCTGTCCAGAACTTCCTTTTTGCCTCATGTTGCTATATGCTTAGCCGGCACCTGCTGTTCCAGTTCCAAGGAGCATTCTATATCCATATTTCCACCTGGAGCGGTCATCCCCTTCCCTTCCCCCGGGGACCGATCTGGCCCGAGCGCGGCCCGAGTGTAGTAGCAGGTCCCACCTTCTAGAGCCTGCAGTGCTGATGGACGTCCCACTGGTCCAATGCGGGGACCGTTGGATGTGTGACAGCCATCATAGG
Organism: Lithobates pipiens; assembly: GCF_037356315.1. Lineage (NCBI taxonomy): Eukaryota > Metazoa > Chordata > Amphibia > Anura > Ranidae > Lithobates > Lithobates pipiens. The sequence continues at coordinate 55,457,647 of NW_027507791.1, forward strand.
TGCTGCAGGCTCCAGAAGATGGGAATTACAATGTGGCCGCTGCGTCACTGTGAGAAGATCCCAACCCCACTCGGCGCACAGGCAGACGTATCTCCTCTTCTGATCATGACTCTGGCTGCCTGGAGTCTACTCTACTGTGTGATGGGCCTACCGCTGAGCTGCAGGAAGAGGTTACGTTACCTGAAGTCTGGTCAGGTAGGTCAGTGTGTGTCAGGTAGGTCAGTGTAGGTCAGGTAGGTCAGTGCAGGTCAGGTAGGTCAGTGTGTGTCAGGTAGGTCAGAGTATGTCAGTGTGGGTCAGGGCCGTCTTTAATATTGATTGGACCCTGGGCAAAACTTTTCTTGCCCCCCCCCCCCCCCCATGCAGTTTTGCTCTCCACCTGCTCTGAGACATACAATAAATAGCAGCTAGACTCAAAATCAGTTTACTGAATCAGATCAGGTAGCTATTGTGATTGGTTGCCAGAGGTTACAGTGTATCATTACCGCTCACTGACTGGTTGCTAGAGGTTGCACCACACATTACGGCTCACTGATTAGTTGCTAGAGGTTACAGCACATGATTTCTGCTTGTTGATTGGTTGCTAGAGATTACTGTGGATATGACCTCAGGAGGGCATGTCAATGCCGCCGGCCGCTGATATTTACATATGAATGCTGCCACTATTTACTAGACATGTGCATTAGTTTTCGTCCGAATGCATTTTCGTCCGAATTTCAGCTATTTTCGTTTTCGTTTTGACAAACGATAACGAAAGCACAAAATCCGAAAAACGAAAGATCCGACATAAATAAATGCTTTATTTTCGTTTTCATTGTTACAACAGTTCGATATAGAATAGGAGATTCGACATGACTCTGACAACAATCTGTGTCTATAGAACCTGTGTTCGAATGTGCCTAACCTTACCTCTATTAGTCCAAGATTATATAGAGAAAATATTCGACAGAGAAAAAAGATTTGACAGAGAGAAAAGATTCTGCAAGATACTGTCCTAAAAAGTGTTTGTGGACCCGGGTCCTGCCCCAGGGGACATGGATCAATGCAAAAAAAAGTTTTAAAAACGGCCGTTTTTTCGGGAGCAGTGATTTTAATAATGATTAAAGTGAAACAATAAAAGTGTAATATTCCTTTAAATTTCGTAGGGGGGGGGGTTGTCTATAGTATGCCTGTGAAGGGGCGCATGTTTCCTGTGCTTAGAATTGTCCCTTCACAAAGTGTCATTTATGCAGGAAAAAAAGTCCTTTAAAATCACTCGCAGCTATAATGAATTTTCGGCTCCGTAATACAGAGAACACTCATTGAAAGTCATTGATAAAAAAATAAATAAATAAATAAAATAAAAAAGCGTGGGGGTCCCCCAAATTCAATTACCAGGCCCTTCAGGTCTGGTATGGATATTAAGGGGAACCCTGCCTCAAATTTAAGAAAAAATTTGACGTGGGGTTCCCCTAAATATCCATAACCAGACCCTTCAGGTCTGGTATGGATATTAAGGGGAACCCCGCGTCAAATTTAAAAAAAAATTGACGTGGGGTTCCCCCTAAAAATCCATACCAGACCCTTTATCCGAGCACGCAACCTGGCAGGCCGCAGGAAAAGAGGGGGGGACGAGAGAGCGCCCCCCCCTCCCTCCTGAACCGTACCAGGCCACATGCCCTCAACATTGGGAGGATGCTTTGGGGGTCTGTGACCCCTCAAAGCACCTTGTCCCCATGTTGATGAAGACAAGGGCCTCATCCCCACAACCCTGGCCGGTGGTTGTGGAGGTCTGCGGGCGGGGGGCTTATCAGAATCTGGAAGCCCCCTTTAACAAGGGGACCCCCAGATCCCGGCCCCCCCCCTGTTTGAAATGGTAAGGGGGTACAAAAGTACCCCTACCATTTCACAAAGAAAGTGTAAAAAATGGTTAAATAAAACAAACACACTTTTGAAAAATTCCTTTATTAAAAATAAAAAAATAAAAAAAAGATTCCAGCGGCGGTAATCCACTCTTGCTATCCAGCGACGGACGATCATCTCTCCAGCGATGTCTCATCTCATCCAGCGCAGCGAATCCTCCGTCCTTCTTCTGTCTCCGTGGAGGAGACACTGCAAGGATTCCGGCGGCTGACGTTTCTTATATACGGAGGGCGGGGCCACCCGTCACCTGACCCCGCCCCCCTCTGACGCAAGGGGAAACCCGGGGTTCCCCGTGACGTATAGGTGACCCCGCCCCCCTCTGATGTAACGGAAACCTGCCTGTGTTACATCAGAGGGGTGCGGGTCACCCCTACGTCACAGGGAACCCCGGGTTTCCCCTTGCGTCAGAGGGGGGCGGGGTCAGGTGACGGGTGGCCCCGCCCTCCGTATATAAGAAACGTCAGCCGCCGGAATCCTTGCAGTGTCTCCTCCACGGAGACAGAAGAAGGACGGAGGATTCGATGCGCTGGATGAGATGAGACATCGCTGGAGAGATGACCGTCCGTCGCTGGATAGCAAGAGTGGATTACCGCCGCTGGAATCTTTTTTTTTTTTTTTTTTTTTTAATAAAGGAATTTTTCAAAAGTGTGTTTGTTTTATTTAACCATTTTTTACACTTTCTTTGTGAAATGGTAGGGGTACTTTTGTACCCCCTTACCATTTCAAACAGGGGGGGGGGCCGGGATCTGGGGGTCCCCTTGTTAAAGGGGGCTTCCAGATTCTGATAAGCCCCCCGCCCGCAGACCTCCACAACCACCGGCCAGGGTTGTGGGAATGAGGCCCTTGTCTTCATCAACATGGGGACAAGGTGCTTTGAGGGGTCACAGACCCCCAAAGCATCCTCCCAATGTTGAGGGCATGTGGCCTGGTACGGTTCAGGAGGGAGGGGGGGCCGCTCTCTCGTCCCCCCTCTTTTCCTGCGGCCTGCCAGGTTGCGTGCTCGGATAAAGGGTCTGGTATGGATTTTTAGGGGGAACCCCACGTCAATTTTTTTTTAAATTTGACGCGAGGTTCCCCTTAATATCCATACCAGACCTGAAGGGTCTGGTTATGGATATTTAGGGGGAACCCCACGTCAAATTTTTTCTTAAATTTGAGGCAGGGTTCCCCTTAATATCCATACCAGACCTGAAGGGCCTGGTAATTGAATTTGGGGGACCCCCACGCTTTTTTTTATTTATTTATTTATTTATTTTTTTATCAATGACTTTCAATGAGTGTTCTCTGTATTACGGAGCCGACAATTCATAATAGCTGCGAGTGATTTTAAAGGACTTTTTTTCCTGCATAAATGACACTTTGTGCAGGGACAATTCTAAGCACAGGAAACATGCGCCCCTTCACAGGCATACTATAGACAACCCCCCCCCTACGAAATTTAAAGGAATATTACACTTTTATTGTTTCACTTTAATCATTATTAAAATCACTGCTCCCGAAAAAACGGCCGTTTTTAAAACTTTTTTTTGCATTGATACATGTCCCCTGGGGCAGGACCCGGGTCCCCAAACACTTTTTAGGACAGTAACTTGCAAATTAGCCTTTAAAATGAGCACTTTAGATTTTGAACGTTGGAGTCCCATAGTCTTTAATAGGGTTCTAAAGTATGCTATATACTAGCTCCGTCGAATCTTCTTTATACATTCGACAGACACCATAAGCCTTCAAAGACAGATTCGACCGTGATTCATGTGGATTTTCGGACGAATGCAATTTTTGAACGAAAAACGAAATAAATAAAAACGAATTTCGGGAGTAACTAAATAAATTAAGTTTTCAGACGAAAACGAAATTCCGAAACGAAATATTTTACTCTGCACATGTCTACTATTTACATATGAATGCTGTTAATTTACATGTAAACACAGGGTCTGCCTTTAAGTCATCTGTACACAATAGGGCAGAGCTGGGCAGCATAAGTAGCAGCACTTCACACTGAGATATCGGGACACAGCACATGACTAAATCCTCAAGGGACAAGGAAATTTAAACCAGGATAGTTGGCAAGTATGAGGCAGCTGCTTTGGGCCCCACAACAATGACAGGGCCCCGGGCAGCTGCCCCTTTTGCCCTGCCTTAAAAACGGCCCTGGTGTGGGTCAGTGTATGTCAGGTAGGTCAGTGTGGGTCAGTGTCAAGTAGGTCAGTGTCGGTCAGTGTCAAGCAGGTCGGTGTGGGTCAGTGTCAAGTAGGTCAGTGTGCGTCAGGTAGGTACTACTACCCCCCCGGTGCTGGGCTGAAGCCCCTGGTTTTTTTTGCCACCTACCAACGCCCCTGTATAGTAGTATAGTAGGTACATTTGGAACGTTGTACTTTTGAAAAGATCAATAAAGCTGTGGCCTTGCCCTATTTCCAACTTAACCAGCTTCCAGGTCTTTTTTTGGGGAGACAAGATATTGGTTTATTAGTTTGTCATAAATTAGCCTATGCTTCTCAGCAGTCATGGCTTTGGATGTTGTTGTTAGCATTTTTAATTTCATTTGCTGGACAAACGGAAGTCAGTGGAGGGATTGGCAGAGACTGGTGGCAGACACTGAGCGGTTGGTAAGGCGGGTGACTCTGGCAGCAGCATTCATGATAGACTGAAGAGGGGATACGCTATGGTAGATCTATGAGAAGACTAGGTTCTGTAGTCAAGAAAAATATGGAAGGCTTCAAGAAGTTGCATGTCGAGATTTGAAGATTTGTAACTCTGCCTCACTGCTTAACAACTGTCCAAGTGAGATATCGGACACAACGGTTTTAGATTGTTTATGACATTTATGGAAGTCAACCCAATCCCTTTTACATAGATATCTAAGGAAACTTGGAAAAGACCAACATTCCCTTTACATAAAAAGGAAAAGTCGGAATGCCCCTTTTAGGAACCCCGTAGCCGCAATGCCTTTTTTGGCATATAATTGGATGCGCAGGGTTTCATCCGTGTTTTTCCAGCAGCGTCTGATTGAATGCTGAATGTACATCATCCTGCATGTACAGTGGAGATTCTGCGTCACGTCAGCAGCTCGGAGAACACAAAGGATGAGCGGGGAGCCAGGCTGGAAGAGGGAGATAAGATTGAAGGAGACAGAACAGTGCTGAGAGCTGCAGGCTGCATCCCCCCACCCTTCTCTCTTCTCCTCCCCCTGTACTATTCATACTACATGAGGATTTTCCATACAAAGCCTTGCATACTGCAATAAAAAATAAAAAATAAAATAAGGCTTAAAGTGAATCTACCGTCTTTTTAATTATTATTTTTTTTATACACCTGTGAAGGTGATCATCTATACTGGCCTTTCTCAGATAGGGTTCCTCTAGAGCAGTGATGGCGAACCTTGGCACCCCAGATGTTTTGGAACTACATTTCCCATGATGCTCCAGTACACTGTAGAGTGCCAGAACATCATGGGAAATGTAGTTCCAAAACATCTGGGGTGCCAAGGTTCACCATCACTGCTCTAGAGGTTTCTAGGGGTTCCTTCAGTTATAGCTAACTGGACTTCCCTCTGACGTTACCTGTATAGTTCAACGTCCAACACACCTTGGTAGAGCCAAGGGGCATTCTCCCCAATGACCACCAATGTAAAGAGCATTCTTCCCACTGACCTCCAATGTAATGGCTTTTTCCCAAAGACCACCAATGTAAGAGGGGCATTCTTCTCATTTGCCACCAATGTAAAGGGCATTTTCCCAATGACCACCGCTATACAAGGGGCATTTTCCCAATGACCACCAATGTAAGATGGGCATTCTTCCCAATAACCTCCAATGTAATGGCATTTTCTTAAAGACCACCAATGTAAGAGGGGCATTTTTCCCATTGGCCACCAATATAAAGAGAATTTTCCCAATGACCACCACTGTAGAAGGGGCATTCTCCCCAATGACCATCAATGTAAGGGGCATTTTCCCAATGACCACCAATGTAAGAAGGGCATTCTTCCCACTGACCACCAATGTAATGGCATTTTCCCAATAACCACCAATGTGGAAGGGGCATTCTTCCCAATGACCATCAATGTAAAGAGCATTTTTCCCACTGACTTCCAATGTAATGGTATTTTCCCAATGACCACCAATGTGGAAGGGGCACTCTTCCTAATGACCACCAATGTAAAGAGCATTTTCCCACTGACCTCCAATGTAATGGCTTTTTCCCAAAGATCATCAATGTAAGAGGGGCATTCATCCCATTTGCCACCAATGTAAAAGGAATTTTCCCAATGACCACCACTATACAAGGGGCATTTTCCCAATGACCGTCAACATAAGAAGGGCATTTTCCCAATGACTACCACTGTAAAGGGGGCATTCTTCCCAATAACCAGCAATGTAAGAAGGGCAGAGCCAGCAACATAGCACCAATGGTCTTTTTAGTTGACTGTAAGGGGGCCATTGTTTCCACTGACCACCAAAGTAAGGGGAATTACCCCAATGACCACCAATGTAAGAGGGGCATTCTTATCACTGACCACCAATGTAAGAAGTGCATTCTTCCCACTGACTTCCAATGTAATGGCAATTCCCTCTCCCTACTTGGTACATTTCATCAGGGGTCGGGAGCTGGAACCCTCCTCTCCGGTACAGTTAGTTCTTATATGGGGTGCCAGACGACGAGGGGATCCTCCTCTGCACTGTCTGGGAAATTTACTATTGCCTTCATTTTCCCATGGTCGTCTAGTCTCAGGTTTTTCTCATTTTCAACAACCAATTATTTTTCATTCTGCTCAGCTACAGTGTTTTTTTTTATACATCATCGTTATATGTAATGTCGTTTTCAAATGTTTTCATCTCGTTTCTGAAAATCAAATACTTTGAAATTAAAATATAACTCAGGCCAAAACTTTTTTTTTCATTTTGGATAGACAAAGGAAGGGTTATAACCCTCGTCACCCTCCCCCCCCCCCCATCTGTACCCCATTAGGGAGATTTCCCTTTACTTCCTGTCCCATAGCCAAAACAGGAAGTGAGAGGAAATTCCTCAAAAGTGAGCGAATCCTGGGGTATCAGTAACAGAACTAGTGTCCCGGTTGCAAGATTTCCCTTATATTACTGTTCTGGTGTCAACAGAAAATTTGGAGTTTTCCTATAGTTTTACTTTCGGTAATAATTATAAACAGGACAAATAGATAGGGGGAATTTCCCTAATGGGGACACAGACAGCAATAAAAAGTGGCAGGTGTTCTAATCTCTCTCTACTCTGTCTAAATTATTATTATTTTTTTTTTAATCCTTTAATTACAGTTTAAAATATCAAAAGGGAGCTAAAAGCGAAATCTATTGTTATTGTGTAGATATTCTTTAATGTCAGCCAGAAATAAAGAAAGAGGAACACCAGAATGAATATTTAGGTCTAAATAAAAATGATTGTTTATGGTGTCTATTTAAATGCCAGAATTTTTAGGGGTGTGAAGGAATCTCCTTCATCAGGGCTAAAAAAAATGATATATAATTATTATATTAAAGCCATTGCAAAAACATGAAAGAAGTTTGTTTCAAAATTTTTGCAAATTTATTAAAAGTAAAAAACTAAAAGAAAATCCCATATGCAGTGCCTTGAAAAAGTATTCATACCCCTTGAAATTTTCCACATTTTGTCACGTTACAACCAAAAATGCAAATGTATTTTATTAGGATTTTATGTGATAGACCAACACAAAGTGGCACATCATTATGAAGTAGAAGGAAAATGACAAATGGTTTTCAATTTTTTTTACAAATAAATATATGAAAAGTGTGGTGAACATTTGTATAGCGCCCCCCTGAGTCAATACTTTATAGAACTTCCTTTCACTGCAATTACAGCTGCAAGTCTTTTTGGGGATGTCTCTACCAGCTTTGCACATCTAGAGAGGGACATTTTTGGCCATTCTTCTTTGCAAAATATCTCAAGCTCTGTCAGATTGGATGGAGAGCGTCTGTGACCAGCAATTTTCAAGTCTTTGATCTAAACCATTCTTTTGTAGCTCTGGCTGTATGTTTAGGGTCGTTGTTGTGCTGGAAGGTGAACCTCCGCCCCAGTCTCGAGTCTTTTGCATACAAAAAACAGGTTTTCTTCTAAGATTGCCCTGCATTTGGCTCCATCCATTTTCCCATCAACTCTGACCAGCTTCCCTGTCCCTGCTGAAGAAAAGCATCCCTACAAAATGATGCTGCCACCACCATGTTGGGGATGGTGTGTTCAGGGTGATGTGCAGTGTTAGGCCGCGTACACACGCGCGGACTGTTTGCCCAACCTTGTTCGTCAAACAGTTTCGGCAAACAGTCCGCTCAAAATTTGCATGAGCGGACTTGCCCACACACGAGCGGACTGTTTCAGCGAACTGTTTGCCAAACAGTTCGCTCAACTTTTGAAATGAACGGACTCGCCCACGTAAGGAGGAGGCAAATCCGCCCATTTCGAGCGCGTGTACAGGTAGGCGGGGCCCGCGAAGGAGACGTCGCGGGCTCCGCCGCCTGGAATGGGCTTAAAGGGAAACCCCAACGCCGAAAAAAATCGGCGTGGGGGTTCCCCCAAAGTCCACACCAGACCCTTGTCCGAGCACGCTACCCGGCCGGCCAGGAAAGGGGGGCGAGCGAGCGCGCCCCCCCTCCTGAGCCGTACCAGGCCGCGTGCCCTCAACATGGGGGGTGCCTTGGGGAAGGGGGGGCCGCGCGGCCCCCCCACCCCAAAGCACCTTGTCCCCATGTTGATGAGGACAAGGGCCTCTTCCCGACAACCCTGGCCATTGGTTGTCGGGGTCTGCGGGCGGGGGGCTTATCGGAATCCGGGAGCCCCCTTTAAGAAGGGGGCCCCCGGATACCGGCCCTCCACCCTATGTGAATGAGTATGGGGTACAATGTACCCCTACCCATTCACCTGTGAAATAAAGTACAAAAAAAAACACAACACAGGGAAAAAATATTTTATTGCACAGCTCCGGGGGTCTTCCGTCTTCGGGGGTCTTCTCGCCGGACTCCTCCGCTATCTGTGTGTAGCTCTTTTACTAGCGGAGGAGTCCGGCTTTCTTCCTCCCCGCCGCCGGCCTCTTCTCCCGACTTCGGGGGTCTTGTCCCCCTCTTCGGTTCTTCTGCCGGGCCACCGCGCCTTCTTGTAGCTCTTTTGCAGGCGGTGGCCCGGTCTTCTGTCGCCGCTGCCGTCCGTTCTTCTGTCGCCGCCTTCGGTTCTTCTGCCGGGCCACCGCGCCTTCTTGTAGCTCTTTTACAGGCGGTGGCCCGGTCTTCTGTCGCCGCCGCCGCCGCCGCCTTCCGTTCTTGTTCTTCTTCTTGTTCTTCTTCTTCTTCTCCTGGAGATGTTGACTCGTCGAGCTCTCCGGCCGGAATGCCAGAGCCGCGCTGTGCGGTCACTTATATAGTGACAATGGGGCGGTGTCACATGGTATATGTCACATGGGTTGGTCACATGGGTTGATGTCACATGGGGACTATGACATCGTAAGGGGGCGGGGTCACCATGTGACCAACCCATGTGACATATACCATGTGACACCGCCCCATTGTCACTATATAAGTGACCGCACAGCGCGGCTCTGGCATTCCGGCCGGAGAGCTCGTCGAGTCAACATCTCCAGGAGAAGAAGAAGAAGAACAAGAAGAAGAACAAGAACGGAAGGCGGCGGTGGCGGCGACGACAGCGGCGACAGAAGACCGGGCCACCGCCTGTAAAAGAGCTACAAGAAGGCGCGGTGGCCCGGCAGAAGAACCGAAGAGGGGGACAAGACCCCCGAAGTCGGGAGAAGAGGCCGGCGGCGGGGAGGAAGAAAGCCGGACTCCTCCGCTAGTAAAAGAGCTACAAGAAGATAGCGGAGGAGTCCGGCGAGAAGACCCCCGAAGACGGAAGACCCCCCGGAGCTGTGCAATAAAATATTTTTTCCCTGTGTTGTGTTTTTTTTTGTACTTTATTTCACAGGTGAATGGGTAGGGGTACATTGTACCCCATACTCATTCACATAGGGTGGGGGGCCGGTATCCGGGGGCCCCCTTCTTAAAGGGGGCTCCCGGATTCCGATAAGCCCCCCGCCCGCAGACCCCGACAACCACCGGCCAGGGTTGTCGGGAAGAGGCCCTTGTCCTCATCAACATGGGGACAAGGTGCTTTGGGGTGGGGGGCCGCGCGGCCCCCCTTCCCCAAGGCACCCCCCCATGTTGAGGGCACGCGGCCTGGTACGGCTCAGGAGGAGGCGCGCGCTCGCTCGCCCCCCTTTCCTGGCCGGCCGGGTAGCGTGCTCGGACAAGGGTCTGGTGTGGACTTTGGGGGAACCCCCACGCCGATTTTTTTCGGCGTTGGGGTTCCCCTTTAAGCCCATTCCAGGCGGCGGAGCCCGCGACGTCTCCTTCGCGGGCCCCGCCTACCTGTACACGCGCTCGAAATGGGCGGACTTTCCGAGCGGGAACAGTCCGCTCATTTCGAAAGTACAGCGGACAGGCCCACACACGGGCGGACTGTTCGCTCAAACACAGTTTCAGCGGACAGTTTTTCGGAATTTCCGAAAGACTTTGTCCGTCCAACTGTCCGCTGAAACTGTCCGCTGAAAGCCCACACACGAGCGGACTGTCCGCCCAAACACTGTTCAGCGGACAAGGTTGGGCGAACAGTCCGCCCGTGTGTACGCGGCCTAAGACTCCCTCACATGTGCTCATCCATGTGTTAGGGTAAGTGACCTCCTATAGTGTAATATTGTCAGTAAAATTTTTGTTATTAAAGGAGTAACTCTTACATCAGAAAAGCAGTAAAAACCCCTTTGGTATCATATACTCAGCATAAAAATATCTCAAACACATCACTTCCAGTCTGGGATGTCCAGACTAGAAGTGTTTACCTTCTTCCACATGTTTGCTGTGTCCCCCACATGGCTTCTCGAAAACTGCAAACGGGACTTCTTATGGCTTTCTTTCAACAATGTCTTTCTTCTTGCCACTCTTCCATAAAGGTCAGATTTGTGGAGAGCACGACTAATAGTTGTCCTGTGGACAGATTCTCCCACCTGAGCTGTGGATCTCTGCAGCTCCTCCAGAGTTACCATGGGGCTCTTGGCTGCTTCTCCGATTAATGCTCTCCTCCGGTCTGTCAGTTTAGGTGGACGGCCATGTCTTGGTAGGTTTGCAGTTGTGCCATACTTTTTCCATTTTCAGATAATGGATTGAACAGAGCTCTGTGAGATGTTCAAAGCTTGGGATATTTTTTTTTATAACCTAACCCTGCTTTAAACTTCTCCACAGCTTTATCCCTGACCTGTCTGGTGTGTTCCTTGACCTTTGTGATGCTGTTTGTTCACTAAGGTTCTCTAACAAACCTCTGAGGGCTTCACAGAACAGCTGTATTTATACTGAGATTAAATTACACACAGGTGGACTCTATTGACTAATTAGGTGACTTCTGAAGGCAATTGGTTCCACTAGATTTTAGTTAGGGCTATCAGAATATAGGGCGCTAAATAAATGTTCTATCACATAAAATCCCAATAAAATACATTTACGTATTTGGTTTTAACATGACAAAATGTGGAACATTTCAAAGGGTATGAATACTTTTTCAAGGCACTGTACTGTACATAAGTATTCACAGCCTTTGCTCAATACTTTGTTGAAGTACCTTTGGCACCAATTACAGCCTCTAGTATTTTTGAGTATGGTGCTACAAGCTTGGCACACCTATTTTTGGACAGTTTCTCCCATTCTTCTGTGCAGAACCTCTCAAGATCCATCAGGTTGGATGGGGGGTGTCAGTGCACAGCCATTTTCAGATCTCTCCAGAGATGTTCAATGGAGTTCTAGTCTGGACTTTGGCTTAGCCACTCAAGGACATTCACAGAGTTGTCCCGTAGCCACTCCTTTGTTATCTTGACTGTGTGCTTAGGGTCATTGTTCTGTTGGAAGATGAAACTTCACCCCAGTCTGAGGTCCAGAGCACTCTTGAGCAGATTTTCATAAAGGATGTCTCTGTACATTGCTGCATTCATCTTTCCCTTGATCTTGACTAGTCTCCCAGTTCCTGCCGCTGAAAAACATCCCCACAGCATGATGCTGTAACAACCATTCTTCACTGTAGGGATAATATTGGCCAGGTGATGAGCGATGCCTGGTTTCTTCCAGACATGCCGTCCAAAGAGTTCAATGTTTGTTTCATCAGACCAGTGAATTTTGTTTCTTATGATCTGAGAGTCCTCCAGGTGCCTTTTGGCAAACTGCAGGCGGGCGATCATGTGCCTTTCACTGAGGAGTGGCTTCCACCTGGCCACTCTACCATACATGCCTAATTGGTGGAGATGGTTGTTCTTCTGGATGGTTCTCCTCTATCCACAAAGAAATGCTGGAGCTCTGTCAGAGTGACCATGGGGTTCTTGGTCACCTCCCTGACGAAGGCCCTTCTCCCCCAATCGCTCAGTTTGGCTGGGCGACCCTCTCTAGGAAGAGTCCTGGTGGTTCCAAACCTTTTCTATTTACGGATGATAGAGACCACTGTGCTAATTGGGACCTTCAATGCTGCAGACATTTTTCTGTACCCTTCTCCAGATCTGTGCTTCGATACAATCCTATCTTAGAGGTCTACAGACAATTCCTCAGGCTTCATGGTTTGGTTTGTGCTCTAACATGCATTGCTAACTGTGAGACATTATATAGACAGGTGTGCGCCTTTCCAAATTACGTCCAATCAACTGAGTTTACCACAGATGAACTCCAATCAAGTTAAGAAATGAACGTTGAAGAAATATCTCAGTGGAAACAGAATGCACCTGAGCTCAATTTTGACAGATTGGACGCCTACCTAACATTTTTGACACTTTTTTGGGGAACCAGTAACATTACTACAGTAATTAGTGATAAAAATATGCACACTTATTGTACTAATGACACATCAGGGACGATGAAAGTGTTCCCTGCAGGTGTTTTCTAACTGTATGGAGGACTGTGTTACTCTTGCCGCGTACACACGATCGCATTGCGAGTCCGCCGGATCACAGTAGGCCGGACAATTCGATCGTGTATGGGCTCCAGTGGACTTTTTCATTGTAAAGTCCGGCGGACTTAAAAAGTCGTTTTGACTCAAAATTTGTCCGCCGGACTTTCAGCGGACAATCCGTTCGTCAGTGTGCTAGTCCGGCGGACTAAGAATGACGCATGCTCTGAAGCAAGTACGAGAAGGAAGCTATTGGCTACTGGCTATTGAACTTCCTTTTTCTAGTCCCGTCGTACGTGCTGTACGTCATCGCGTTAGAAATCGCAGGACTTTCGGAGCGTCTTAGTGTGGCCAAGTCCGTTCGTTATAAAGTCCAGCAGATTGTTTGCCGGACCAATTCCGCCAAACAATTTGATCATGTGTACGCGGCATCTGGACACACACAGATCCATCTTCCTGCTTAGCAGATCTCCCCTGCCAGAACAGAGATTTGCCTGGTTTACACAGGCAGATCCCTGTTCTGTCACTGTGGGGAACTATCTCAATGATTGGTTCCCCCACTGGCCAATAGGAGCGCGTGCCACTGCCAAAAGCAAGTTCCCAAACTGATGTACAGCTACCGATTCGGGATTGTGCCACCTTGCCTTGACAGCGGCTGGTCAGCAAGTGGTTAAAGTTCATGTGCGTGTAAAGGCAGGCGTCCCAATACTTTTTGTAATATAGTGTATATAGAACATTATACAGTATATATTAAATATTGTGTTCATTTTTTTTTTAATTTACCCTTTGCTTGCTAGCCTTGAAGAAGGAGAGGTCCTTTCCCCCAAAACACATTGGATTGATGTACATTTTTCCACTTCTCAATAAATGCCTATGAACCATACAAGTGGTCTTTCTCTGGACACCGGCACTCCTTGCTGCTCATCCAAGTAATTTTAAGAATTTTTCAGAATTCAGAATTTTTCAGAATTTTCTGAATGTTAGATTTTCTAATGGTCAGTTGAATCCAATCAACATCGGACTGTTTCCGTCGGAATATCAGACGGACAAAGTTTTAGCCCTTGTACACACGGTTGGAGATTCCGACTACCAAATCCGTCGGAGTAATTTCCGATGGATTAATTCCGGAAGAGGTCCGGAAGTGATGTTGCATACACACGGTCGGACTAAGTTGTCGGAAAATCCGATTGTACATAACGTGATGACGTTATTTCGTTAGACGGGACTACGTTCAGGCTAGTAGCCAATAGCTTTGGTCTAGGAATTTGATCTTTGTCAGTCGGAGTAGGCTACACATGATCGGAGTATGTCCGATAGGAGCATTTTGTCTGAAAATTTTACCGGCAAGTTGAAAAACAGTCCGATGCAGACCACACACAGTCGGAATATCCAACAAACGGTCAAATAGGACACATTCTCCGATCGTGTGTACAAGGGTACAAGGGCTTAGAGCTGGGCTATAAAACTTTCTGACAACATGATCCAATTGGACAAAGTGCCACACATGCTCAGATCAAATTCCTAGACCAAAGCTATTGGCTACTAGCCTGAATGTAGTCCCGTCGTAACAAAATAACGTCATCACGTTACGTACGATCGGATTTTCCGACAACTTTGTCCGACCGCGTGTATGCAACACCAGTTTCGGACAAAATCCGTCGGACAAAATCCGACGGATTTTGTTGTCGGAATGTCCGACCGTGTGTACAAGGGCTTATAAATATTGTCATCGAACCTGTGTAATATATCTGGGATTCCATTCAAGTAGCAGTTCTGGACAAACCTACAAGGGATTTCAAAAGAAATTACTGGTAGTTGAATCAATGATGGTAAAAGAGAATGTTCTGACAAACAATTTTTCTATGAATGTTCAAATGAAAACCGTGCATGGCCAACTCAACCATCAAATAAATCCATCAATTCTGACAGCGTGGCATTTGGATTCTGATTGAATAATCGAATTGTGGTGGACAACATGGCCTAGTATGGGCACCACATTCTATGGCACAATGTCTTGTTTGCCAGCCCTGATTTCAGCTTGTTTCTGCATTTTAGCTTGCGTAGAGGAAATTACCATTTACTTCTGAACTGACCAGCAACAGATTTCTCCTCACCATCTTCTCATAATGAATTTTTCCTGTCGAAATGAATTCCTCTCAGCTTATACTGAGCGATTACATGATTTGGCCTCTGGCGTTCCTGCAGACATGCTTAGAATAACTACTCAGCTCTCTCGCTATGTATTAATTTAAGGTCTGTTTTTAGCTCAGAGAATTAGGAGGCTAAAGCCTTCCAGTTACCCGCAAATTAACAAACATTTCTCGATTTTTTTTGACCACCATGCAAAAAAAAAAAATGATACTAAAAGATCATTTAGTGACCTGTAAAATTAATAAAGACATTTATGGGCATCCTGAGTACCATCTTCCAAAGCATCTAGTATTCTGCTTGGCCTATAGCAACTAATAACATTTCAGTGTTGCATGGGGAAGTCAAATCCCTTGTACACACGGTCGGAGATTCCGACAACCAAATCCGTCAGAGTAATTCCGACGGATTAATTCCGAAGTGATGTTGCATACACACGGTCAGACTAAGTTGTCGGAAAATCCGATTGTACATAACGTGATGACTTTATTTCGTTACGACGGGACTACGTTCAGGCTAGTAACCAGTAGCTTTGGTCTAGGAATTTGATCTGAGCATGTGTGGCACTTTGTCCGTCGGAGTAGGCTACATATGATCGGAGTATGTTCGATCGGAGGATTTTGTCTGAAAATTTTACCGGCAAGTTGGAAAACTTGGTCCGTCGGATATTCCGACGGAAACAGTCCGATGCAGACCACACACAGTCAGAATATCCGACAAAACGCTCCGATAGGACACAGTCCCTCGGAATCTCCGACCGTGTGTACAAGGGAAAAGAGTGAATATTATGGGTTGCACTTGCAATGCTTCCTCTAGGGAACTGTAAAAAAAAAAATGAGACACCTGTTTTTAATTACGGGCACGTGTCACTACTAAATACAACAAATAGTAATTTATTCTTCATCGATCTGACTGCAGTAAACTGACGTACTGTATGGTTGACTTTGTGCATGCAGCACCCTGATGTTTAGGCAGGGTTGCTATTAAATTTAGTTGCCAGGCGATAGTTTCCTTGGCCAATTGTTAGGAGATCAATTGATTTCTCCCTAATTCTGGAATTGCTGCACTTCTCTCTTCTGTCACTAGGTGGCTTGGTAGCTGGTGACATTGGATAAGACAATGGCATAGCAAGGACAGATTATAGATGAATGGGGTATCTCAGCCAATGAGCAGGGGTTTTCTGGGGTCCCTTGGCCTACTGGGAGAGTCTATTTATTTGGGTAGAGTCAGGTGATTGGGGGGGAACCTGTTATGGTCCAAGGTAGAGGGGAAGCTGTGGCCATTAAGGGACCATCCACCTTGTTACCGGAGACTTCTGTGAGTAAGCTGAGGCCAGTACCAGAGCAGATTTCTCGCCAGCCAGGGACGGTGAAGAGGTAGGAAAACTTAAGCAAGTGCCAAGTCAGGGACCCAGCGGGACAGCAAAGGTGATGTTTGTGGAGCATCAGTGAGTGCCAAGCCAGGGACCTAGTGTGTCTGCAGAGGTGAAGATTTAAGAGTATCTCTGAGTGCCAAGCTAGGGACCCAGCAGGGAAGTGGGGGTGATGCTTGAGGACGATACTGATTGCTACCAGTGGAAGAGTTCAGGGGATCCAGTGGCCAGTGGATCTAAAGTCTAGTGAGAGAGACTGGGAGCTCATTGAGTGAAGGTCCACAATGAGGGATGGTGGGGTAAACGAAGAACTGTTCGTGTTGAAAATAGTTGACTTTAATTGCTGTTAGTAACTACTACAAGCTTGTTGCCATAGGAGACAGCAGTCCTACCTATACAGAAGTGGTGTCCGACTGGAGGCCTTCACCTGTATAGCTGTCTACCTTTAGAAGTCTCGAAGTCTGCCAATTAACATTGCATCTACATAAGGGTGTCTTAGCCCTAACTCTCTGTTCTACAGTTCTGTTTAAGAGACAAAAAAATTAATTTTTTTATTCTAACAGTGTCTTTCATCTTGCATTACACCCACCATGCCTTGTAACCTACTCTACACTGAAGGATGTCAGCTGTCTCTAAGTCTGGAGGTCATCATTAGGCCTCAAGGGGCCCGGGACTTTGCTACATGCACTTTTGTACAATAGTGTATTCTGAATGGATGTTCTGTCTACAGTTTTTACAGTTTAAGTCCATCTAACTGAAACTCTAATATGTACAAGTTAGGCACCTCTATCCAAGTTCTTCTTTCTACATGTCAGGTAACGCTACCTAAGCCTCTTCTCGCTATAGATCAGGTGCCTTCATCTGAACTTCTGTTTTGTAGAGGCCATGAGCCTACATCTGAGCCGCTGTTTTCTACAGCTCTGGTGCCTACATCTGATCCTCTGTTCTCTGCAAGTCAGGTGCCCATATCAGAACTTCTGTTCTTTACAGGCCATGTGCCAACATCTGAGCCTCTGTTCTCTAAAGCTCTGGTGCCTATATCTGAGCCTCTGTTCTCTAAAGCTCTGGTGCCAACATCTGAGCCTCTGTTCTCTAAAGCTCTGGTGCCTATATCTGAGCCTCTGTTCTCTAAAGGTCTGGTGCCTATATCTGAGCCTCTGTTCTCTGAAGGTCTGGTGCCTATATCTGAGCCTCTGTTCTCTAAAGGTCTGGTGCCTATATCTGAGCCTCTGCTCCCTAGAAGTCAGGTGCCTGCATCAGAGACTGTTACCTACAATCCAGGTGCCTACATCTGAGCTTCTGTTCTGTACAGGTCAGGTGCTTCATTTTGAGTTTCTGCTTTCTATAGATGCCTCTATATGAGCTTCTGTTCTCGATGGATCAGGCACCTCCGCCTGAGCTACTTCTCTCTATAAGTCAGGTAACTCTGCTGGAGATTCTGCTCACTACAGGTCCGATGCATCTGAGTTTCTGATCTCTATATGTAGCACTGACCCCCGAAGGAGCTATTGGTTTTATTGGGCTTACCGTTACCTTCTTGACTGCTTCTCTGTCTAGGGTTTCCCGTGGTAAATGGCCCAAAGAAATGTGGAAACTGACACTGAATCTTCTTTTGGGTTATTTATTTGAAGTATAAACAGAGTCTCTCAGTTTAGCGTAGAGGGTTAAGATTAAGTTCAGGTACTTTGGACTGCAAAAAATGACAAGTCTCTTATAGAAGGAATCCAGAGAATAACCGTTTCACAGCTGGATTTTACAACCCCTGGATAGACCTCCTCTCACTAGGCCTTGCAGCCGATGGGGTGTTAAGTAAAGGCTCTGCCACAGACTTGAGTGTAGAATACTTGAGAAAAGTCTCTGCCACAGACTTGAGTATAACTGAGGGACAAATTTAAAGAGCTATCATACGGTACCAGTATCTCTCAGCAATACCGTATGAGTGTAGCTCCATGGAGTGTCCTTCAACTGAGCCTCCAGGCTCCTTGAGAGAAACTAACCTTGCGCATGGCCTTCTCCTGAAGAGCCCTCCCCTGGGTGCTTCTCCAGTTGCTGAGCCTCTCCCTTAGATGGGACGGCACGAACTACCTTTGAATCAATAGGACCCAATATCCATTCAGGCCTGTCCCTGCCTTTGCTTCGCCTCGGGCTAGCCAGCCCGAGACTTGGAAATGCATGGTTCCACACCTCAGGCCAGGAGGGCCATGGGGGCTGGTCAGGAGGACCAGAACCAAACAGACAGAAAAATCGCTCTGGACTGGAATGGACGGAACAACGTCAGTACCTTAAATACCACCTCCCAGAATGCGCAGCAGGAGACACTCCCACTGGGCTGGTTTAGAAAGAAACGTGGCATTCAATACACCCAGCTAGACTGCGTTCTCACACCTGCCGGTAGTGACAGCGACGCCCGCGGCCAAGGAGAACCCAGTGCAACCCAGCCAGACTGGTACTGAAACCATAAATTTTGTAAAATTAGACCCAAAACCCAACTGTGGTTTCAGAAGAATTAACTTTGAAAAACATATAGCGCATTGCTCATCAGGAGCCAGCACTACATATAGATCAGATGTCTTTGTCTGAGCTTCTTTTCTCCACTGGTCAGGTGCCTCTGTCTGAGTTACTTCTCTCAATAGCTCAGGTGCCTCTACTGGAGCTTCTGCCACAGGCTGGATGCCTCCATCTGAGCTTCTATTTACTGCAGGTTGAGCTCTGCTTTCTATAGCTCAACTGCTCCTATCTAGTTTCTAGTTCAGTTGGTTCTATCTACTGCTCTCTACAGGTTCAGTAGCTCCATCTGAGCTTCTGCTCTCTACCAGTTAGGTGCATTTGTCTGTGCCTCTGCTCTCTACACGTCAGGTATCTTTGTCTGATCTACTGCTCTCTGCATGTCAGACATCTTTGTCTTAGCTTCTCTTCTCTACCAGTAAGGTGCCTCTAAGCTCATTTTTTCTTAAATCAGGTGCCTCTTTCTGAGCTTCTTCTCTCTGCAAATCTGGGGCCTCTGGGTCCTTCTAGCTACGGGTCAGGTAGCTCTAACTTAATATCTTCTCGCTGTATGTCAGATGCCTCTGTCTGAGTTTCTACTCTCTACAGGTCCAGTACCTCTGTCTGAGATTCTTCTCTACAGATCAGATGCCTCTGTCTGGGCTTCTAGTTTCTACAGGTCAGGTGCCTCCATCTGAGATTCTTCTCTATGGATCAGGTGCCTCCATCTGAGATTCTTCCCTATGGATCAGGTGCCTCCATCTGAGATTCTTCTCTATGGATCAGGTGCCTCCATCTGAGATTCTTCTCTATGGATCAGGTGCCTCCATCTGAGATTCTTCTCTAAGGATCAGGTGCCTCCATCTGAGATTCTTCTCTATGGATCAGGTGCCTCCATCGGAGATTCTTCTCTATGGATCAGGTGCCTCCATCTGAGATTCTTCTCTATGGATCAGGTGCCTCCATCTGAGCTTCTACTTTCTACAGCTCAGGAGTCTGTATCTGAGTCGTATTCTCTAAAGTTCTAGTGCTTCTATCCAAGCTACTGCTCTCTACAGGTTAGGTGCCTTCATTTGAGCTTCTATTTTGACTGGTCAGGTACATCAGTCTAAGCTTCTGCTTGCTCTCTGTCAGATGTCCCTATATGAGCTCTACTCTCCACAAGTCAGGTGGTTAGATTCTATTTCAGGCTAGTTCTAGTTTCTACAGGTCGGTTGCCAATAGGGTGCCCACGTGTCCCGGATTGCCCGGGATTGTCTCGCAATTCGCATTTGTGTCCCGTGTCCCGGGCACCTTCATTCCGGGACAATACAGTGTCCCGGAATGAAATGAGGACACATAGCCACCCTAACAGAAGATTGTTAAACTGATTGCTAGGGCCACCCCGCCTGGTGTCTAGCAACCAGTGAAGTCACATTCGCAAAGTCTCTGAGCAAGGCCGAGGGGAGCAAGGCCTTTACCCAGTGCTTTCCTTAAAAGGTGAGCAAATGGAACCTGATTGGAGCAGGTCAGATGACAAGTCAGGGCACTGGGGCTGAGGACAGTACAGTAATAAATGAGGCTGACAAAGTGGGGGGCAATAAAAAAAATGAGGCTGACAAGTGGGAGGCAATAAAAAATTAGGCTGACAAGTGGGGGGGGGGCAATAAAAAAAATGAGGCTGACAAGTGGGGGGCAATAAAAAATTAAGCTGACAAAAAATATATATGTAAAGAATGTATACCACCTGTCTTAACTGGTGACCACTGTTTGCTAAAAATTGGCAAAAAAAAAGTATCAAAAATAATCTTTTTTTCGGCTGGCGTGAGGGCGTGTGCGCTGAGGGGGGGGGGGGAGGGGCGCTGTCGATGAATGGCAGTTTGGAAATGGGGTCATCCTAGTTGCCAATAACTTCTCTACAGACCAGGAGCATCTGTATAGGCTTTCACTATTTACAAGTCATGCATTTCTAAGATACTGCTGCTACGGGTCAGGTGCCTTTGTATGAGTTTCAGCTATATGCATGTCAGGTCCTTCTACCTATTTGAATATCAGATTTTTAAAAACTGGTTGCCTCTGTCTAATCTCCCTCTCTTTAAGGTCATATGCCCACACACATCTGAAATTGTAATGTCTACAGGCCAGCAGCTACTCTCTTAGCTTCTTCTTTCTACAGGACAGGTCTTATCTAAACTTCATATAAGGTTCTGTACAGGTGTGGTGGTTCTATCTAAATGTAAAATATTTCTACATCAGTTAACTTAGTATGTGCTTTTACTATCTACAACAGGGGTGTCAAACTCAATTTCATTGCAGGCCACATCAGCAGTATGGTTGTCCTCAAAGGGCCAGTTGTATTTGGTGTGTGCTACATACAGAGTGCAGGGTTCAGGAGTGTGTTACTGTATGTACAGAGTACAGTGGTGTGTTATGTACGGAGTGCAGCGTTTGGGGGTGTGTTAAGTACAGAGTGCAGGGTTCAGGAGTGTGTTATGTACAGAGTGGAACGTTTTGGGGGTGTAGTGTACAGAGTGCAGGGTTCAGTAGTGTGATACGTACAGAGTGCAGAGTTCAGGATAATGCTACATAGAGATGGCAGAGTTCAGGAGTGTGTTATGTACATAATGCAGAGTTCAAGGGTGTTTTATGTACAGAGTGCCGAGTTCAAGGGGTGCATTAAGTACAGAGTGCAGGGTTCACTATGTACAGAGTGCAGGGTTTAGTAGTGCATTATGTACAGAGTGCAGAATTCAGTATTATACTATGTAGAAATTGCAGAGTTCAGAAGTGTGTTATGTACAGAGTGCAGAAATCAGGGATGCGTTAAGTACAGAATGGAGGGTTCACTATGTACTGTAAACTTTGGGGATAATAGCTCCGTGGGACCAAGTGTATAAACCGTTCAAAGGTGAAACCAAAAGACTTTTATATATAATTAAATCAAAAATAAGGCTTTCTTCAGCACACAAATCAAAACGTAAATTAAAGTCCGCTTATCTTCAGCACAAAAACAAGAATTAAAGAAAACACCTACAGTTCTGTAGCAGGGTCTTCGCCCCAAAGTCCTTATAGAAATCCTTTGCAGCCTCCAAAACAGCAACACAGCTCATCAGACAGATGTAAATCTCCTACTCCTCCTCACCACCACCTCTTCATTACTCCCTCTCTTTTATGAGCTGTTTTCCTGGAGGCCTTTAACCCCCTGTGTGCAGAATCCCTGTGGTCAGGGAGGGAGGCTCTTTCCCATCCAAATATCACTGCAGAGCCCCCCAAATTCCGAGTCCCGGCTATCTCTCTCTTAATATAGAGAGGACCACAAGTCAGTCCTTTCCTGATGACTATACCCGGAATTTCTCACCCATTCTGGGTGACCCCCTGAAGTATACCGTGACTCCCTTAAAGGGACCACAATCCAAATACTGGTGCTACATAGCACCCGCCCAGGACCCAACCTTGACGTCCTGTACAGTTCAGAGTGCAGGGTTCACTACGTACAGAGTACAGGGTTTAGTAGTGCATTATGTACAGAGTGCAGAATTCAGTATTATACTATGTAGAAATTGCAGAGTTCAGAAGTGTGTTATGTACAGAGTGCAGAAATCAGGGATGCGTTAAGTACAGAATGCAGGGTTCCCTGTGTACAGAGTGCAGGGTTCAGAAGTGCATTATGTACAGAGTGCAAAGTTCAGGGGGAGGTAGTGAACAGAGTGCAGGGTTTAGAGGTGCAACATGCACAGTGTGATTCGACCCAGGGGCCTTGTGTTTGACATATGTGATCTTAAACTATTTCTCTGAGCCACTGTACAGATCAGATAATGCTTTCTATCTCGCATTACACTCTCTATTAGTCATTTGCCTCTATCTATCTAGGCTTTTAACCTCCGCAGGTCAGGAGCCCTTGAACTTTTACTAACTACAGGCCAGGGTCTTCTCCTCATCTTACCTCCTAATCTCTTCCAAGCTCTAAAGGTCAGGTGACAGCATGGGCGTCCGCAGAACTTTTTTCAGGGGAGGGCATCATTTTAGGGTCACCCATGCACCCCCCCCTTTTCGGCAATGTAATTATCACATTATCATGGTCAGAGACTGCAGACATAGTACCGTCCCTAGGATAAGTAATGGATAATGGCCAACAGACCCTCTTACCCGACCCAGCGAAACTACAGCAGTGATCCCTCTGGCTGGACAATTGCTCATTCTGGGTTCCCCAGGGATGAGTCTGGTCAGTAGTTTATCATGTCCAAACTCTGGTAGTGGCTCGGTCTTTCTCTCTCTGGTGGTGCTGGGCAGCGTGGCTCTCTCTGGTGGTGCTGGGTAGCGTGGCTCTCTCTCTGGTGGTGCTGGGCAGCATGGCTCTCTCTCTGGTGGAGCTGGGCAGCATGGTTCTCTCTCTGGTGGTGCTGGGCAGCGTAGCTCTTTCTCTGGTGGTGCTGGGCAGTGTGGCTCTCTCTCTGGCTTCCGCCCAGCACACTCCTCATTCTTTGTCCTGTAGCACTCTCTCCCTCAGCTTTTTTGCAGACTGCAGTCTCTCAATCTCTCACTTGATCGAGCTGTAGCCTCCTCCCTGTGAAAAATGGGGTCATCAATCTTTGGGACTACATGTCCCATGATGCTCTCCTCTCTTAGTCTCCTTTGATTGGCCCTCAGTTATGGCCAATTCCCTGACAGGAGAAAGGGGCGGGGGTGAGCGGGGGAAACCTCTAATAGCCCGCAGTTCGCCTTACTCCTGCCACAGTGCTGCCGAGTTCTCTGCTGGACTGAGCAGGGAAAAGAACCCAAAGTCACACTACACTGATGGAGGCACTTGACAGCACCTTAATGGTGATACCCCACTGGTGGGTGGTACCCAGGTGCAGGCTGCTCAAACCCCGATAGTGACGCAACTGTGCTGAATTTAAGATCCGATTCCAGCGGGGGGGCACTTGACCCCCCTTGCCCCTACCTGCGGACACCCATGGGTGACAGTAATGTCTCTACACAAGGTTGCGCTTCATACAGGGTCACATGACTTCTTAAGCGCCTCTTCATCCTAATTTTTTTATGGATTAAAAAAAGTGTGGGAGTGGTCCTGGTTTGCACCTGGTTTTAAAACAAAAAAACCTGTATACTGTAAACTAGTATAAAAATTTAAAAATGTTAACATTTTAAAAATGCAAATGTAAGTTTTAGAATTTTTTAAAATGTTGAATTTAAGTAAGGTTCTATGAAAATGTTGTTTAAAATTCGATTGCAACTTACTGTAATTATTTTTTGAAATGTAACAGAACCCGCCATGCTTCAAACATCCCTTTTGATTTTTCTTGTATTTTTTTTTTCCAGGGGCTGAGGGATCTGTCAAGGTTTGACCATCACATGAAAAATTACTTTCCTGAAAAGCATGTTCCTGCAGAATTCCTAGCATTGCCAAACGTATTTCATGGTTTTTCCTGCAAGTGGTCCAGCTTTCCAGTATTGTGGGATGCCCTTAGCTTCATCAATACTATTGTAGGTTGCTGTCCAGCCTTTGTAGTTCTGAAACATTAGTTCTGTAGGAATAGTAAGAAGCTGTAGAAAAATAGCACCTTCGTCTTTACGATTACTTTCCACCAAATAATAGTTAATATATCTTGTGCTGGTCACCATGGATGAAGCATTCAGAGATCGGACTGCTTTTATACGAGGAGCCAAAGACATAGCCAAGGAGGTTAAGAAACATGCAGCCAAGAAAGTTGGGAAAAGCGTGGATAAGGTGCAAGATGAATACACGAAACGTTCCTACACTCGATTCGAAGAAGATGATGATGATGACTACCCGCCACAGGATGGATACTACCGAGGAGATCCTCTTAACGATGATGAGGGAGGGTCTAGTGATGCTACTGAAGGCCACGATGAGGATGATGAAATCTACGAGGGAGAGTATCAAGGCATTCCTAGGGCTGATTCCATGAAAGGAGATCACCTCACTGATAACCAAGAACTTGTTACTGAGTTCAAAGACTTTGCTGATCTGGAAGGGCAAAGGAGGAAGGACGAGGAAGAGCTGGCTCAACAGTATGAGATGATCCTTCAAGAATGTGGACATGGACGATTTCAGTGGACCCTCTATTTTGTGCTAGGACTTGCCCTCATGGCAGATGGGGTAGAAATTTTTGTAGTTGGATTTGTTTTGCCCAGTGCAGAGAAGGACATGTGCCTGTCTGACTCCAACAAAGGCATGCTCGGTAAGTCTACTGTACCAATTCATATTGTTTCATTGTACTGCATTGCTGAAATTGTTCTGTAACTGAAACTAGGGCTTTTTTTCTCAGAGAATTGGTGCTGGTACTCCCTCCTTCTGAGTCACCCCTTGTCTCTGCCCCTACCCACCTCTGAGCACCATCCCTTGGTTCCATCCCCTACCCACCTCTGAGTACCATCCCTTGGTTCCATCCCCTATCCACCTCTGAGTACCATCCCTTGGTTCCATCCCCTACCCACCTCCGAGCACCATCCCTTGGTTCCATCCCCTACCCACCTCCGAGCACCATCCCTTGGTTCCACCCCCTACCCACCTCTGAGCACCATCCCTTGGTTCCATCCCCTACCCACCTCCGAGCACCATCCCTTGGTTCCACCCCCTACCCACCTCTGAGCACCATCCCTTGGTTCCATCCCCTACCCACCTCTGAGCACCATCCCTTGGTTCCATCCCCTACCCACCTCTGAGCACCACCCCTTGGTTCCATCCCCTACCCACTTCCGGCACCATCCCTTGGTTCCACCCCCTACCCACCTCTGAGCACCATCCCTTGGTTTCATCCCCTACCCACCTCCGAGCACCATCCCTTGATTCCACCCCATACCCACCTCTGAGCACCATCCCTTGGTTCCATCCCCTACCCACCTCCGAGCACCATCCCTTGGTTCCACCCTCTACCTACCTCCGAGCACCATCCCTTGGTTCCACCCCCTACCCACCTCTGAGCACCATCCCTTGGTTCCAACCCCTATCCATCTCTGAGCACCATCCCTTGGTTTCACCCCCTACCCACCTCTGAGCACCATCCCTTGGTTCCACCCTCTACCCACCTCTGAGCACCATCCCTTGGTTCCATCCCCTACCCACCTCCGAGCACCATCCCTTGGTTCCACCCCCTACCCACCTCCAAGCACCATCCCTTGGTTTCATCCCCTACCCACCTGCAAGAACCCTCTCTTAGTTCCACACCCCACCCATCTTCCAGTACCCCTCTTTAGAGAATACAGAAACAAGTAATTTGTATGGAAGTCACTTGTATGTAATTTGATAGTGATAACAAGACAAGCAGTAAAATAGATCCTATGCAGCCAACAACAATAGATCCCACCAGCAACAATAGATTCACCTATCAACAATAAACCCACCATCCCCAACAACAATAGACCACCCTCAAACTCGCTCACCCATGTCGTTATGGACCTTACTTTGTGCACTGGTCCAAATCATTTGGTGGAGGGGGGGATTATGGTGTAAGTTTTTTTTTTCAGGAGTTGGGCTTGGCCCCTTAGTTCCAGTGAAGGGAACTCTTAAGGTGTCAGCGTACCAAGACATTTTGGGAAATTTCATGCTCCCAACTTTGTGTGAACAGTTTGGGGATGGCCCCTTCCTGTTCCAACATGACTGCGCACCAGAGCACAAACAAGGTCCATAAAGACATGAATGAACGAGTTTGGGGTGGAGGAACTTGACTGGCCTGCACAGAGTCCTGACCTCAACCCTACCTTTGGGATGAATTAGAGCGGAGACTGCGAGCCAGGCCTTCTCGTCCAACATCAGTGCCTGACCTCACAAATTCTTTTGGGGCATTTTCACTTAGGGGTGTATTCACTTTTGTTGCCAGCATTTTTTTTAGACATTAATGGCTGTGTGTTGAGTTATTTTGAAGGGACAGCAAATGTACACTGTTATACAAGCTGTACACTCACTACTTTACATTGTAGACAAGTGTCATTTCTTCAGTGTTGTCACATGAAAAGATAAAATATTTACTAAAATGTGAGGGGTCTACTCACTTTTGTGAGATACTGTATATTGGAATTTAGTTTTTTCTTTATACTAGTAGTAGAGGTGATCAGTGACTTACAATGGGACTGTGATAGTGCAGCCGGCAATCTGAGACTAAATGGCACTGGAGTGGAATGACTAACTAACACTGACATCACCAGTGACACTAATACAGTGATCAGCGCTAATAATGTGCACTGTCACTGTACTAATTACACTGGCTGGGGAGGGGTTAACATTTAAAACAATCAAGGGGTTAAATGTGTGCCTAACAATGTTTACTGTGTGTACAATGTGCTGGTTTTTACTCCCTGCTGTGCTTTGGCAAAAAAAACTGGCACATCACTGCTGTCAGTAGAAGTGGCGGCTGGTGCTCCATTCCTGATGAGCCTCAAAGTCGTCCGCTACCCGCCCACAGGGGGCGGTAAGTCGATCCGTCATCACCCCCCTGCCCATCGCTCGATTGTCAGCCCACCAGCACCGCACTTACCCCATCTAGGTTGCGGCCAGTGCTTCCTCCTAGTCGGCTTCACCCTACGTCTCCTCCTCCTCTGCTTCACGGCGGCTTCCCCTGCATCTTCCCCTGCGTCTTCTCCTCCTCCTCCTCAGTGGCCAATATGATTGTTTCTCCTCTCGGACTCGGGGCCAGTTTCCTGATTGGCTGGGAGAGGAATCAGGACGATAATAGCGAATATTAATTTGCTATTATCACACAACTGGGTGGGGTTAGGGCGCATTGCTCTGCGCCCCGAGCCCACCCTTTTTTGTAGCCAATTAGAGTCACATGCTCTAATCACAAGCTTCTAAAAAAAAAAAATCCCTTTGGAATCCATGCGTCCAGCATCCTGCATGTAGATTCGGGGCTGGACGCATGGATTAGGGGGCCGGCACCCCTGCAGCCCTTATGGATGGGCCGCCACTGGTTAGTAGAGAGCCCTGTATTGTTTGCCTACACAGGGCTCCCTTCTGTCATTTGCTCAGCGGGTTCTGGTCATAAATCATTGGCCGGGACTCTCTGTTTGGCTTGTACTGTAGCGAATAACAGCAGGGTGGGGAGGGGCGGTGGGCGAGCCCCCTACCGGGAAATGCAAATCATATTTATACGTGATCCTGCGCAGCCGAGCCACACTGTAGCAGGAGGTGGTCGGTAAGTGGTTAAATCTGCTAAATACATTCCAGGTGCATTAAAAAAAATAAAAAAGTGTTCAAAGTCTTGCGTTTTACGGCTTGAAAAGCAGAAAAGCCTGTCCTCTCTGCGTGGAAGCAGTGGTCTCTCTGCAGAGGTCTGACACGCCTCCTGTTGGGTCATCTGACACACTTCCTGCTAGATCTGCAGTCAGCTCCCAGCTGATTGGAAAGCTCTAGTTTTGACTCAGCAGAGGGGCCAGACCGCTGCAGAGAGACCACTGCTTGCACACAGAGAGCAAAGGATTGTATAAGGGAGCTCCATGCAGCACATTACAATATAATATACAATTAATAATAATAAATAATTTATAATAAAAGTCATGTGTCATTTGTGTACTAATAGAAAAAGATAATTTCCTAATAAAGAACTGTTTTACTTGCAATGTAGTCCAGAACCTGATACCCTGCACAACGTTGTGTCTGACTCTGCTATGCATAGCTTACATATAACTAAATTCTGGGTAAGTTCACATGGAGTTTGCATGTTCTCCCTTTTTGTTCCCATAAAATAAAGCCAATTTATTTTTTATCTTTATTGCCCATAATGGGGCAGCTGTAAATGCAGCCAATCAGCTTCTAGCTTTTATTTTCAAAGCATAACTGAACAAGCTAAAGATAGAAGCTGATTGGTTACTATGCACAGATTCGCCAGATTCTGTCTGCTCTTATATATTCCCCCAACTTTTCTAGATGTAACTAAGCTGAATATAGGCAAGGGACACACCCCTTGACATAGCACACAGGTACAGAGCAGAGGCTGTCAATCACAAGCTGTGTGCTGGAGACCATTGCTGACCTCACCATCCACAGGACCAGAAGCAAAGCACTTTTTTTAAATATATAAAATAATGCCAATAATGCCGTTGCAGCACGGTAGTATGGCATTTACAGGGTTAACTGTAGCAATGAGGAGGCAGCATAATGCCCCCTCACCGCCTGTCAAATGCCTCTGAAGAGCAGACCAGTGCAGATCGCTCCTCAGAGGGTAACGCATGCATGCGCAAGCTCTAAAAGTGTATTATGTGTCCCCATGACCACTGACACCCAATGATTTAATGGCAAAATGTTGCCGAAATCAATTTTTCACCGACATTTAGAGCAATAGGAAGCACCCAACTATGCTCATAGATGGGAGCTCATTGTTTGCTCCTTCCTACATAACATAGATACAGTGCCTTGAAAAAGTATTCATACCCCTTGAAATTTTCCACATTTTGTCATATATTAAGATTGAGTGACTCAAAAAATAGGTGGACTTTGTGGGCACATAATGAGAGGAGACGTCCACCTACGTTTTCAGTCTCTCAATCCTTATATATATATATATTTTGGATGTCGGCATGGTGAGGGTACAACCAAAACATAAATGTATTTTATTGGGATTTTATGTGATAGACCAACACAAAGTGGCACATAATTGTAAACTGGAAGGAAAATGGAAGGAAAATGATAAATGGTTTTAAATTTTTTTTTACAAATAAATATGTGAAAAGTGTGTGGCGTGCATTTGTACTCAGCCCCCTTTACTCTGATACCCCTAACTAAAATCTAGTGGAACCAATTGCCTTCAGAAGTCACCTAATTAGTAGATAGAGTCCACCTCTGTGCAATGTAATCTCAGTATAAAGACAGCTGTTCTTTGAAGCCCTCAGAGGTTTGTTAGAGAACCTTAGTGAACAAACAGCATCACGAAGGCCAAGGAACACATCAGACAGGTCAGGGATAAAGTTGTGAAGAAGTTTAAAGCAGGGTTAGGTTATAAAAAAATATCCCAAGCTTTGAACATCTCACAGAGCTCTGTTCAATCCATCATCTGAAAATGGAAAAGAGTATGGCACAACTGTAAACCTACCAAGACATGGCCGTCCACCTAAGCTGACCGGCCGGGCAAGGAGAGCATTAATCAGAGATGTAGCCAAGAGGTCCATGGTCAGTCTGGAGGAACTGCGAAGATCCACAGCTCAGGTGGGAGAATCTGTGCACAGGACAACTATTAGTCGTGCTCTCCACAAATCTGCCCTTTATGAAAGAGTGTCAAGAAGAAAGACAATGTTGAAAGAAACCATAAGAAGCTCTGTTTTCAGTTTGTGAGAAGCCATGTGGGGGACACAGCAAACATGTGGAAGAAGGAGCTCTGGTCAGATCAGACCAAAATTGAACTTTTTGGCCTAAAAGCAAAATGCTATTTGTGGTGGAAAACTAACACTGCACATCACCCTGAACAAACCATCCCCACCGTGAAACATGGTGGTGGCAGTATCATGTTGTGGGGATGCTTTTTTTCAGCAAGGACAGGGAAGCTGGTCAGAGTTGATGGCAAGATGGATGGAGCCAAATACAGGGCAATCTTAAAAGAAAACCTGTTATGCCGCGTATACATGACCGGACTTTCCAGCAGACTAGGTCTGATGGTCTTCCCGATGGACTTTCGGTGGACCTCCGACGGGGCCACACATGAACGGACTAAGTCCATTCGAAAGTCCGTTCGTTTAGAACGTGATGATGTAAGACAGGACTAAAAAAAGGAAGTTCAATAGCCAGTAGCCAATCCTTCCCTTGCTTTGTATTTGGTTCGTCGGACCAGCACACAGACAAACAATTTTCCCGATAGGATTTGAGTCCGTCGGACAGATTTGAAACATGTTCTATTTCTAGGTCTGTCTGATTTTTTTTTCATGAAAAACGATCGGATTAGCCCACACACGATCGCATTGTCCGACGGACTGTTTCTGTCGGACCTAGTCTGCCGGATAATCCGACCGTGTGTACATGGCATTAGACTCTGCAAAAGACTTGAGACTGGGGCGGAGGTTCACCTTCCAGCAGGACAACGACCCTAAACATACAGCCAGAGCTACAATGAAATGGTTTAGATCAAAGCATATTCATGTGTTAGAATGGCCCAGTCACAGTCCAGACCTAAATCCAATTGAGAATCTGTAGCGATACTTGAAAATTGCTGCTCTCAGACGTTCTCCATCCAATTTGACAGAGCTTGAGATATTTTGCAAAGAAGAATGGGCAAAAATGTCCCTCTCTAGATGTGAAAAGCTGGTAGAGACATCCCCAAAAAAGACTTGCAGCTGTAATTGCGGTGAAAGGCGGTTCTACAAAGTATTGACTCCGGGGGGCGTTATACAAATGTACCCCACACTTTTCACTTATTTATTTGTAAAACATTTTAAAAAACATTTATCATTTTCCTTCCACTTCACAATGATGTGCCACTTTGTGTTGGTCCATCACATAAAATCCCAATAAAATACATTTATGTTTTTGGTTGTAACATGACAAAATGTGGAAATTGTCAAGGGGTATGAATACTTTTTCAAGGCACTGTAGGTGTGGCTTTCGGAAACCATGTTCCTAAGCTGTTGCCAGTGTGGACACAATGAACACTTGGGAGGGTCGGTTGGTGATACGAGGTTGTCCCCGTACACTCTTCTTCTTGGATGGAGTGACATATAATCTCTCCTCCACTGGAGCTAGTTAAAAATCCATACGGTTTAGTGCTACGGTAATGAGGCAGGCTGGGTCTCCGAGTCACAGCATCCATCCTCATTTCCTGTAACGAGGCTGAAATCCCAGAGGGTCACTTCTTTTTTGTCTCTTTCAAACGACCTTCCTATTCTTCTTGGAAGATCTACACATCCCCGCTCCGGGAGAGAGAGAAAAAAAAATTCATTGATCAGGCCGACGAGTCAGAAATCTCTGTTACAGACATCTGCCTTCATCGATTCTTCGGCTTTTAAAGTCCAGCAGGGAAATCCAGATTTCGTTCACCGAAGCAGAAACCTTGATCCCGGCTTTTGTAACTTCTGCTGTTCTCCACCCACATCTTACAGCTAGTCCCGGGGATTGTGCTCTTGTTATAAAGTTAATCATTTAAAGCTGAGCTTCCAGCAAATCACGGGCATATACACCAATCAGCCATAGCATTATGACCACCCACCATGGACTCCACTAGACCTCTGAAGGTATGTTGTGGCATCTGGCACCAAGGCTTCAGTAGCAGATCCTTTAAGTTGTAAGGTGGGGCCTCCATGGATCGGAGTTGTTTTTACATCACATCCCACATATGCTGGGCAGCACAGTGGTGTTGGGCGGCACAGTGGTGTTAGGGCGGCACAGTGGTGTTGGGCGGCACAGTGGTGTTGGGCAGCACAGTGGTGTTGGGGTGGCACAGTGGTGTTGGGGCGGCACAGTGGTGTGGGGCGGCACAGAGGTGTTGGGCGGCACAGTGGTGTAGTGGTTAGCACTCTCACCTAGCAGTAAGAAGGGTCACTGGTTCAAATCCCAACCACGACACTACCTGCCTGGAGTCTGCATGCTCTCCCTGTGCCTGCGTGGGTTTCCTCCTGGTGCTCTGGTTTCCTCCCACACTCCAAAGACATGCAGGTAGGTTAATTGGCTTTTGTCCAAAATTGGCCCTAGTATATGAATGGGGACCTTGGATTGTGGGCTCCTTGAGGGTAGGGACCGATGTGAGTGTGCAATGTACAGGGATAGGGACAATTGTAGACACTCACTCAGGTTGAACTGGATGGACTGGTGTCTTTATTCAACCTTACTAGCTATGAAACTATATGCTCTATTAGCCCCCGTACACACGGTCGGAAATTCCGACGGAAAATGTCCAATCGGGCCGTGTTGTTGGATAATCCAACCGTGTGTGGGCTTCATTGGACTTTTTCCGTCGGAATGTCTGACCAACAAAGTTTGAGAGCTGGATATGAAAATTTTCCGACAACATGATCCGATCGGACTTTGTCCGATCGTTTGTAGAGAATTCTGAACAGACAAAGTGGCACGCATGCTCAGATCAAATTACGAGACCAAAGCTATTGGCTACTAGCCTGAACGTAGTCCTGTCATAACAAACGAACGTCATTACGTTCCGAACGATGAGATTTTCCGACAACTTTGTCCGACCGTGTGTATGCATCACCAGTTTCTGACAAAATCCGTCGGGAAAAAATCAGACGGATTTTGTTGTCGGAATGTCCGACCGTGTGTACAAGGGCTTACAGGGATCTTCAAACTTTCTAAATAAAGACCAGTTTACGGTCCTTTAGGCTTTAGGGGGGCTGGACTAGAGCCAATGGGAATAGAAAATGCCCTGGCACCCAGTGAGAGTAAACAATGCCCCCTCTTTGGTGTCAGTGGGAGGACTAGTGCCTCAACGTTGATGTCAGTGGAAGGCTTATTGCCCCATTGTTGATGTCAGTTGGAGGAATAGTGGCCTATCCTTGGAGTCAATTGAAAGAATTCGGCCCCATCGTTGGCGTCAGTGGGAGGAATTGTGCCCTTTCATTGGTGTCAGTAGGAGGAATATTGCTTCATTGTTGGTATCAATAGAAGGAATCTTGCCCCATCGTTGGTGTCAATTTAAGGAATTGTGCCCCATCGGTGTCAATGGAAGGAATATTGCCCCATCAATCATGTCAGTGGGAGGAATTGTGCACTTTTGATGGTGTCTATGTTTGTGTCAGTGGGAGGAATAATGGTCCATCGTTGGTATCATTAGAAGGAATTATTCCGGATCATTGGTGTCAATAAAAAGAATAGTGCCCCATCATTGATGTCAATGGCAGGAATAGTGCCCCTTGGTGTCAATGGAAGGAATTGTGTCAATGGAAGGAATTGTGCCCCAGCAGTGGTGTCAATGGAAGGAATTGTGTCCCATCAGTGGTGTCAATGGAAGAAATTGTACCCCATCAGTGGTGTCAATGGAAGGAATTGTGCCCCATCAGTGGTGTCAGTGGAAGGAGTTGTGTCCCATCTGTGTTGTCAGTGGGAGGATTTGTACCCTTTTGATGGTGTCCATAGAAGAAATAGTGCCCCCTTGTGGGTGTCATTGGATTAAAAATAATGCCCCAGATAAAGACAAGCAAAGGGCCACATATGGCCCTCGGAACACAGTTTGGAGACTGCTGCTCTATTAAATCAAGATCTGGAGAAGACCAAGTCAACACCTTGAACTATTTGTTGTGGTCCTCAAACCATTCTTGAATTCAGACCAGGCCTTCTTCCTTTGCTCTGTTCCAGTTCTGATGCTAACTTGCCCATTGTAGGCACTTTTGGCTGTGGACTCAGGTCGGCATGGGCACCCTGACCAGTCTGATGGAAGGCTGTCCACAAGGTGTGTCTATGGGAATGTTTGACCATTCTCCCAGAAGTGCATTTGTGAGGTCTGTTATAGCTGCAAAGGTTGGGCCAACTCAATATTGAACCCTATGGACTAAGACTGGGATGTCATTAAAGTTCATGTGCGTGTAAAGGCAGGTATCCCAATACTTTTATATTGTTGGTAGACTCTTTACTCAAAAAGAGTCAAATAGGCATTTAAATTTTAATGGACGGTATTTAAAGGGAATAATCATCCTCAGGATCACCACCACGCACTACCACTAGATGAAGCTGACAATCATGGTAAATAAGTATTTCCTATGATCATCAGTGCCATCTAGAGGCTATATTGTAGTACTTTTGTGGCTCCCGCTATAAATAAAATTCAACCTGGAGACAAAATAACCCAATAATAAGGGTGGGCCAACTCAATATTGAACCCTATGGACTAAGACTGGGATGCCATTAACTGCTTCATCCCTGGAAGATTTTACCCCCTTCCTGACCAGAGAACTTTTTGCGATGTGGCACTGCGTCGCTTTAACTGACAATTGCGTGGCTGTGCGACTTTACACCAAAAAAAAAATTGACGTCCTTTTTTCCCCACAAATAGAGTTTTCTATTGGTAGTATTTGATCACCTCTGCGTTTTTAACTTTTTGTGCTGTAAACAAAAGAAGAGCGAAAATTTTGAAAAAAAAAAACATCATTTTTTACTTTTTGCTATAACAACCCCCAAAAATATATAAAAAAAATATTTTTTTCCTCAGTTTAGGCTGATATGTACTATTCTACATATGTTTGGTAAAAAAAAATTGCAATAGGTGTATATTCATTGGTTTGTGCAAAAGTTATGGCTACAAAATAGGGGATAGTATTATGGCATTTTTATTATTTTTTTTGTTATTAGTAATGGCGGTGATCTGCGATTTTTATCTTGACTGTGACATTATGGCGGACACATCGGACACTTTCGACACTATTTTGGGACCATTGTCATTTATACAGCGATCAGTGCTATAAAAATGCACTGATTACTGTGTAAATTACACTGGCAGGGGAGGGGTTAAATACTAGGGGGCGATGAAGAGGTTAAATGTGTCTTAGGGAGTGATTTTAACTGCAGTGGGGGTGGGCTACCACTCATGTGACAGAGATCACTGCTCCCAATCAGGGCTGGCCCAAGGATTTCTAACACCCTAGGCGAAACCTCATTTTGCCGCCCCCCCCCCGGCTCCACCCGTTTTTCCCTGCCCATGTAAACCCAACCTTTTTAACGAAGCGCCCATCAAATGCAGCCTCACCAGCGCCCATCAAATGCATCCTCACCAGCGCCCATCAAATGCATCCTCACCAGCGCCCATCAAATGCAGCCTCACCAGCGCCCATCAATCCAGCCTCACCAGCGCCCATCAACTGCAGCCTCACCAGCGCCCATCAACTGCAGCCTTACCAGCACCCATCAAATGCAGCCTCACCATCGCCCATCAATCCAGCCTCACCAGCACCCATAAAATGCAAACTCACCAGTGCCCATCAATCCAGCCTCACCGTCACCCATCAAATGCAGCCTCATCAGCACCCATCAAATCCAGCCTCACCAGCGCCCATCAAATGCAACCTCGCCAGTGGCCATCAAATGCATCCTACTAGTGCCCATCAATGAATGTTTGCTTGCTTCCATTCATTCGGGATTCGGGACAAAGACAGAGGCCTCCGCCGCTGCTGCACCTCTGACACTATGTGCGAATGGAGCTGCGGCTGCCTGCTGATGCTGAGACTTTGTTGCTTTCTGCAGAGAGAAGAGAGTAGGAAGACCAGTGGCTGGGCACCCTAGGTAGCAGTGGGCCCTAGGCGGCTGCCTAGTTTGCCTAGTGGTAGCATCGGCCCTGCTCCCGATGACTGGGAGCAGTAGATCCCTGTCATGTCACTAGGCAGAAGGGGGAAATTTACATAGGCATTCCCCGTTCTGCGGCTCCGTGACACGTTTGCGGGACACCGGCAGACATCGAGTGTGCAGGTCCCGCGGGCACGTGCGCCCTGGCGGCACTCACGTGCCTGCTAGCCCCACCAGTTAAAGGGGACGTACAGGTAACCCCATTTGCCCGATGCCATTGTGCCGATGTATATCGGTGTGCAGCAGTCGGCAAGTGGTTAAAGTTCATGTGTGTGTAAAGGCAGGCGTCCCAATACTTTCGGTAATATAGTGTATGAAAAAGTGAAGTTCCCCTTTGAGGAAACCCCAAGTATTCTACTCCCGATAAAATGCACACTCATCAGCAGAACAGGTGAGCGTGAACACAAGGGGCCTCCCCCCACTCAGCTCTATTTGTTCTTCTAAATTATAAATGAGCTTTTATAAATAGACTAACATTACGAATGAGCCTCTCCTGGCAGTTTCAGTTCATTCCCGGAGCCTCTTCCCAGCTGGCAACGTACAAATAAAAAGGGGGGGGAAAAAAAGAGACATTTTAGCTTGGAGTGAATCCAACAGCTTGGAATGATTGTGCAGGCTGCAGGCAGGAAGCAATCCGTCCGCACGCCCACACATAAATCCAAGTGACTAACGACTGAGAGGAGCCATTGCAAATCGTTCCGACGTGCAGCAGGGCAAGCGTGCTGATTTAAGTGACCGCTGCCATAAAACTAGGTCACTCTCTATAGGATGCTTCAGCACTATGCCGCCCGCTTGCAAAGCGCAAATTCCCATCCAGTCCCTCGCTGATCACATGATCCAACAAAATTTTCCCCTCTAGATAACTGCCCTTTAATGCCAGCCATACACGTATAGATACCATCCTTCAGACCTATCTATATTATATTAAATACAATGTAAGGGGTGGTGACCTACATACAGTATATCTAAATCGCTTTCTCCCTTTATACATCGATACCAGTGGCGGCTGGTGTTCAAAATCTGTGGGGGGGGGGGGGGGGCGCAAACAAACTGAAAAATTCTGAAACAAAAACATCAATTGCAGCCTATATGTGCCCATCATATGCAGTCACTGTGCCCAGTAAAATGCAGCCACTGTGCCATCAATTGCAGCCTCTGTGCCCATCATATCCAGCCTGTGCCCATCATACAACCTCTGTGCCCAACTGCCCATCATATGCAGCCTGTGCCCATCATATGCAGCCTCTGTGCCCATCTTTTGCAGTCTGTGCCCCATCATATGCAGCTTCTCCCTGTCATATGCAGCCAGTGGCCATCTTATGCAGCCTGTGCCCAACATATGCAGCCTCTGTGCCCATCATATGCAGCCTATACCCATCATATACAGCTTCTGTGCCCATCTTATGCAGCCTGAGCCCAACATATGCAGCCTCTGTGCCTATTATATGCAGCTTCTGCCCATCATATGCAGCCTGTGCCCATCTTATGCAGACTCTGTGCCCATCATATGCAGCCTGTGCCCATCATACGCAGCTTCTGTTCCCATCATATGCAGCCTCTGTGCCCATCATATGCAGCCTCTGTGCTCATCATATGCAGCCTGTGCCTTTCATATACAGCCTCTGTGCCCATTATATGCAGCCTGTGCCCATCATACAGCCTCTGTGCCCATCATATGCAGCCTGTGCCCATAATTTGCACCTTCTGTGCCCGTCATATGCAGCCTGTGTCCGTCATATGCAGCTTCTGCCCATAATATGCAGCCTGTGCCCATCATATGCAGCCTCTGTGCCCATCATATGCAGCCTTTGTGCCCATCTTATGCAGCTTCTGTGCCCATCTTATACAGCTTCTGTGTCCATCATATGCAGCCTGTGCCCATCATATGCAGCCTCTGTGCCCATCATATGCAGCCTCTGTGCCAATCTTATGCAGCTTCTGTGCCCATCTTATGCAGCTTCTGTGTCCATTATATGCAGCATGTGCCCGCCATATGCAGCATGTGCCCATCATATGCTGCTTCTGCCCATCATATGCAGCCTGTGCCCATCATATGCAGCCTCTCTGCCCATCATATGCAGCCTCTGTGCCCATCATATGCAACCGGTGCCTATCATATACAGCCTCTGTGCCCATTATATGCAGCCTTTGCCCATCATACAGCCTCTGTGCCCATCATATGCAGCCTGTGCCCATAATTTGCACCTTCTGTGCCCATCATATGCAGCATGTGCCTGTCATATGCAGCCTGTATCCATCATATGCAGCTTCTGCCCATAATATGCAGCCTGTGCCCATCATACGCAGCTTCTGTTCCCATC
The DNA here is from genome assembly GCF_037356315.1 of Lithobates pipiens. Lineage (NCBI taxonomy): Eukaryota > Metazoa > Chordata > Amphibia > Anura > Ranidae > Lithobates > Lithobates pipiens. Next base: position 55,496,009 of record NW_027507791.1, read on the forward strand.
ATTTGCAGCCTCTGTGCCCATCATATGCAGCCTCTGTGCTCATCATATGCAGCCTGGGCCTTTCATATACAGCCTCTGTGCCCATTATATGCAGCCTGTGCCCATCATACAGCCTCTGTGCCCATCATATGCAGCCTGTGCCCATAATTTGCACCTTCTGTGCCCATCATATGCAGCATGTGCCCATCATATGCAGCCTGTGTCCGTCATATGCAGCTTCTGCCCATAATATGCAGCCTGTGCCCATTATATGCAGCCTCTGTGCCCATCATATGCAGCCTTTGTGCCCATCTTATGCAGCTTCTGTGCCCATCTTATACAGCTTCTGTCTCCATCGTATGCAGCCTGTGCCCATCATATGCAGCCTCTGTGCCCATCATATGCAGCCTCTGTGCCAATCTTATGAAGCTTCTGTGCCCATTATATGCAGCATGTGCCCGCCATATGCAGCATGTGCCCATCATATGCTGCTTCTGCCCATCATATGCAGCCTGTGCCCATCATATGCAGCCTCTGTGCCCATCATATGCAGCCTGTGCCTATCATATACAGCCTCTGTGCCCATTATATGCCAGCCTGTGCCCATCATACAGCCTCTGTGCCCATCATATGCAGCCTGTGCCCATAATTTGCACCTTCTGTGCCCATCATATGCAGCATGTGCCTGTCATATGCAGCCTGTATCCATCATATGCAGCTTCTGCCCATAATATGCAGCCTGTGCCCATCATATGCAGCCTCTGTGCCCATCATATGCAGCCTTTGTGCCCATCTTATGCAGCTTCTGTGCCCAGAATTTCTTAGGAATTTTTTACTCTCCTATGTCCCTTTTGTGTTTTATCTTAGCAGTCGTGATTGTATCCTTACATTTCTTGTTGCATTCTTTGTAATGTTGGAAAGCTAATGATGATCCCTCAGCCTTGTATTTTTTTAAGGCCTTCTCCTTTGCTTTTTTTTATGCATTTTTACGAGTTAAGCCACCCAGGAATTTTATTAGCTCTTTTAAATATATTTCCTGTTGGGATTCACTGGCTAATGTCCTTATTTAATATGCTCTTAATGCATACCCATTTTTCCTCCATGTTCTTTGTTCCTAAGATTTTATCCCAATTATTATCTTCTAGCAAGGATTGTAGTTTAGGGAAGTTGGCTCTTTTGAAATTCAGTGTCTTTGTATTCCCGTTTCCTATTTGTGTGATTTATACTAAAACCAATTGACCTGTGATCGCTGTTTCCTAAATTCTCCGCATTTCTACATCCGTGATCAGGTCTGTATTGTTGGTAATCAGTAGATCCGGTGAAGCTTTGTTTATAGTTGGTGTATTTACCATCTGACCCATGAAATTGTTCTGCAAGACATTTAGGAACTGGTGAGCCTTCCAGCCCAGTCTATTTCTGGATAATTAAAATCCCCCCTTATGATGACACTTCCCATCCTTGCCACTAATCCAAATTGTGATAGGAGGTCCGCTTCCGCCTCCTCCCTCAGGTTAGGGGGCCTATAGCATATTATTTTCCTCCCTTTGTAGCTCTACCCATAAGGATTCCACCTCCTGCCTAGCTCCCTTAGTGATGCCATCTTTCAAATTCACATGTACATAATTTTTGATATACAGGCATACTCCTCCCCCCTTTTTTACCCTCTCTATCCCTGAGATATAGGGAATACCCTAGAATGGTTGCCAGACAATCGTGAGAGCTGTTGAACCAAGTCTCTGTAATTCCTACAAAATTTAAATCCTCCTCATACAACAGTAGTTCTAGTTCACCCATCTTGTCCGCTGGACTCCTGGCATTGGTGAACATGCCACGTAGTTTAGACTGGTCGCATACTATCTCCTTATTGGGTGCTGTGGGGTTGCAAATAGGACTTGTTACTATACTTACATTGGGTTTATGTGCTTTAGTCAACCTACCACTAATGCCCCCAATACTACCCTCTGGAATCTGTTCCGCACTGACTATCTCTACCTCTGGGCCTTCCCCCCATCACCTAGATTAAAAGCCCCTCTAACCTTTTGGCCATCTTCACTCCCATTTAATCGGCACCCTCCTCATTTAGGAGCAGCCCGTCCCTTCTATAGAACTTATAACTGACTGAATGACTGAGGCCTGATTCACACCTATGGCATTTTCAGTGCTTTTTGCATTTTGCAGATTTGCACTACAGAGCGTGTTCCATAGGAAATCATGGTAAATGGACTTTGGTGAAAATCTGCAAAATGCAAAAAGCGCTAAAAATGCATAGGTATGAATCAGGCTAAGAAGTCGGCCCAGTCCTCCAGGAACCCAAACCCCTCCTTTCTACACCAGCGCTTCAGCCACTTGTTTACTTCCCTAATCTCTCTCTGCCTTTCTGGTGTGGCTCGATGTACCACTAGTATTCCTGAGAATACTACCTTGGAGGTCGTTTTCCTCAATTTAGCTCCTAAGTCCCTAAAATCGTTTTTTTAGGACACTCCATCTGCCTCTGACTTTGTCATTGGTGCCAACGTGCACCATGACAGCCGGGTCTTCCCCAGCCCCTCCCAGTAATCTGTCCACCAGATCCGTGATGTGCCTGCGTATTATTAATGCCTTCTTTAATTACACTGCTGAAGATGGCTCTAAGCTTGTTTTTAAATCAGTGTCTTTGGATGTGATGAGGGCTTTGTGTGTCAGATACATCCTGCGTCTGACACAAGGCCTGATTACTGTCACTGCAGCTGGACTTAAAAGGAACACTCCACATGCTTCATCGTAAATTCTCTATTTTATCTATCTGTCTATCTATCTATCTATCTATCTATCTATCTATCTATCTATCTATCTATCTATCTATCTATCTATCTATCTATCTATCTATCTATCTATCCATTATCTTTAAAGTGGTACTTCAGCAAGTAAAAAAAAAGTGTTTTATTAAAAGGACCCTTATCTATCCAGGGATCCATTGCTGTCTTAACCAGGGCCATTTTTTCACTGATATGCAGGTCCCCGGCACTGCCATCTTGGATGTGGGAAGCTGGCTGTGACTCCCTGTGGCTTCACAGCTGGCTTCCTCCTGCACATGTGCAAGTCGCTCTGCGCTTTGTGAATGGAATCGCAGCCTCCTGGGACTTGTGTCCCAGGAGGCTGCGCTGGTGGGGAGGCCAACTTCTGCTGGGATCTTTCTTTCTTTCTTTCTAAATATCTATTTATCATTCATTCTTTCCTCCTTTCCTTCTTTCTTTTCTTCTTTCCTCCTTTCTTTTCTTCTTTTCTCCTTTCCTTCCTTCTTTCTTTCTTTCTTCCCTTCTCTTGTGACGTGTCCCAGGAGGCTACATCAGTGGGAGGCCATCTTCTGCTGGGATCTTTCTTTCTTTCTAAATATCTATTTATCTTTCATTCTTTCCTCCTTTCTTTTCTTCTTTCCTCCTTTCCTTCCTTCTTTCTTTCTTTCTTTCTTTCTTTCTTTCTTCCCTTCTCCTGTGACGTGTCCCAGGAGGATACATCGGTGGGAGGCCATCTTCTGCTGGGATCTTTCTTTCTTTCTAAATATCTATTTATCTTTCATTCTTTCCTCCTTTCCTTCTTTCCTCCTTTCTTTTCTTCTTTCCTCCTTTCCTTCCTTCTTTCTTTCTTTCTTTCTTTCTTCCCTTCTCCTGTGACTTGTCCCAGGAGGCTACATCGGTGGGAGGCCATCTTCTGCTGGAATCTTTCTTTCTTTCTAAATATCTATTTATTATCTTTTTCTTTCTTTCTTTCCTCCTCTCCTTCTTTCCTCCTTTCTTTTCTCCTTTCTTTCCTTCTGTCTTTCTTTCTTCCTTCCTTCTTTTCTTTCTTCCCTCCTTTCTTCCCTGTCGGTGGGAGGCCATCTTCTGCTGAGATCTTTCTTTCTTTCTAAATATCTATCTATTATCTATCTTTCTTTTTTTCTTTCTTCCTTCCTTTTATTCCCGTTTTTCTTATCTTCTCCTGTGACGAGTCCCAGGAGGCTACATCGGTGGGAGGCTAACTTCTGATGGGATCTTTCTTTCTTTCTAAATATCTATCTATCTATTATCTTTTTCTTTCTTTCTTTCTTTCTTTCTTTCCTTGCTTTCCTTCTTTCTTTCCTTCCTTTCTTCTTTCTTTCTTTCTATTCCCAGGAGGCGACATCGGTGGGAGGCCAACTTCTGCTGGGATCTTTCTTTCTTTCTAAATACCTATCTATTATCTTTTTCTTTCTTTCTTTTTTGCTTTCTTTCTTTCCTTTCTTCTTTCTTTTTTGCTTTCCTTCTTTCCTTTCTTCTTTCTTTCTTTCTTTCTTTCTTTCTTTCTTTCTTTCTTTCTTTCTTTCTATTCCCAGAAGGCTACATCGATGGGGAGGCCAACTTCTGCTGGGCTCTTTCTTTCCTTCTGAATATCTAGATATCTAGCTCTAGTTCTCTCTTTCTTTTTTACCTTCCTTCTTTCTTTTGCTCTTCTTCTTTCTTTCTTTTTAGGGGAACTGCAAGAGTCACTTGGCTCTGTTTATATAAGGACATTTTTTATATTAAGGTGACTTTTTTTTTTTTTTTTTACAAATTCACCAGGAAGATTCGCGATATGAACATTTTGGAGTGCCATGACTCTTGGAGGAGTTCCACTTTAAAGGGAAGAGCCTTGTAAATGCCAATTCAAGCTTCGCTAAGGCTCATTATCCCAATAAATGACCGGTTTCCGGGAGTCAGACTGTTAGATTGATGGGCTGTGATACATGTGTGCTGGCAGAGCCAATTATAGATTTTGGCTTATATAGAATTGTACTGAGCGGAGTGCTCCTCCAAATTAAACCCGTTGTGCAATAAATAATAATTTCTCATTAACATTGGGGCCCGAATAATGACAGTTTGTAGGTACTGCTGCATAGGAGAAAGGTTGCCTTTTAAATTCCCTCTCTGTATATGAAATGTCAAGGCAAGAGCGCTCACACTAAACTGCATGTGTTTATTTATCTGGAGTCTATCTGCCATGGTATCTGGTCATGTGACTGGCACCAAAGGGAGATAACAGCAGTGGTTTCTTGTGCAGCAAGAGGGTCAGGTTAGAGATGCCGAACTCAACAAAAAACGCTATAAACATAGATGGGAATACGCCAGATGTTTTACCTGCAAAATATTTGTATTTGTCCATCCAGTCCTCAGATTTACTCAGCAATGTCATTGCCCATATACTGTCATGGGGCTCTATTTAGGCAATGATGTAAAGCTCCTTTCCATGTCTATTTGTTTAGGTTGATAGGGATTCCTGGATTCGCACTTACATGAAATAGCTGGGTGATGTCAATGGTTGACAAGGACACAGCGGCTGCCAGCACCCGCTGCTTCCTTAATAACCATTGACAGCATTGCCCAAATATGGCCATATTTAGGCAATAATCTAACCTGCTCCATTTCCTGCCCATTTACTTACATAGCCAGGGACTCCCGACCATGTAAATGAACGGGCTGGCATTTTACCTGATAAAAAAAAAAAAAAAAATGAATGGGCTGGGTGACGTCAGCTGCTTCCTTAGCAACCATAGACAGCTGAAAGCTGTTATGTTCTTCCACCCCCAACGCCAAAGGTTTGGCATTTGGATGAATATCCAAATAGTCAGTGTTCAGTCCAAAAACTGAGCTCATCCTTACTGCCCATCAGGCTGAGGACATCTGGTGGCAGATACAAGTACTGTAGGGGAACTCTCTGCATTGAAGATGAATCTTGCAGCAAAAAACTGGTTTCGGTATTTTATCATTTAGAGCAGGGATCCTCAAACTACGGTCCTCCAGCTGTCGCGGAACTACACATCCCATGAGGCATTGTAAAACTCTAACATTCACAGACATGACTAAGTATGATGGGAATTGTAGTTCTTGAACAACTGGAGGCAGGGCCGTCTTTAATACTGATTGGATAGTTGGCAAGTATGAGGCAGCTGCTTTGGGCCCCACAACAATGACAGGGCCCAGGGCAGCTGCCCCTTTTGCCCTGCCTTAAAGATGGCCCTGACTGGAGGGCCATAATTTGAAGACACCTGATTTAGAGGCTCTCCTATTTTATCTTATCTAGCCCTTTCTGATGTAACCTCTAACCCAATGACTTAAGTTCTTCCTTAAGCAGGTTTGACATAGCGTGGTTCCTTAATAGGATGTTTCAAAGTCAACTGGTGACTAACATTCGCATAATGACTAAATGGTTCCTTGTCTTTGGACAATAGACCTTCAATAGACATTTAGAAATCTCTTTGTATTTTATTGGTTTAGCAGTGTTTACAGTACTGACGGCATGCAAAAGTGCAGTGACCCCCAGCAAGCTGATCAGATCTCAGTCAGTTAAGTGAATGATTCATTCTGATTGGTTGCTACAGGTTACTGCATTGTGCACACTGTTCTTTTTGCGTCGCAGAATAAGCCTAATTGCCCACTCATATGTCCTACTAAAAACGTCCTACCTTACTTCCCTCCCTCCTCTATGCAGTGGCTTGTCATTGTCATAGCTCCGCTTCAAAATGCGGCACGGCTGAGAGTTCACACCGCCCGCAGCCGTTCGGAATAAATTGTACGCTCTGCATGTCACTGCTGCTGACTCAGAGTGCCCGCCTGCCCGGGTACCTCTGGCACAGCGGAGGCACACTTAACCCATTCAGTGATACGAATTCCGACAATTTTCGTGAAGATATTTTTATATACAATTCGCAGGCTTTTTTTTTTTTTTAAAGATCAAGTCCATTTTTTTGGCACAGTCAGTAAAGAGAAGGAATAGCAGGGAGTAGATGTCATAGTTCAAATATATTCACATTGGCCCTCAAATGACATGGTCCTATACACTATGTGGCCAAATGTTGGTGAACACTTGAGTATCAAACCTCTATGGGCTTGTTGGACATCCAATTCCAATAACATGGCCTCCAAACTTCTAGCAAGATTTTGGCGTATGTCTAGGGAAATGTCTGCTCATTCAGCCAAAGAACCATTTGTGAAGGCAGGTACTGATCTTCTATGAGAATTGCTGCCTGACCATCCAGTTCATCCTAAGCCCTTGTACACACGGTCGGACATTCCGACGGAAAATGTCCGATCGGACCGTGTTTTCGGATAATCCGACTGTGTGTGGGCTCCATCGGAATATCCGACCGACAAAGTTTTAGAGCTGGGCTATAAAATTTTCCGACAACACGATTCGATCAGACTTCGTCCGATCGTTTGTAGAGAATTCCAATCGGACAAAGCGCCACACATGCTCAGATCAAATTACGAGACCAAAGCTATTGGCTACTAGCCTGAACGTAGTCTCGTCATAACGAAATTACGTCATCACGTTCTGAACGATTGGATTTTCCGACAACTTTGTCCGACCATGTGTATGCAACAGTTTCGGACAAAATCCATCGGACGAAATCCGACGGATTCTGTTGTCGGAATGTCCGACCGTGTGTACAAGGGCTAAAAGTGTTCAGTATGGTTCGAATTTAGAGCTCTGTGCAGCATGGGCGTCCGAAGGTAGGGGCAAGGGGGGTCAAGTCGCCCCCCGGAATCAGGGATCGGATCTTAAATTTAGCACAGTTGCGTCGCTATCGGGGTGTGGGCAGCCCGCACCCGGGTGTCACCCACCAGTGACCATCGAAGTGCTGTCAAGCCCCCCATCAATATAGTGTGACTTTGGGGTGTTTTCCCTGCTCAGTCCAGCAGAGAACTGCGGGCTATCAGAGGTTTCCCCCCCCCGCTCACCCCCCCCTTCTTCCTGTCAAGGAGAAGAGACGGCGGCTCTCACCAGGTTCCCCTCCCAGTTTCCTGCCCCCTCTGTTACCTCCCTATTGGCCATAACTGAGGGCCAATCAAAGGAGACTAGGAGAGGAGAGCATCATGGGACATGTAGTCCCAAAAATTGGCGGCCCTATTTTCCACAGGGAGGAGGCTACAGCTCGATCAAGAGAGAGATTGAGAGACTGCAGCCTGGAAAAAAGCTGAAGAAGAAAGTTCTACAGGACAAAAAATGAGGAGCGTGTTGGGCGGAAGCCAGAGAGAGAGAGAGACCCGCACTGCCCTGCGCCACCAGAGAGACAGACACGCTGCCCAGCGCCACCAGAGAGAGAAAGATTGAGCCACTACCCGGGTACAGACATGATTCACTACTGACCAGAGTCGCCCCCTGGGCAACCCAGAGTGAGCGACCGTCCAGCCGGAGGGATCACTGCTGTAGTTTTGCTGGGTCTGGAAAGAGGGCCTGTTGGCTGTTATCCATTACTTATCCTAGGGACTGTACTACGTCTGCAGTCTCTGACCATGATAATGTGATAATGACATTGTCGAAAAGGGATGGTGCATGGGTGACCCTAAAATGATGCCCCTCCCCCCTGAAAAAAGTTCTGTCCATGCTGTGCAGGCCACTCAAATTCCTTCACACCAAACTAAAACCACGTCTTTATGGTGCTGGCAAGTGCATGGTCATGCTGGAACGGAAAAGGGCCTTCACAAAAACATATTTTTTTTTAAATTCAGCAACTACAAATACTGCAGCTGCTGACTTTTAAAGTAAGGACACTTACCTGTCCAGGAAGCCCGCGATGTTGGCCCCCGAAGCCGATCTGTCCCTCGGGTCTCAGGTGCTGCCGCCGCCATCTTCGGTAAGGGAATCAGGAAGTGAAGCCTTGCTACGCATGCGGCTGCGCATGTCCCCAACTTTTTCGAACCAAGAAATTGAGAACCTGCTCTCATTCTTTTGCTGGCTGGAATTCTGCCTGCAAAAGTCCGATGGAGTGCACACACGGTCCGAATTTCTCACTAAAAGCTCTCATCCGACTTTTGCTGGCAGAATTTCTGATCGTATGTATGGGGCTTTAGGAATGAAAGAGGCGGGGCTTTGTGCCATCATCATCTTAGCCTAGGCTAAAGTCACTGACTAGGGCTGAAGGATGGCTTTTATGATAAAGGTGTTTTCTTTTTACTTTTATTTTTTCACACAAATGTTAAAATCTGATTTTTGTTTTTTATAGAAAATCACTTGGAACCCCCAAACATTAAATTTTTTTCTGATAGCAGAGGCCCTGGAGAAATAAATGGGGGCTGTTGCAATTTTCTATGTCACGCGAGATTGGCGCAACCGTTTATCAAACACAATTTTTTTAGGAACAAAAAAACACCACTGATTTGAATTTTATTGCACACAAACACAATATAATACACAATTTTTGATAAAATATAAAAGATGATGTCCCATTGAGTAGATGGATACCAATGATGTCAAGACTCAAAATTGCATGCATCCGAGAAATGGTGATAGACTACGGTGCCTAAAATTTTTCATAGGTGATGCTTCAAAAGCCTTTACAGGTTATCAGTGTTAACTGTAAACATGATGGGGCAGTTTGTATTTGTATTTATTCGGGGGGGGGGGGGGTCTGGAGGGCTTTTACATTTTTCTGTATGTTTTTTTTTTTTATGTTTTTTTTACTCTTTTTTTTACATTTTTGTTTTTCATTAAACTTTACTGCTTTTACAAGGGGGCTAACAAACCTTCATGTGATAGCACTGGGCAGGTGACAAGTACTCTTTATGGATACACCAAGACCCCCCAATGTCTCCCGCTTCCATCCAAAGCAGCTAATCAAGCACAGATCATGCTAAATTAGCTGCTTTCCTGGCTGTAACATGGTCATATTTCATTAGTATTACTGTCTTGAGGTGCAAGAGCCAAACAATACAGTGCAGCAATATACTGTAGGGCATGGAGGTAGAGGGGGGTCACTCCCTTTCTGATGTGCCCCAGGCAGATGCCTCATCAGCTTCACCATTGGCCTGGCTCTGCTGGCAGACGTAGAGTTAATCCCATCGTTGCGCTTTCAGATATTTATCCATGCAAATTGCCTGAAGAGATGTATATCCCCCTCCCCTTCTGGTTCCCATCCTGGATACATATTGATGTGATATTCTCCTGTGGGTGGCAGGTCTGGAAGTCAATATTTGATGTTAACTAATATTTACATATTTTATTTACTTTAGATTTTATTTTCAGGATGTGAATGTGAATAAAACACACGGCTAGAAAATACAACAAATCCGGAGCCAATCTCTACAAAGCCAAATCTTAAGTTCCCAAACTCAGCTGTTTACTAATTTTACTAGATAGATAGATAGATAGATAGATAGATAGATAGATAGATAGATAGATAGATAGATAGATAGATAGATAGATAGATAGATAGATAGATAGATAGATAGATAGATAGATAGATAGATAGATAAAGATATTTTTATAAAATAAATGTAACTAAAGAAAAGCATATTTTTTTCTCGCATGAAAATATGAATTGTTCCAATAGATGGATAGATAAATAGACAGATATGAGAACAATAGATAGATAGATAGATAGATAGATAGATAGATAGATAGATAGAGATGGGAAGGATAGTCAGAAAGATAGAATAGATATGAGAAGGAAAGATAGATAGATAGATAGATAGATAGATAGATAGATAGATAGATAGATAGATAGATAGATAGATACAGGGCCGTCTTTAATATTGATTGGACCCTGGGCAAAAATTTTCATGCCCCCCCCCCCCCCCCCGATACAATTTCACTCTCCATCTGCCCTAAGACATACAATAAATAGCAGCTAGAATTAAAATCAGTTTACTGTATCAGATCAGGCAGCAATTACGATTGGTTGCCAGCAGTTACAGCATATCACTACTGCTTACTGACTGGTTGTTAGAGGTTACAGTACACATTACAGCTCACTGATTAGTTGCTAGAGGTTACAGCAAATGATTTCTGCTTCTTAATTGGTTGCTAGAGATTACTGTACAGTAATACTGCTCACTGTTTGGTTGCTAGAGGTTATAGCACATCATTTCCTCACTGCAGGGGGGCATGATATACATATGAATGTCCCCTTTATTTACATATCAATTTCACTGGGTACAGCTATTTACTTAATAATGCCGCCGCTTTTTACATATGAATGCTGGTTATTTACATGTGTACACAACAATAGGGCAGAGCTAGGCAGAATTAGTAGCAGCATTTCACACTGAGATATTGGCACACAGCACAGGACTAAAACTTCAAGGAACAATGGAATTTAAACTAGGATAGTTGGCAAGTATGAGGCAGCTGCTTTGGGCCCCACAACAATGACAGGACCCAGGGCAGCTGCTCCTTTTGCCCTGCCTTAAAGACGGCCCTGGATAGATAGATAGATAGATAGATAGATAGATAGATAGATAGATAGATAGATAGATAGATAGATAGGGGAAGGATAGATGGATAGATAGATAGATAGATAGATAGATAGATAGTGTAGACATGTCACTGGAGAAGTGATCGAGGGGGTGTACATCTCACCTAGGTTGCTACACAGTGTGAGATGGTAAATCCAGGATGGATCAGTTTCTCAGCAGCGATATGCTGCTGAGTTGTTATTTAATTTTGCCGGGCCTGGGTTTATATGGAATGGCAGGTAGGTTTGGTAGAGGGACCTGTCATTCCACATCCCCCGATCCAGTTCTGGGTTTGGGATCAGGTGAGCTTTGATCCTAATTAGCCTGGGAAGCTAAAGGCTCTGTAGGGTCTGCAGGTGATTGTTCTCAGCCAGGGAATGAACAATCTGTGTGTTGAAGGAAGCTGCAAGCACAGCCACTGCTGGAGCTAAAACTCACCCTGCGATATCCAGGCGAAAGACGCTGTGTTTGTAAGTGTCAGATAGGTGAGAAGAACCTGTTAGTAAGCGCCCAGCCGGGCTAGGACTTTTATTTTTGTTGTACTTAGAAAGCACGGTGTTGCTGTATATTTTGTTTGCTGGACTGTTTGTACCACGAATAAACGCCAAGATCTGCTTTATCAAATTCCAAGTCTGCTGTGAACTGTGTCCAAACACACCCTACCCCGGGAAGATCCCTTACAATTGGTGGAGGTAGCGGGCAACGCGGTTGCTAGGGGCAACGGTGTGGACAGACTTGGCTACAGCTGCTGATGTCCTGGGTGAAAGCTGCAACTACACTCCAAAAACAGTCCAGCAACATGGAGGAAATGCTGAAGCAGTTTATGCAAGTGAGTTTGCAACAACAGCAGGCTCAGACAGAGGCCAATAGACGACATGAACAGTCCATGGCTGAACAACAGCAGGCGCAGACAGAGGCCAATAGACGACATGAACAGTCCATGGCTGCACAACAGCAGATGATGGCTGCACAACAGCGGATGCATAAGGAAGAGTTGCAAGCTTTGCGCCAAAGCCAACAACAACTTATCGAGCACCTGATAGTAAATCGAGAGGCGCCTGTGGTTGCTAATCCACCCACAATGGAGGGAGCCGCTCCAGAGATTTTTTTTGGGAGAAGGACTGTGCAGAAAGCGCTGCAAAAGATGACTGCTGAGGACGATGTTGAGGCCTATTTAACAGTATTTGAGCGCGTGGCTGAGCGAGAGAAGTTACCAGCCGCTGAGTGGGCAGAGGTAATTGCGCCCTATTTAACAGGTGAACCTCAAAAGGCCTACTATGACCTCAGTGAGCAAGAGGTTAAGGACTATACTCGGCTAAAAGAGGAGATACTTGCCCGACTAGGAGTTACTACTGCAGTCCGTGCCCGGAGGGTACGCAACTGGAGCTACAGTCTGGACAAATCAGCGAGGTCCCAGATGTATGACCTAATCCATTTGGCAAGAAAGTGGTTGGAGCCAGACACTTCTACTCCTGCACAAATCCTAGAGAAGGTCGTGATGGATCGCTACCTCCGAGCGCTTCCTACTGACCTGCAACGCTGGGTGGGACAAGGTGATCCTAGGAACGCAAACGAACTTGTCAACCTTGTGGAGAGGTTCCAGGCGACTGAGGACTACCTCCGTGATGTTCCTGCAGCATCTTCACCTCCCCGGAGCGCCAGATCTGTGCCGTCAGCTGGTAAGAGACTTCCATCTATTGGGGGAGTGTGGAGGGGTGCTGATGGGGGGGAAAAGGGCTCAAGTGGTGTCTCAGGGACAAAAGACTGGTGATGGTCCCGGGTGGCTAAGGGGCTCTGAAAAGGACTCCTTGCCAAAGAGACCAGGCCCTATCCAGTGTTGGAGATGCCATGAGGCGGGACACGTGTCTGCCCATTGCCCTCTTACCTCTGAACCCATGGAATGTGACGCTAGCCGGCGTCAGTCGCTATTTGCGGAACCATCTTGTGCTGCAGTTCCTGGACTAGAGACTGAACCGCAAATCTGCAACATCACAATCAATGACTTTCCTGTTAAAGCGTTAATGGACTCAGGAAGCCTTGTAACCTTGGTGCATGCTAGCCTGGTGACTGGGGACTTAGAGTCTAAAAAGCATATGAGTGTTGTGTGCATACATGGTGATACAAAAGTGTACCCTATAGTGCTGGCTAAAGTCGGGACTGAACAAGGCACCGTACAATATGAAGTGGGTGTGGTTAAAAACCTCATGCATAATGTAATATTGGGGCGCGATTTTCCATTATTCTGGGCTCTTTGGGAAAAAAGAAAAATCCCCAAAAGGAGTGAGGATACCTCTAAGGGGGTTGCTTTGTCCACTGTGAATGATAAAAATGTGCAGGATGAAAATGATTGTTTTCCTTTGCAGGTCCTGGCTGGGGAGGAGGAGGCTCCTCCCACTGAGCAAAATATACTAGACTTAGAGGTGTCTAGCGATAATTTTGGGACTGCACAATTACAGGACCCCACTCTCAAAAATGCGAGAGAGCAGGTTGCTGTTATGAACGGGGTACCTCAGGAACCAGATGCTGAAAAAAGATTTCCACATTTTTCGGTGACTAATGATCTTTTCTATAGAGTCAATAAGGTTAAAGATGAGATTGTGGAACAGCTTCTGGTACCTAAGCCGTACCGGCGTCAGGTGCTTGACAGGGCACATAACCATGTTCTTGGGGGACACTTGGGGACTGACAAAACGCGAGAGAGGGTTCTCCAGAGGTTTTTTTGGCCGGCCATATATGATGACATTAAAAAATACTGTGAGTCGTGCCCCACATGTCAGGTTAGTGCCCCAGTGTCACATTTTCGCAGTCCTTTGGTTTCGCTCCCTATTATAGAGGTGCCTTTTGAGCGTATTGCCATGGATTTAGTGGGTCCCATTGTAAAGTCAGCTAGAGGACACCAGTATATTTTGGTAGTCATAGATTATGCGACCCGCTATCCTGAGGCTGTACCCTTGAGAAACACTGCATCTAAAACAATTGCACGTGAGTTGTTTTATATGTTCTCTAGGACTGGGATCCCCAAAGAAATCCTAACTGACCAAGGTACGCCATTTATGTCGAAAGTAATGAAGGAATTATGCAAACTATTTAAAATCTCACACATCCGTACCTCTGTGTACCACCCCCAGACGGACGGATTGGTGGAGAGATTTAATAAAACTTTGAAACATATGTTGAAGAAAGTGGTGGCAAAAGATGGTCGTGACTGGGATCATTTATTACCCTACCTCATGTTTGCTATTAGGGAGGTGCCCCAAGCGTCCACAGGGTTCTCACCATTCGAGTTGGTCTATGGTCATCACCCTAGGGGTCTACTGGACATTGCAAAAGAGACATGGGAGAATGAGTCCACCCCATACAAGAGTGTTATTGAGCATGTAGCACAAATGCAGGACCGTATAGCCACTGTAATGCCCCTGGTAAGGGAACACCTCCAGAGGGCTCAAGAGGCCCAAAGTAGAATTTACAACCGGTCCGCAAGAATCAGGACATTCAACCCAGGCGATAGGGTCCTTATACTAGTCCCCACTGTTGAGAGTAAATTCTTGGCGAAGTGGCAAGGTCCTTATGAAATTGTTGAAAAGATCAGTGAGGTGAACTACAAGGTGCACCAACCAGGTAGAAGGAAGCCTTTCCAAGTTTATCACATAAACTTGATCAAGCCCTGGAAAGACAGGGAATCCTTGGTGGCGACAAATACTGTTAATGATTTGTCACAACCAATCCCTCCAGTCAAGGTAGGTGATACTCTATCAGTGTCACAGAAACAGGAGGCTCAGGAATTTTTACAGAAAAACAAAAACAAGTTCTCTGACCTCCCAGGGCGTACACACCTCATCCATCATCACATTGAAACTGAGCCTAGAAGCAGAGTAAACCTTAAGCCCTATAGGATACCGGAGGCACGTAGGGAAGCCGTATCTGCCGAGGTAAAACGTATGCTTGCTCTGGGGGTAATTGAGGTGTCACAGAGTGAATGGTCCAGCCCAATTGTGCTAATCCCAAAGCCCAATGGAACTTGGAGGTTCTGTAACGATTTCAGAAAGTTGAATGAGATCTCCAAGTTCGATGCGTATCCTATGCCCAGGGTAGATGAGTTGATTGAGAAGTTGGGTAACGCCAGGTACATAACCACTCTCGATCTCACAAAGGGCTACTGGCAGATTCCACTTTCTGGTGAGGCTAAAGAGAAAACTGCATTCTCCACCCCTGATGGGCTATTCCAGTATGTAGTGATGCCATTCGGGTTACATGGAGCGCCTGCAACTTTCCAGAGGTTGATGGACTTGATTCTGCGACCACATCGTGATTACTCAGCTGCCTACCTCGATGATGTGGTCATTTTTAGCCCTGATTGGGAAAGTCACCTCTGTAAGGTACAGGCCGTGTTGGATGCCATAAGTGATGCGGGGTTGACCATAAATGCCGAGAAGTGTGCTCTAGCCCTAGAAGAGGCCAAATATCTGGGCTACATTATTGGGAGAGGGTTGATTAAGCCACAGCTAAATAAAATTGAGGCAATACAGAATTGGCCTAGACCCCTGACAAGGAAACAGGTTAGAGCTTTCCTGGGTATTACGGGGTATTACCGTAGATTTGTGCCGAACTTTGCCTCAGTTGCTGCTCCACTAACTGACTTGACAAAGGGCGGAAAGACAGCAATGGTCACGTGGACCCCAGAGGCCGAGAAGGCTTTCCAAAGCCTTAAGTCTGCCTTGTGCCAACCACCTGTGTTAGTTACCCCCGATTTCAGGCGAGAATTTCTGGTCCAGACAGATGCCTCTAACACAGGCTTAGGTGCAGTACTCTCACAAGTAGTGAATGGTGAGGAGCATCCAGTGACGTACTTGAGTAGAAAACTAACCCCGGCCGAGAAAAATTATGCCATTGTGGAGCGAGAATGTTTGGCAGTAAAGTGGGCCCTAGAATCGTTAAAGTATTACTTGCTAGGCAGGAAATTCAAGTTGGTGACAGACCATGCCCCCCTAACATGGATGAAGTTAAACAAGGAGAGAAATGCAAGAGTGACTAGATGGTTTCTCTCCCTACAAAACTTTAATTTCACTGTGGAACACAGGCCAGGGAAATTACAGGCAAATGCTGACGCATTGTCGAGGGTGAGTTGTCTGTGGGGACAAAAGGCTCAGCCCTCCGGTCTGAAAAAGAGGGGGGGGATATGTAGACATGTCACTGGAGAAGTGATCGAGGGGGTGTACATCTCACCTAGGTTGCTACACAGTGTGAGATGGTAAATCCAGGATGGATCAGTTTCTCAGCAGCGATATGCTGCTGAGTTGTTATTTAATTTTGCCGGGCCTGGGTTTATATGGAATGGCAGGTAGGTTTGGTAGAGGGACCTGTCATTCCACATCCCCCGATCCAGTTCTGGGTTTGGGATCAGGTGAGCTTTGATCCTAATTAGCCTGGGAAGCTAAAGGCACTGCAGGGTCTGCAGGTGATTGCTTCTCAGCCAGGGAATGAACAATCTGTGTGTTGAAGGAAGCTGCAAGCACAGCCACTGCTGGAGCTAAAACTCACCCTGCGATATCCAGGCGAAAGACGCTGTGTTTGTAAGTGTCAGATAGGTGAGCAGAACCTGTTAGTAAGCGCCCAGCCGGGCTAGGACTTTTATTTTTGTTGTACTTAGAAAGCACGGTGTTGCTGTATATTTTGTTTGCTGGACTGTTTGTACCACGAATAAACGCCAAGATCTGCTTTATCAAATTCCAAGTCTGCTGTGAACTGTGTCCAAACACACCCTACCCCGGGAAGATCCCTTACAATAGATAGATAGATAGATAGATAGATAGATAGATAGATAGATAGATAGATAGATAGATAGATAGATAGATAGAGATATTTTTATAAAATAAATGTAACTAAAGAAAAGCATATTTTTTTTCTCGCATGAAAATATGAATTGTTCCAATAGATGGATAGATAAATAGGTAGATATGAGAAGAATAGATAAATAGATAGATAGATAGATAGATAGATATGGAAAGGAAAGATAGATAGAGAGATAGAGAGATAGATAGATAGAGAGATAGATAGATAGATAGATAGATAGATAGATAGATAGATATTTTTATCAAGTAAATGTAACTAAAGTGAAGCATTTTTTTTCTAGGATGACAATATCAATAGTTCCTATAGATAGATAGATTGATATACAGATAGATAGATAGATAAATAGATAGGAGAAGGATCGATAGATAGATAGATAGATAGATAGATAGATAGATAGATAGATAGATATGAGAAGAATAGATAGATACATAGATAGATAGATAGATATGGGAAGGAAAGATAGATAGATAGAATAGATCTGGATAATATACTCCTGCAGTTGACATTAGGAGGTTGTGCGGATAATCTTCTATGATGTAATAGTAGTGCGGAGTTCCAATTAAACGATGGTCTATTTGTAGATAATGGAGCCCCCCTCCCCCATAGACAGTACTTATATAAAAGAAGGCTCTTCTATGATTGCGGTGTCGGTGATTATCACACATTCACCCGCTGATCCTTTCATGTGATCATCCTGAAGACTTCCCCGCCAGCGGGAGATGTAGGCACCCTGCGCCGGTTTTTATTCTGGAAGTTTTCATTAATCCTGGGTCTCCAACCTTCATCTCCCCCTCCCCCCCGGACCCCTCACCCTCTTGTGCTAAATTACAGATTTCTTTCTGGCGCTCCGCAGAACATCGCCGGAGCCGCAGCGACCGAGATTCATGAAAACACAAAGCAAAGATCCCACTGAGAACATCTCGCTTTCCTTCCGCGTGTGTTCATGGAGAAATGAATATATCAGGCGGGTTATTATTTTATTTCATGGCTGAATTCCGAGAACATAAACTTTCATTTGAATCTTTTTCTCAGTAGGCACAAAGGATCTCAGTCTACGTTGTGTGTGCAAAATGCCCTTTTCAAATCCAGATATTACCTTGTAAAGTAGCAGTGACGTCATCGCTGTGCTGTACAGAGTCTGTGCCAAGAGCAGAGCTGTGGGAGGGGCCCGGCAGGCCCCACTCACTGCAGGCTGCCTGCAGAAAACTACAGGAGGGGGCGGAGACAAGACCAGTCACCCTGCACAAGGAGAGAGAGCAGCAGTGTGCGGTCTTTATTTGAATTGGGGGTGTCATTCACAATGTATTGACACTCCCGGTAGTTGGCATATGGCAGTGTTAACTGCTGTGCAAGTCGGGCGTGATGCGAGAACCCGCAGTGGATTTGCAGGGTTCCCGCATGTCACAACTGTGAACTGAGCCTCACTGATGGGCACTGATAGGCTGCACTGATTAGGCAGTACTAATGAGGTGGCACTGATGGTTACCGATAATCTGCACTGATGGGCACTGATGAGGCTGCACAGATAGGCTGCACTGATAAGGCTTCCACTGATGTGTACTGAGGAGGCTGCACTGATGGGCACTGATGAGGCTGCCCTGATGAGGCTGCACTGATAAGGTGGCACTGATGTGCGCTGATGAGGCTGTACTGATGGGCACTGATGAGGCTGCACTGATAAGGTGGCACTAATGTGCGCTGATGAGGCTGCACTGAGGAGGCTGCACTGATTGGCACTGATGAGGCTGCACTGGTGAGCACTGATGAGGCTGCACTGATTGGCACTGATGAGGCTGAATTGATAAGGTGGCACCGATGAGGCTGCACTGGTGGGCACTGATGAGGCTCCAATGAAAGGCGGCACTGATAGGTGACACTGAAGGCCACTGATAGGCAGCACTTATAGGTAGTACTGGTGGGCACTGATAGGTAGCACTGATGATGAGGCACTGTTGGGCACTGACTGGCAATATTGATTGGCAGCACTGATGAGCACTGATTGGCAGCACTGGTGGGAACTGATTGGCAGCACTGGTGGGAACTGTTGGGACTGCACTGATAATCAGGACACACAAGCCGGTTCTCGGCTCTCCTCTCCTCATGCTTGTGTTTACATTGTGATCAGCTATGATGGCACACATAGCTGATCAGGTGGTAAAAGGCCACTGTGATTGGCTCTTTACCCCAATCTATGATTAGCTGTGTCCTAAGGGCACATTGACAGGAGGACCTCATATGGGGCCCCCTCCCGGAACTGGCTGGTCACACTGTAGGTAGCCATCGTTCGTCTAGTGCGGTCGGCAAGTGGCTAAGAAGTTCCAAAGTCTTACACTGGATTACTGCACAGATCTTGATGAAATACACAAAGCACACCAAGATTTAGGCAACAATACACATGACTCTTGTATTTAGACAATATTTGCTTATTCCGATTCCCGTCTAAATTAAAGTAAATACATGTTAACCCAACCATGCACATTTTTTTTATTTTGGATAAAGCATGGATGGATTACAACCCCTGTCAGGTTTTTATTGCTGTCTGTGCCCCCGTTAGGGAGATTCACTCTCTCCGTTTGCGCCTTTACCATTACCCTTTTGTCAGAAACCATGAATCAGACCGAGACAGAAGTACAGTTAAATCACACTTGTTTAATAATAAAAGTAAATAGAACAAACGTAGTCAAAACATAGCCAAATTTCAGTAACCGGAGCGGATAGTCAGACAAGCCAGAAAGTCAGGAAGCCAGGGAACAGCGGAGTGGAACAGCAAGCAGGATCTGGAACCAGAAGGAATGTCAGCCAAGCAAGTCTTTAATAGGAATGCATGCGAAGGCAGAGATCATGTGTGCTGGATGGCTAAGTAGGCAGGACTGACGAGCAGGATATCATCAACAGCTGAGTCACTGTGGAGAGATGGGAGCTGGCAATTACCTGACAGCTGAGCGGCCAGCTCAGAGATGAAGGGCTGAGCCCAGCCCTGACACCTATACCATTTTCACTGAAACTGAGGATCCCAAATTTTGAGTTGTCACCAGAACAGGAATAGAGGGGAAATCTTCCAATGGGGACAGGGTTCTGGTGACAATCAGATTTCCCCTCACTTTCCAGGAATTTCCTCTTGCTTCCTGTTTCAATGCCCATCAGTGCCCATCAGTGCAGCCTCATCAGTTCCCATCAGTGCAACCTCATCAGTGCCCATCAGTGCAGCCTCATCAGTTCCCATCAGTGCAGCCTCATCAGCTCCCATCAGTGCAGCCTCATCAATGCCCATCAGTGCAGCCTCATCAGTTCCCATCAGTGCAGCCTCATCAATGCCCATCAGTGCAACCTCATCAGTTCCAATCAGTGCAGCCTCATCAGTTCCCATCAGTGCAGTCTGGACAGTCCCCATCAGTGCAGCCTCATCAATGCTCATCAGTGCAGCCTAGACAGTGCCCATCAGTGCAGCCTCATCAATGCTCATCAGTGCAGCCTCATCAATTCCAATCAGTGCAGCCTCATCAGTTCCCATCAGTGCAGCCTCAACAGTGCAGTCTCGACAGTTCCCATCAGTCCAGCCTCATCAGTGCACATCAGTGCCCATTAGTGCAACCTCATCAGTGCCCATCAATGCAGCCTCGCCAGTGCCCATCAGTGCAGCCTCATCAGTGCACATCAGTTCCCATCAGTGTATCCTCATCAGTGCACATCAGTTCCTATCAGTGCAGCCTCATTAGTGCTCATCGGTGCAGCCTCATCAGTACTCATCAGTGCAGCCTCATCAATGCAAATCAGTGCTGCCTATCATTGCCTATCAGTGCAGCCGTATCAATGCACATCAGTGCAGCCTAATCAATGCCCATCAGTGCAGCCTATCAGTGCAGCCTATCAGTGCCCATCAGTGCACATTAATGCAACCTCATCAGTGCACATCAGAGCAGCCTCATCAGTGAAGAAGAAAAAATACTAATTTGCAAAATTTTATAACTGAAACTAAGAAAAACATTTAGTTTTTTTCAATATTTGTGGACTTTTGTTGTTTATTTCGCAAAAAAATTAAAACCCAGTGGTGATTAAATACCACCAAAAGAAAGCTCTGCCTGTCAAACAAATGATAGAAATGTCATATGTGTAGAGTGTAGCATGACCGCGCAATTGTCATTCAAAGTGTGACAGCGCTGAAAGTTGGCCTGGGCAGGAAGGGGGGGAAAGTGCCCGGTATTGAAGCGGTTAAAGTAAACTAAGAGGAAGATCCATGACAGGTCGGGTTCCGGGGGGTAGATATTACCGGAGAGGGATTCCCAGCGCAGCTCACTGACCCAGCGGGAAGGAGTATCTGTAACAGCAGCGGAGAGTCGGGATCAATAGCCGCCAATAATGTAGTTCCCATCACCACATACAAAGGCCGGATCTTGCGGGAGGAGAATGTGCCGCGTGCGGAGAATGAAGATGCAGTTTGCCATCTACAAACCTTTCTGGTCTCCTGTGGCGCGGAGGTGAGAGAGCAGCTTGATAACATCTTCATTTACAGCTTCCAGAGCTGCCACGCTCACAGGCGTCACACCTACGGGTTCCCACCGCTATGGGATTTTCAGATCACTGGTAACGTTTGTAGCTAAATAAGAGAAATCATAGACAGGCTTAAAGGGGAACTCCGGCCTTCCCTTCAGTCTTGCACAGTTGTAGCGGCTCCTCTCCTCTACTGAAATGGCTTCCTCTGATTTCACCGCACACTGCGAGCTTCTCACAATGTGCATTAGAAGCTGCAGCAAGTCAGATAGAGCCCCGCCTCGTTCACGTACTGTGTTCACTTACCATTGCAGAGAACAGAAAACAAGAGGAAACCTTTCCAGAGTGAGGGAGATCACTTCTAAGCCCCTGTACACACGGTCGGAGATTCTGCCAACCAAATCCGTCAGATTTTGTCCGTCGGATTTAGTCCGATGGATTGTGTCCGAAACTGTTGCATACACACAGTCGGACAAAGTTGTCGGAAAATCCGATCATTCAGAACGTGGTGACGTTATTTAGTTACGATGGGACTACGTTCAGGCTAGTAGCCAATAGCTTTGATGTAGGAATTTGATCTGAGCATGCGTGGCACTTTGTCCGATCAAAATTCTCTACACATGATCGGGGTATGTCCGACCGGCCCAGTTGGTCGGAAAATATTTCCAACATGTTGGAAAATTGGGTCCGATGGATATTCCGACGGAATCAGTCCGATGCATACCACACACAGTCGGATTATCCGACAACACGGTCCGATAGGACACATTCCGACGGATTCTCCGACCGTGTGTACAAGGGCTAAGGGCTTGCTCATCTGTGCGCCATCGTTTGCTGCCCCTCTGAAAAGTGATCAGTGATGGTGGATCACTTTTCATAGGCATTGCATTCAGTTGCAGCATAGTCCTATTCACTTGATTTGGTAATGTCTGATCATCAGTGCCCATCACTGATGGGCATTGATGAGGCTGCACTGATGTGCACTGATGGGCATTGATAGGCAGCACTAATGGGCACTGGTGAGGCTGCACTGATGTGCACTGATGAGGCTGCATTGATGGGCATTGATAAGCAGCACTGATGGGCACTGATGAGGCTGCACTGATAGGCAGCACTGATGAGGCTGCACTGATGTGCACTGATGAGGCTGCATTGATGGGCATTGATAAGCAGCACTGATGGGCACTGATGAGGCTGCACTGATAGGCAGCACTGATGGGGCTGCAATGATGTGCACTGATGAGGCTGCACTGATGGGCACTGATGAGGCTGCAGTGATGTACGCCGATGGGCATTTATAAGAAGCACTAATGGGCACTGATGAGGCTGCACTGATATGCACTGATGGGGCTGTAATGATGTGCACCAATGAGGCTGCACTGATGGGCATTGATAAGCAGCACCGATGGGCACTGATGAGGCTGCACAGATGTGCACTGATGAGGTAGCACTGATGGGCATCGATAAGCAGCACTGATGGGCACTGCTTAGACTGCACTGGTGGGCACTAATGAGGCAGCACTGATGGGCATCGATAGTGGTGCCGCCCATTGAATGCAACATGCCGTTTCATTTTTGTGTGGCTGAAAAGCAAATCATCAAACCGTAGCATGTGTACAGTCCTGAGAGTTTTAAACTGATGCCTTGACTGGGAGTAGAGTTGTGTCTCCCTACACTGTGTACATCAATAGAAACACACAGCCCCATAGCCTAGAATGAAAAGGCATTTTCCTGCTCCTCGACTTCCCACCCCCTCCTTCTCCAAGCTGACAGACTTTGGGTCTGGTATGAATTTTAAGGGGAACTCCATGCCAAAATGCTACTTTTTTTGCCCCATATGTGGTAAAAAAAAGTTTAAGTAAAAAAAATGGTAAAAAATTAAAGTTACACACAAGCACATAAAATCCCCCCCCCCCAATTTTTTTAGCCCCCCCCCCGACCCCCACATATACGCACATACTAAAGTACGCATGAAAACGTTGATTGCGATACATGTGTTACATATCGTCTCGCACACCGGAGTGAGAGCAATATTTATAGCACCAGACCTCCTCTGTAACACTAAACTGATGACCTATAGGGGGCTTTTAAAGTGTCGCCTATGAAAAATATAGGGTACTGAAGTTTGTTGCCATATCACGGGCGCATGCAAAATCAACCACTTCTGCACAGACCCAACGTCGTTATACGTCGGTAATTTGACATTGAACACCGTTGTTGTGGCAGCAGATAGCTTCCATAACCCCGGTATTTAAAAAAAATAATAATTTTTAAAAAACGTCTGGGCAGTCCGGTATTCGGGTAAAAGTGGTCTTAGCGACGGATTCGCTGCAAGATCACTTTTACCGGTGGTGGGAGAGGTGCCCACCATTGGTAGCAGCGGAGACGATCCAGTCCTTTCCCTTCAGAGGCATGAAGTCAAGTGGTGGAATGACGGCCCTTAACTTCATACCATTGGGTGAGGGAAGCGGCGTCAAACGTCATTTACACCCAATAGTCTTAAAGGGGAATTTTTTTTTTATTGAAAAATAAAAGACATTTTTTTTTTACTTTATTTTTTTATTTGACTTTTTATTTTTTATTTTTACACTGTCCCTTTAAAAAAAAATAAAGTCTTTTTGACCCCAGATCTCACATTAAAGAGATCCTGTCAAGCTTTTTTTGATGTTTACATTCCTCGTAATAGGAATAAAAGTGATCCAAAACATTCTTTTTTAAAGGGACAGTGTAAAAATAAAAAAATAAAAAGTCAAATAAATAAGAAATATTTTTTTTAAAGCGCCCCGTCCCGCCACGTTTGTGGGCAGAAGCAAAAACATACGTAAGTCACGCCCTCATACGGTGTTCAAATCACACGTGAGATATGGCCGCGATCGTTAGAGCGAGAGCAATAATTCTAGCACAGACCTCTGTAACTCAAAACTGGTAACCTGTAGAAATTTTTAAACCTCACCGATGGAGATTTTGTCGCCATTCTACGAGCGGGCGCAATCTTGAAGCATGACATGTTGGGTATCAATTTACTCGGCATAACATTATCTTTCACAATATATAAAAAAGAAAATATGGGCTAACTTTACTGTTTTCTTATTTTTTAATTCAAAAAAATTGTATTTTCTCCCAAAAAATTGTGTTTGTAAGACTGCTGTGGTGGAATGTAAACATTCCAAAATTTAAAAACAATCAAAAAAAGCTTGACAGGATCTCTTTAATGTGAGATCTGGGGTCAAAAAGACTTTATTTTTTTTTAAAGGGACAGTGTAAAAATAAAAAATAAAAAGTCAAATAAAAAAATAAAGTAAAAAAAAATGTCTTTTATTTTTCAATAAAAAAAAAATTCCCCTTTAAGACTATTGGGTGTAAATGACGTTTGACGCCGCTTCCCTCACCCAATGGTATGAAGTTAAGGGCCGTCATTCCACCACAATATATATATATATTTTTTAGTAGAGACCCTAGAGAATAAAATGGTGGTTGTTGCAATATTTTATGTCACACTGTATTTGCGCAGCGATCTTTCAAATGCAATTTTTGTTTTTGAATTAATTTAATTTGTTTATTTCTTATTGATTGTAAAAATCGTGGACACATCTGGGCTACCTCTACCTATAATGTGAAAACCTAAATGTATATATAAAGGGTGTTTTTTATCATGTGTGCAAAAATAAGCAAAAACAGCTCCGGCAGGAAAAAGGGTTCAACTGAATTGCACACCGATCATATATGTTATAAAATGGAAGAGCGTGTGGTCACCATACCAATCTCAGTGTTGGGCGATATAAAGTATTTTTAAATAAAATAAAAAATATGAAAAATGATCCCATGGCCAAATGTTACCTAAACATCGGAATGTGCCGTATGGAATAGTCCTCTAAGTCCTCACTGTTGTTTTCCCGCAGGTCTCATTGTGTACCTTGGTATGATGGTGGGCGCCTTCTTGTGGGGAGGACTGGCGGACCGCATGGGTAGAAGACAGTGTCTCCTTATCTCCCTCTCTGTCAACAGTGTATTTGCCTTCTTCTCCTCCTTCGTTCAAGGCTACGGGACCTTCCTATTCTGTCGGCTTCTGTCCGGAGTGGGGTAAGTAGTCATTTGGGAATACAATATATGTATAGCTGGGAACTTTGAAAACTCCACAAACCTGAGATTGAGGAGGATGTGGGGGGCAGTGAACTATTATAAAATATAATAGCAGATTGGAAGGGTGGCTCGAGGGCAAGATCAAAGTATTGCAGTTTTTAGGACGTGTGGCAAGGATTTTCACAAAACTTGATTGGCAATGCCAATAAGGCTTTGTGCGCACTAGAAAGCTAAAAACTGCTTTAGAAACGCTGGACAAACAACGCTAATGAGTGAGCCAGCCGGGAAACAGATAAATCATCAGCTGTCAGCGGGGTTCTAAAAGCTGAATGTAACAATAAAACAATGCAGGCAATACAAAACTGTGAAAAAATGGCGTGGGGGTGACCCCAAATCAATACCAGGCCCTTTAGGTCTGTTTCAAATTTTTACGGAACCCCATGCCAAAATAAAAAAAAACAGAGTGGGGTCCCCCCCAAATCGATACCAGGCCCTTAGGTTTGGTGTGGATTTTTGAGGAGAACCCCCACACCAAAATTTAAAAACAATGGTGTGGAGTTCCTCCCAAACTTCATACCAGACCCTTATCTGACCATGCAGCACAGGGGGGACAAAAGAGAAACTTCCCCCTCCTGAACCATACCAGGCCACATGCCCTGAACATGGGGGGTGCTTGGGCCCCCCCCCCCACCGCCAAGCACCCCATGTTGACGGAGACAATGGCCTCTTCCCCTCAATTCTGCGGGCAGGGGGCTTATCAGAATCTGGAAGCCCCCTTTAACAAGGTTCTGCCCCCCCCTCCCATGTGAATGAGTAAGGGATATATAGCACCCCTACCCATTCACCAAAAAAGTGAAAAAAATAAATAAAAACACAACACAAGTTTTTGACAAGTCCTTTATTAACCGGTTCCCGACCAGCGCACGCCGATGTACGTCGGCAGAATGGCACAGGCAGGCATATTGGCATACAGGTACGTCCAATCTCTAATGCCGCCCTGCCATCGCTGGTCGGGACCCCCGTGAGTCTGGTCGCAGGTTCCGCGGACTCGATGGCCTCGGGCATACACGCGATCATCTCACGGGGCGGCTGAACTGAGAGATGACATTGTAAACAGCATCTCACCGTTCTGCCTAGCAACTAGTGACGCTGATCTCTGCTCCATGTGATTGGAGCAGAGATCAGTGTTCACTAACACAAAGCCCAGCCCCCCACAGTTAGTAACACACCCCTAGGAACACTTAACCCCTACACTGCCACCCACTGGTTAACCCCTTAACTGCCAGTGTCATTTACACAGGAATCACTGCATTTGTATAGCAGTGATTGCTGTATAAATGACAATGGTCCCAAAAATGTGTCAAAAATGTCCGATGTGTCCGCCACAATGTCGCAGACGCAATAAAAATCGCTGATCGCCGCCATTACTAGTAAAAAAAAATTATTCATAAAAATGCCATAAAACTATCCCCTATTTTGTAAACGCTATAACTTTTGCGCAAACAATCAATAATCGCTAATTGCGATTTTTTTTTACCAAAAATATGTAGAAGAATACGTATCGGCCTAAACTGAGGGGAAATTTTTTTTTATATATATTTTTGGGGGATATTTATTATAACAAAAAGTAAAGAATAATGCGTTTTTTTTCAAAATTGTCGCTCTATTTTTGTTTATAGCGCAAAAAATAAAAACTGCAGGGGTGATCAAATACCACCAAAAAGCTCAATTTGTGGGAAAAAAAAGGACGTCAATTTTGCTTGGGAGCCACGTCGCACAAACGCGCAATTGTCAGTTAAAGCGACGCAGTGCCGAATCGCAAAAAAGTGGTCTGGTCTTTGACCAGCAAAATGGTCCGGGGCTGAAGTGGTTAAAAATACCCTTCTTTGGGGTTAAAAGCTCCTGAAAAAGCGCCACTTAAACAGCGCTAAAGTGCCGCTAAAAAGCGCCGCACTTTAGCGCTAACACAGTCACACCCCCAGTGTGAAAGGAAAAAGAAAAACAAAGGGGACTATGGACTTTTTAGGCACCGTAGACAGAGAGGCATCATTTATATATAAGATCATTTTTGGAATATCGATTTAACAATGGACTATTTACAGCTTTATTTATCTACAGTTTCCATTCGAAAATTGGTTAGGGTACAGTAGCGGTAATTATATCGGATGTTATACATTGATATGACTATTGTTTTGCAATGCGGTTTTTAAATTTTGTATAAATGAAATACTTTTTTTAAGAAATAACATTATCTTATATATAAATGATGCCTCTCTGTCTACGGTGCCTAAAAAGTCCATAGTCCCCTTTGTTTTTCATTTTCCATAGTATTGTAGGACGTGGCACATTGTTACTTTTGATGTATCCACAGTACCACTCTGTTATTTAGGATACATTTCTGGTTTCCCAGTGTCAAATGGGTCTAAGGGAAGGTTATAACCCCTGCAAGGTTTATTTTTGCCATATGTGCCCCATTGGGGAGATGTCCCATAGCCAAAACAGAAAATGAGAGAAAACGTCTCCAACGTGAGAATCCCTGGTAGCCACCAGAACTAGTGGTAGATTTCCCCTCTATTGCTGTTCTAATGACAACATTTTCTTTAACTTTCACTCTTGGGGATAACAGTAAACAGGACAAAAAGAGAGGGGTAGAGTCTCCCTATTTATAAAAACGAAATAGATGCAGCGCTAATAACAACACATAATTGAAATACGTGATAAATTCATTTGTGAATAATGAATACAGTTAATTAACCACAAAAGGAAAAAAAAGAAGAAAAAGAAAAAAATGTGATCAAAAAAAAGAAAAAAGAAAACGAATGCAGAGTCCCATTAGAATCAATAGTGAAAAAATGTATATAAAGTGTCCACGCAATAAGTGAGTAATAATGATCTCCGTGATCTATCGTCAAACAGCATGCAATGTGCGTCCTCTTGACCACAAATAATGTATAGATTGCCTGCTTACCAGAGGGCGATGTCTGCCAAAAGAACAGTTTCGCCTAGAGTTTGGCAAATAGGCCTCCCGCAACCCTTTAGATCAGGGGTCTCAAACTGGTGGCCCTCCAGCTGTTGCAAAACTACAAGTCCCATCATGCCTCTGCCTGTGGGAGTCCTGCCTGTAACTGTCAGCCTTGCAATGCCTCATGGGACTTGTAGTTTCACAACAGCTGGAGGGCCACCAGTTTGAGACCCCTGCTTTAGATGTTCATAGAGCCTCCGTATGTAACACTCAATACCGGGAAACAAAAGAGACTTCTATAGTGTGATACCGTAAAATCAATACGTTTTTAATAAAGATAAAGTTTGCACTCACAAATTAGTAGTCATCAAATGGCCGAAAATATATCCAAGTGTGTAAATCTCCAATGCGGTCTCGCCAAAACAATCGCTCTACCACCTCGTTCCTGTATCCATCCACCGTCTTGCGGCTAGCGTGATGACGTCACCGTCAAAGGCCCCACCCTACGCGTTTCGTCAGCAAAAGGACGTCGTCTGGGGATTGGCCCTCCCCATTTATGCTTGATCTGTGACAGAAGGTTTTAATTGTCTCCTCCCATTGGCCACCCACCTCTTAAGTAGCAAGATGGAGGAGCTGTAGGAAAAGAGAGTATAGCCAGAAACTTTCCCAACTTTCTCCAGCGGCCAATTTCTGCTTGGCGGCTGGCTGACGCTGATCCTACTGTCCCTGCCAGCCAATCTGCACCTGGGCTGGTGGGAAACATCCAGCAGCCAGGGAGACCCAGTAATCTATTTGATTATCTGGACTTTCCAGTTGAAATCCAGAGAATTCCCATCTGTGTGGAATATGACAATGGCTGTCCTTGGGTAGTGCCAAAAATTTAAACCGATTTATTCCCGAGAGAGAGATTTTCCATCACTTCCTGTGTTCCCAGAGAAGGTCTCCTGGGCAGGAAGTGAACGTGAAATCCCATTATAGGAGTAGAAGGTATTTAAAACCCAACAGATGGTCTATGCCTTCCCCAAAACCTTTAAAAAAAATTAAAAAATGTTTGGTAGAGTTGGGGTTTAAACTAGTGAGTGGTAATGTGAAGATAAGCAGCATTTCAGTTTTAGACATCCCATGTAGGTGTCAGTACAATATAAATACCTTAAATCAGGGGTCTCAAACTGGTGGCCCTCCAGCTGTTGCGAAACTACAAGTCCCATGAGACATTGCAAGGCTGACAGTTACAAGCATGACTCCCACAGGCAGAGGCATGTTGGGACTTGTAGTTTCGCAACAGCTGGAGGGCCGCCAGTTTGAGACCCCTGCCTTAAAGAGACCCACTTATAATCACCTCTTTAACACCCCCCTGCCCCTTTCTCCATTGTTGTCTGATCCTAGAGGGCCAATGAGGTCACCCCCTCCAGTGCTCCTGTCTAGCGCCATTTGGTCTGAGATTGGCATCATAGGAGGAGGTCACTTGGCTTTCCCTCCTGCCCTATCAGGGCCGTTTTTAAGGCAGGGCAAAAGGGGCAGCTGCCCTGGGCCCTGTCATTGTTGTGGGGCCCAAAGCAGCTGCCTCATACTTGACAACTATCCCAATTTAAATTTCTTTGTCTCTTGCTGTGTCCTGATATCTCAGTGTGAAGTGCTGCTACTAATGTTGCCCAGCTCTGCCCTATTGTTGTGTACAGATGACTCAACAGCAGACCCTGTGTTTACATGTAAATAACCGGCATTCATGTGTAAATAACAGCAGCATTCATATATAAATAGATGCATAGATATGCAAATAGAGGCGGCATCCATATGTATAGTATGACCCCTGGAGTGAGGAGATGATGTGCTGTAACCTCTAGCAATGAATCATTGAGCAGTATTACTGTACAGTAATCTCAACAAGCAGAAATCATGTGCTGTAACCTCTAGCAACTAATCAGTGAGCTGTAATGTGTGCTGTAACCTCTAGCAACCAGTCAGTGAGCGGTAATGATACACTGTAACCTCTGGCAACCAATTGCAATAGCTGCCTGATCTTATTCAGTAAACTGATTTAGAGTCTAGCTGCTATTTATTGTATGTCTCAGAGCAGGTGGAGAGCAAAACTGCATGGGGGGGCCCAAGAATAGTTTTGCCCAGGGTCCAATCAATATTAAAGAAGGCCCTATGCCCTATGCTACCTGGAGGTCCTGCGTAATTTGAGTAGACATGTGTGATTTGTTTAGTTAGAAATCAAAATTTGGACTGGATTTTCGTTATTCTGAGATTTGGTTGTATCCAAATTTTCTATATAGTACCAATAATTAATGTACGGTATGTCGCTTGTGGGAATACATTACAGAACCCCAACATTTTCTACATATTTTGGGTCCTCTTTAATACATATACTCTCACGTTCAGCAAAGTAATCAGCCACATGCCGGGTCCCACACCTCCTCTTTGCTTACGCTATTGGAAGGCAGCTGTCTATTCTGGGTTATTCTAGCCCCCTGATGACCACAGCAGTACATGCGCCGTGTATTCTAGATGGCCCCAAAGCCTCCTGGAATCTGTGGCTTCAGTATCTCAGGAGTAGGGATGAGCTTCGAGTTCGAGTCAAACTCATGTTCGACTCGAACATTGCCTGTTCGCCTGTTCAGCGAACAGTGAACAATTTGGTCTGTTCGCGGCAAATTCGAAAAGCCGGAACACCCTATACAAGTCTATGGGAGAAATCTAAAGTGCTAATTTTAAAGGGTAATATGCAGGTTACTGTCCTAAAAAGTGTTTGGGGACCCGGGTCCTGCCCCAGGGGACATGGGTCAATGCAAAAAAAAGTTTTAAAAATGGCTGTTTTTTCAGGAGCAGTGATTTTAATAATGATTAAAGTGAAACAATAAAAGTGTAATATTCCTTTAAATTTCGTAGCTGGGGGGTATCTATAGTATGCCTGTGAAGGGGCGCATGTTTCTAGTGCTTAGAACTGTCCCTGCACAAAGTGTCATTTGTGCAGGAAAAAAAGTCTTTTAAAATCACTTGCGGCTATATTGTCGGCTCCCGTAATACAGAGAACACTCGGTGAGTGTTCTCTGTATTAGCCGACAATTCATTCATTCATTGATAAAAAAAATAAAATAAAAAAAATAAACGTGGGGGTTCCCCTAAATTCAATTACCAGGCCCTTCAGGTCTGATATGGATATTAAGGGGAACCCCGCATCAAAAAAAAAAAAAAAATTGACGTGGGGGTCCCCCTAAAAATCCA
The DNA here is from genome assembly GCF_037356315.1 of Lithobates pipiens. Classification (NCBI taxonomy): domain Eukaryota; kingdom Metazoa; phylum Chordata; class Amphibia; order Anura; family Ranidae; genus Lithobates; species Lithobates pipiens. Next base: position 55,527,803 of record NW_027507791.1, read on the forward strand.
TACCAGACCCTTTATCCGAGCACGCAACCTGGCAGGCCGCAGGAAAAGAGGGGGGGACGAGAGCGGCCCCTCCTCCCTCCTGAACCGTACCAGGCCACATGCCCTCAACATTGGGAGGATGCTTTGGGGGTTGTGACCCTTCAAAGCACCATGTCCCCATGTTGATGGGGACAAGGGCCTCATCCCCACAACCCTGAGCGGTGGTTGTGAGGGTCTGCGGGCAGGGGGCTTATCAGAATCTGGAAGCCCCCTTTAACAAGGGGACCTCCAGATCCCGCCCCCCCCCCTGTTTGAAATGGTAAGGGGGTACAAAAGTACCCCTACCATTTCACAAAGAAAGTGTAAAAAAGGTTAAATAAGACAAACACACTTTTGAAAAATTCCTTTATTAAAAATATTTTTTTTTTAAAAAAGATTCCAGCGGTGCTAATCCACTCTTGCTATGCAGCGACGGATCTCCGCGGTCCAGCGATGGATGATCATATCCAGCGACGGGGGATCTCCCAGTCCAGCGCTGTCCATACATCCGTCTTCTGTCTCCACTGCGGAGACACTGCGGGGATCCCAGTGCTGACGTTTCTTATATTAGGAGGGCGGGGACACCCGCCACCTGACCCCGCCCCTCTGACACTGGTGAGGGAAGCCAGGGGTTCCCCAGTGATGTATGGGTGACCCGCCCCCTCTGATGTAACAGAAACCTGCGAGAGAGATCAGGGCCAGGGCCGTCTGTAATATTGATTGGACCCTGGGCAAAAATTTTCTTGGGCCCCCCTCCCCATGCAGTTTCACTCTCCACCTACTCTGAGACATACAATAGATAGCAGCTAGACTTAAAATCAGTTTACTGTATCAGATCAGGCAGCAATTGCCAGCAGTTACAACATATCATTACTGCTTACTGACTGGTTGCTAAAGGTTACCGCACACTTTATGGCTCACTGATTAGTTGCTAGAGGTTACTTGTTGGTGATTCTTCACAAAAAATAAAAATTTTATATCTTTATGTTTGAAGCCTGAAATGTGGCAAAAGGTTGAAAAGTTCAAGGGGGGCAAATACTTTCGCAAGGCACTGTACATATGAATGCCACCTTTATTTACATATCAATGTCGCTGGCAGCAGCTATTTACTTAGTAATGTCGCCGCTATTTACATATCAATTCCGGTTATTTACATGTAAACAAAGCCTCTGCAGATGAGTCATCTGTACACAACAATAGGGCAGAGCTGGGCAGCATTAGTAACAGCATTTCACACTGAGATATGGGGACACAGCACAGGACTAAAACTTCAAGGGACAAGGGAATTTAAACTGGGATAGTTGGCAAGTATGAGGCAGCTGCTTTGGGCCCCACAACAATGACAGGGCCCAGGGCAGCTGCCCCTTAAAGACGGCCCTGCTCCAGGCCCCTACCTTAATATAGGCCCAGCCACCCAAAAAGAACACACTGCTCATGAAAGTCAACAGAGTTCTCCCTTGATGGGCCCTGCATTCGGCATGCACCTAGGGTTGCCACCTCATCCCTTTAAACCCGAACACCTATAAATTATACAGGTTCTGAGGCTAATTTAATGCAGGTAAGGCACCAAGTGAGATTAATTACCACCTTAATCACCCACAGAACCTGTGTAATTAATATGTGTTCGGGTTTAAAGGGATGAGGTGGCAACTCTACATGCACCGCCTGGGCAGGGTGTTGGGATTGATAATGGGCACCGCATGAGCTGTCCTAATGGAAGCCCGGGGCACGCCAGTGCAGGGCTCTTGCAGAATTCTGGGGCTTCCATAGTATTAGGCCCTCTCGGCTGCACTCTTTCAGCTCAGAGTGCATGGCCCTTACGGCAACCTGGAAAGTCAAATGCCAGGCTTCCCTAGTTGGCATGCACCCTTTAGAGTTTGGGCGCATGCCAACACGGGCTCTTAGAAACACAGAAGGGTGCCCAGAAAAAGGTCCACCAAAATCCTCAGCACCAAGCACATGATGATCGAAATCCAGCCCTGAGAGAGATATCTCTATAGATATATATATATTTTACAATTTTCTCAGCATGAATTTGTGAAAGCCCAGGGCTGTGACTGGTTCTCTTTATGCCTCTGACCAAGATCCCTGTACAGCTATGTTTCCTGATCGTTGTATTGAAAAGCGGCCATGCAGTTATATCACGGGCTGTAGATGTGTAATGAGCTGTGTAATTCAATATACTGCTGATGTAATGGCCGATATGTGCACTGCCGCTTACAATTAATGCAACCTACTTGTCTTAATTCAGGAGGAACAATAGTGGTGGCAAGCTAGCGTAGTAGACTCTGGTTAATTTAAATCAGCTACTAAGTATATTAGCAAAACTGCGTGCCAACGTTTTTAGTGTCTTTGAGGAGCCGAAGATATATTGAATAAAATTGTAGTAAATTGACCTATATTTTTGGTGCTGGAGAATTGGCACAATAAGTGCCAGCCCACACCGATACATTGGCAGGAGGAAAACTTACCCTAACTCTAAACATCAAAGTAACAATGGTTCTAAATGCAGAAGGTTTTTTTTTTTTTTTACTTTAACCAATTCAGCCCTGGAAGATTTTACCCCCTTCCTGACCAGAGCACTTTTTGCGATTCGGAGCTGCGTCGTTTTAACTGACAATTACGCGGTTGTGTGACACTGTACCCAAACAAAATTGACGTCCTTTTTTCCACCACAAATAGAGCTTTCTTTTGGTGGTATTTGATCACGTTTTTTTTTCCGCTATAAACAAAAAAAATAGTGACCATTTTGAAAAAATAACACAATGGGGGTTATTTACTAAAGGAAAATCCACTTTGCACTGCAAGTGCACTTGGAAGTAAAGTCGCTGTAGATCCGAGGGGGACATGCAAGGAAAATAAAAAAAACAGCATTTTAGCTTGTACGTGATTGGATGATAAAATCAGCAGAGCTTTCGCTCATTTCAGATCTACCCCTTAGATTGAGAGCGACTGCACTTCTAAGTACACTTGCAGTACAAAGTGGATTTGCCTTTCGTAAATAACCCCCAATATTTTTTACTTTTTGCTATAATAAATATCCCCCAAAAATATATAAAAAAAATATTTTTTTCCTCAGTTTAGGCCGATATGTATTCTTCTACATATTTTCACACAAATCTGTTGCTATCCGGGAGCTGCAAGTGGCTGTCTTGGGGCAAGTTCGGCATCACTGGGTGGCAGGGTGATGATGTCAGAAAGAGCAATTTGGCCACACCCACTGTTCAATGCGGCACGCTATGCACACCACATTACTACTCTCCTTGGGGCACCCAAAGGTGTCCCAGGCATCTAAAGTGTTCGCGTTTGGCTTGAAGAAATGGTGGCAAACCTATTGAGAGCAGTGGCTCTCCCAGGTCTCTCTCTCCTCATTTGCTCACACAGCTGCAGCAGGAGTCATTGGCTGCTGCTGTAAATTAGTGAGCCAATGAGGAGAGAGAGCGGGGGGGGGGGGGGGGGGCTGAGCCATGCTGTGTGTGTGAATCGACAATGTCTATTCACAGGAGCGTGGCTCAGGAGGGAGCCTGCTCCAGTACCCCCATAGCAAGAGGCTTCCTATTGGGGGCATTCAGCAGGAGAGGGGACCCAAAAAGAAGAGCATTGGGGCTGCTCTGTGCAATACTATTGCATACAGCAGGTAAGCAGGGCCATCTTTAATATTGATTGGACCCTGGCCAAAAATTTTCTTGCCCCCCCCCCCATGCAATTTCACTCTCCGCCTGCTCTGAGACATACAATAAATAGCAGCTAGACTTAAAATCAGTTTAATGTATCAGATCAGGCAGCAATTGCGATTGGTTGCCAGCGGTTACAGCATATCATTACTGCTTACTGACTGGTTGCTAGAGGTTACAGCACACATTACGGCTCACTGATTGGTTGCTAGAGGTTACAGCAAATGATTTCTGCTTGTTGATTGGTTGCTAGACATTACTGTACAGTATTACTGCTCACTGATTGGTTGCTAGAGGTTACAGCAAACGATTTCTGCTTGTTGATTGGTTGCTAGAGATTACTGTACAGAATTACTGCTCACTGATTGGTTGCTAGAGGTTACAGCACATCATCTCCTCACTGCAGAGGGGCATGATATACATATTAATGTCGCCTTTATTTACATATCAATGCCGCCGGATACAGCTTTTTACTTATGAATGCCGCCCCGCTGTTTACATATGAATGCCGGTTATTTACATGTAAACACAGGGTCTGCAGGTGAGTCATCTGTACACGACAATAGGGCAGAGCTGGGCAGCATTAGTAGGAGCACTTTACATTGTGATATTGGGACACAGCACAGGACTAAAACTTCAAAGCACAAGGGAATTTAAACTGGGATAGTTTATCTGCTTTGGGCCCCACAACAATGATAGGGCCCAGGGCAGCTGCCCCTTTCGCCCTGCCTTAAAGACGGCCCTGCAGGTAAGTATCACGTTTGTCATTTTAAAAAAACTCAACCTTGGAAATTACTTTAATACATTTTCTACATTAAGATAAAAAAAAAAAAACCTTCTGCAAGCAGTTCACCCCCAATTCCACCTAAGTACTTACCTGAGCCCGATCTTGCGATATGCACGAGAGCAGAGGCTCTCTCTGCTCACTTCTTTTTTGGCTCAGACACAGCTGTGAATAACAACCAATAATAAGGGAGCAGGGGGCGGGCTGAGCTACGCTCTGTGTGTCTTATGGACACACAGAGCCAACTCGGGAGTGAGCATACACAAGTGGCATTCAGTGGGGGAGAGGGACCAGGAGTGCTGGCAGGGGACCCGATAAGAGGAGGATAATGGCTGCTCTGTGCAAACATTGCCGAAAGCAGGTAACTATGACATGTTTTTTTTTTTTTTTTTTTTATTATCCTTAGGCAATCACTTAAAGTTAAATTTCAGGCAAACGACACTGAAGTTCATAACTAAACGACTAACATTAACTAACTTAGTCTAACTCGAAACATCAAAGTAAAGCTGAATTCTAGGCAAATGGCTAAAAATACCAAAACGCACTTGGAACTCTCTAGTAGTAGTTGGCCACATTCAACTAAGCATGTTTTATAATGTGGAAGATATCTCTTCTGGGTTTTTCTGACCACAGCAGTTAATAGGCAGCATTTGTTGGATGGTCTCAAAGCTTTCTGGAATGCATGGCTTTAGTATCTCAGGTGTCTTTGGGCAATCAAGGACATCAGTCTTGTAGGGTTGCCACCTCGTCCCTTTAAACCCCGAACACATATTAATTACACAGGTTCTGTGGCTGATTAAGGTGGTAATTAAACTCACTTGGTGCCTTATTTGCATTCAGTTGGCCTCAGAACCCGTGTACTCAATATGTGTTTGGGTTTAAAGGGATGAGGTGGCAACCCTACATTCTTGCCTGGGCAAGAAAGGAGGATACACGGGCTGTGCTCCACAAAAAAAGTATTTTTTTAAAAGTATCCAAGATTTTATGACTTTGGAGTTCATAACTAAAAAAACCTAACACTAAGTACCGTATATACTCGAGTATAAGCCGAGATTTTCAGCCTCTTTTTTGAGGCTGAAAGTGCCCCCCTCGGCTTATACTCGAGTCATCGCTGTCTGCCCGCTCGATCAGCGTGTCGAGCAGACAGACAGCGGCCATTCTATAATTCAAAAGCCGCGCCTCCGGCTCCGCCTTCGCCTGTGATAGGCGGAACACTGAATTTCCCAGCAGCCTGTGTTCCGCCTATCACGGACATCGTATCATCCTCGTACTACGGACGAGGATGATACGATGTCCGTGATAGGCGGAACACAGGCTGCTGGGAAATTCAGTGTTCCGCCTATCACAGGCGAAGGCGGAGGCGCGGCTTTTGAATTTTACAATGGCCGCCGAGGCGCCGACGAAGAGGGCACGGGACGGAGGCAAGGCAAGGCACGGCACGGGACGGGACGGGACGGAGGCAAGGCAAGGCAAGGCACGACACGGGATGGAGGCAAGGCACGGCACGGGACGGAGGCAAGGAGGCAAGGCACGGGACGGAGGCTCGGGACAAAGGCTCGGGACACAGGTAGGCTGGACACACACACACACACACACACACACACACACACGGATGGATGGATGGAGACACACACACACACAGGGATGGATGGATACACACACACACAGGGATGGACGGATGGATGGAGACACACACACACAGGGATGGATGGATGGAGACACACACACACAGGGATGGATGGAGACACACACACACAGGGATGGATGGATGGATGGACACACACACACACAGGGATGGATGGACGGACACACAGGGATGGACGGACACACAGGGATGGACGGACACACAGGGATGGACGGACACACACACAGGGATGGACAGGCATGTCTCACCCTCGGCTTATACACGAGTCAATAAGTTTGCCAGTTTTTTTGGGGGTAAATTGGGGGCCTCGGCTTATATTCGGGTCGGCCTATACTCGAGTATATACGGTAACTTAACTTAACTCTAAACGTCAAAGTAAAGCTGAATTCTAGGCAAATGGCTAAAAATACCAAAACGCACTTGGAACTTTCTAGTAGTAGTTGGCCACATTCAACCAAGCATGTTTTATAATGTGGAAGATATCTCTTCTGGGTTTTTCTGACCACAGCAGTTAATAGGCAGCATTTCTTGGATTGTCTGAAAGCTTTCTGGAGTGCATGGCTTTAGTATCTCAGGTGTCTTTGGGCAATCAAGGACATCATTCTTGTAGGGTTGCCACCTCATCCCTTTAAAACCCGAACACATATTAATTACACAGGTTGTGTGGCTGATTAAGGTGGTCATTAAACTCACTTGGTGCCTTGTTTGCATTCAGTTGGCCTCAGAACCTGTGTAATCAATATGTGTTTGGGTTTAAAGGGATGAGGTGCCAACCCTACATTCTTGCCTGGGCAAGAAAGGAGCATATACGGGCTGTGCTCCAGAATTTTTTTTTTAAAGTATCCAAGATTTTATGAATCTGGAGTTCATAACTAAAAAAACCTAACACTAAGTAACTTAACTTAACTCTAAACATCAAAGTAAAGCTGAATTCCAGGCAAATGGCTAAAAATACCAAAACACACTTGGAACTCTCTAGTAGTAGTTGGCCACATTCAACCAAGCATGTTTTATAACGCGGAAGATGTTTCGTAGCTTATCAAAGTCACTTCTTCAATATCAGAGTTTCAGGAAACATCCCAGTATCTTCCTAACATTAATTAGAACCGAAGAAGCATCTTTTAGTTCTAATGAGTGTCTTGAAGATACTGGGATGTTTTCCTGAAACTCATTGAAATTGAAGAAGTGACTTGGAGAAGCTACGAAACATCTTCTCAAAGAAGCATCTTGGAGACGCTATGGAACGTCTCTAACATTACAGAACATGTCTGGTTGAATGTACCAACAACGACTAGATATACCATGACCTGGATGAATTAGAACCTTCACAGACACTTGTAACTCTTTTCTAAGGTTTAATGTTGCTGATAATGTTAAAAATTGTTTCTCCTAGCATTGGAGGGTCCATTCCCATTGTCTTCTCTTACTTCTCGGAGTTCCTGGCCCAGGAGAAGAGAGGCGAGCACCTGAGCTGGCTATGTATGTTTTGGATGATCGGTGGTATATATGCCTCAGCCATGGCTTGGGCCATCATCCCTCACTATGGTAAGGAAATATTGGTGGTGTCTACTTTGAGATCCTTGTTCTGTGAACCAAACAATATGGTCAATTCACAGCAAGTTCATTTTGAACTGATACTTTGTGGAGCTGTAGTGCTTTTTTTTTTACAACACAATCTTCAAAAAACTGACCATGTTCATTATGCAAAAAAAAAACAAAAAACTTCTTAGTGGTCAGATCTGTTGTGTGGTGGCAGGGGCGGACTGACAACTCATGGGGCCCCCCCGGGCAATAGGAGATTATGGGGCCCCCGGGCAATAGGAGATTATGGGGCCCCAGGCAATAGATTATGGGGCCACACAGTATACACACACACAGACATACACTATACACACACAGACACACAATATTCACACACAGTATACACACATAGAATACACATACACACAAAGGTACTGGAGAGGCGTGGCAGCTATAATCTTGGGATTTAAAAAAAAAAAACACAGATTTTTACATACTGTCCTTGGTTTTATTGAGGCTGGCAAACCTGATGGGGCCCCTTAGTGGCATGGGGCCCTCGGGCAGTGCCCGAGTGCCCAAATGGTCAGTCCGCCCCTGTGTGGTGGACAATGCTAATTGGCCCTGTGGTTCTCACATGCACCCTCCCAAGAAAAAAAATGACTCTCTAGCAATACACGCAAAATTGAGCATGTGCAGCCCGTCTCTTGGCTCTGTAAATATCAGGAAATATGTTGGAGTCAGTGGAAGCAGGAGGTGATCAGAATAGGCAGGATCAAACTTTTTACACAATGCAAAGGATTAACCCCTTAGGTTCCACGGTGAGGATAACAAGCATTCTTTACTGCATATACACACTGATTTTACTGTTGTGGGTTTAGTAACACTTTAAGAGTAGCCTAATATACATATTAAGAAGCATCTAGGACCCCAACCAGTGGCTGGAAATTGCAAATACAAAATATTTACAGTGCCTTGAAAAAGTATTCATACCTCATTGACAATTTTTTTTATGTTACAACCAAAAAACGTAAATAGATTTTATTGGGATTTGATGTGATGGACCAACACAAAGTGGCAGATAATTGTGAAGTGGAAGGGAAATGATTAATGGTTTTCCAATGTTTTTTATAAATATGTGAATAATATGTGACATGCATTTGTATTCAGCCCCCCCGGAGTCAATACTTTGTAGAACCAACTTTCACTGCAATTACAGCTGCAAGTCTTTTTGGGGATGTCTCTACCAGCTTTGCACATCTAGAGAGGGACATTTTTTCCCATTCTTCTTTGCAAAATATCTCAAGTTCTGTCAGATTGGATGGAGAACGTCTGTGAACAGCAATTTTCAAGTCTTGCCACAGATTCTCAATTGGATTTAGGTCTGGACTTTGACTGGGCCATTTTAACACATGAATATGATTTGATCCAAACCATTCCATTGTAGCTCTGGCTGTATATTTAGGGTAATTGTCCTGCTGGAAGGTGAACCTCCGCCCCAGTCTCAAGTCTTTTGCAGACTCTAACAGGTTTCCTTCTAAGATTGCCCTGTATTTGGCTCCATCCATCTGCCCATCAACTCTGACCAGCTTCCCTGTCCCTGCTGAAGAAAAGCATCTCCACAACATGATGCTGCCATCACCATGTTTCACAGTGCGGATTGTATGTTCAGGGTGATGTGCCGTGTTAGTTTTCCTCCACAAATAGCATTTTGATTTTACTCCAAAAAAGTTACATTTTGGTCTCATCTGAAGAGAGCACCTTCTTCCACATGTTTGCTGTTTCCCTCACATGGCTTCTCGCAGACTGCAAATTGGACTTCTTATGGCTTTCTTTCAACAATTTCTTTCTTCTTATCACTCTTCCATAAAGGACAGATTTGTGGAGAGCACGTCTAATAGTTGTCCTGTGGACAGATTCTCCAACCTGAGCTGTGGATCTCTGCAGCTCCTCCATAGTTATCATGGGCCTCTTGGCTCTTCTCTGATTAATGTTCTCCTTGCCCAGCCTGTCAGTTTAGGTGGACGGCCATGTCTTGGTAGGTTTGCAGTTGTGCCATACTCTTTCCATTTTTGGAAGATAGATTAAACAGTGCTCTATGCGATGTTCAAAGCTTGATTTTTTTTTCTTTTTAACCTAACCCTACTTTAAACTTCTCCAAAACCTTATCCCTGATCTGGTGTGTTCCTTGGCCCTCATCATGCTGTTTGTTCATTAAGGTTCTCTAACAAACCTCTGAGGGCTTCACAGAACAGCTGTATTTATACTGAGATTAAATTACACACAGGTGAACTCTATTTACTAGATGACTTTGAAAGGCAATTGATTTCACTAGATTTTAGTTGGGTTATCAGAGAAAAGGGGGTTGAATACAAATGCACGCCACACTTTTCAAATAATTATGTGTAAAAAAAAAATTGAAAACCATTTATTATTTCCCTTTCACTTGACAATTATGTGCCAATTTGTGTTGGTCTATCACAGTGAAAAAGTATTCATACCCCTTGAAATTTTCAACATTTTGTCATGTCACAGTGATGATGAACCTTGGCACCCCAGATGTTTTGAAATCACATTTCCCATGATGCTCAGCTACACTGCAAAGTGCATGACCATCATGGGAAATGTAGTTCCAAAACATCTGGGGTGCCAAGGTTCACCATCACTGGTCTATCACAAAAAAAATACATTTGCGTTTTTGGTTGTAACATGACAAAATATCGAAAATTTCAAGGGGTATGAATGCTTTTTCAAGGCACTGTATATGTGATATTTTACAATTGACTTGCACAGAACCAAAAAATATTCTTTAAAATTGTACTTGTTTCATCATGAACATAGCAAATAAATAAAAATATGTTCAAAACAGTGTGCATTCCCTTTACAAGCACACATACCTGCTATCTGTTTTCTAATTGCCAAGTTCCATTCATAGTAGATTTGATGCCACATAAGGGGCAGAGACTGCAGAGCGTTTGTGCCATTGCCCCCCTATTGCCAGTTCTTTTCATGAATGCCACCACAATAGTTATACCCTCTGTGACCTATTTACCTCCCATCAGGGCTGGACTGGGACAAAAATTTGGCCCTGGACTTCATTCAGACAGGCCCACTTTAATTTTGAAAACACGCACAAAAACAGTACAGTATATAAACTGTACGCAATTGTGCAAAAAAAGCCTCTCCCTTACATCAGAGTAGAGAGAGAGAGAGAGAGAGGCCCCCCTTACATCAGTGTCCCTAGACAGCCCCCCACTTACATCATGGTCCCCAGAGAGCCTCCCTTACATCAGGGTCCCCATATAGCCTTCCCCTTACATCAGGGTCCCCAGAGAGCCCCTCTTACATCAGAGTCCCCAGAGAGCCTCCACTTTTCATCAGGGTCCCCAGAGAGCCTCTGCCTTTCATCAGGGTCCCCAGATAGCATCTCCCTTACCTCAGGTTCCCCAGAGAGCCCCTCTTACATCAGAGTCCCCAGAGAGCCTCAGCCTTACATCAGGGTCCCAAGATAGACCCCCCTTACATCCAGGTCCCCATAGAGCATCTACCTTAAATCAGGTTCCCCAGAGAGCCTCCCCCTTACATCAAGGTCCCCCGAGAGCCCCTCCTTACATCAGGGTCACCAGAGAGAGGGCAGGCAGTGAGAGCTACCTACCCGCTCTCCGGCTCTCCCGTGCTGCCTGCCGCATGGCTGCAGAGAGCCCATGGCTCGGTAGTGGGCTGGGACCCTGTGGTTGGAGACTCCTGGTCTGACTCTGAGATATGAGCCCTAGATTCAGGGCTATAGCCCCAAAAGTCCCCCCCTAGCGATGTCATTGGCTGTCACTGAAACTGGTCCACTGAGCCATCGGCCCACCGGGAAACTGCTGGTAGTCCCGATGGCCAGTACATGCCTGCTTCCCGTAAGAATACCTAAGAACTTCCCCTACCCATCTGGCAGCTTAAAGAGTAGGCATTTCTACTACTAATGTGATTTCTGCTTTCAGATGGTATGACAACTCGGTATGAAGACAGATATTGAGTAATAGTATTGAAATTAAAAAAGATTAATCAGTTTTGAAGGTTGCCTGGAGTGCCAGAGATATGTTCATTCTGAATTATGATTGGTCATAAATGCAACAAAGGACTATAAAATGCCTTCATCTACATCTCAAACCAGAAAATGCACCCAGTGATAGGTTTATTGAAGGATGTTTTTTAAGCTAAGCTATGGTTGATGAGCATAACGGGTACATTTTTGTTTTTTCTTCTTCAAGGGTGGAGCTTCCAGATGGGATCAGCCTATCAGTTCCATAGTTGGAGAGTGTTCGTGCTGGTCTGTGCTTTTCCCTCTGTTTTCGCCATCGGAGCGCTAACCACCATGCCAGAAAGTCCACGCTTCTACTTAGAGGTAAGGAGGTCAAACTTAAAGTGAACTTGCATTTTGCCCATTCAGGGTAAGTTTACAGGTTCATGTCATAAGTTAACCATCCCAATGCTGATACTTACCTTCCCCCTGCTCTTGCCAGGGGCATTCACTACTAGAACCTTGTGAATTTCCAAGTACTTAGTATGAAGGAACATAGGACCCATTCCCCTTCCTCCCATAATGTGCTGGGTTCCTGAGCAGCCGGTTCCCAGGCCTGCCCAGTACGCTCACATAAGGGTGGAGCCTACACAGGGTTTTTTGTCTTGGCTTGGTTTGCTGAATGGATCGGCAGGGAAACAAATGGCGGTATGTACAAATAACTCTAGTGGAGCAAAGATAACTCTATTGATTCCATTTTGACCAAAGAAGTTTATGAACTTAGTAATGTCAGAGTAGAAGACATCATCCTCTTTGAAATAAAGGCGATTTTGTAGCCCAAAAATAGGTTGAGATACGTAAACTCACACAGAGCTCTGCAATTTACTTTCAGCTTTAGTAGGTTCTTAGTCCTTGAGGAACCAGGCCAAATTAAAAGTTCCTTAAGATGTCAAATGATTTGTGCTTGTTAACCGATTCAGCCCCCGGAAGATTTGGCTGCTCAATGACCAGCCCATTTTTTGCGATTTGGCACTGCGTCGATTTAACTGACAATTGCACGGCCGAGCGACGCTGCACCCAAACAAAATTGACGTCCTTTTTTCCCCACAAATAGAGCTTTCTTTTGGTGGTATTTGATCACCTCTGCGGTTTTTATTTTTTGTGCTATAAACAAAAAAAGAGTGACAATTAAAAAAAAAGCACAATATTTTGTACTTTTTGCTATAATAAACATCTCCTTTTTTTTTTAAAAAAAAAAGCTAATTTTTACTCAGTCTAGGCCCATATGTATTCTTCTACATATTTTTGGTAAAAAATCGCAATCAGCATATATTGATTGGTTTGCACAAAAGCATCTACAAAATAGGGGATAGATTTATAGCATTTTTATATTTAATATTTAATATTTTTATAATTTTTTTTACTAGTAATGGCGGCGATCTACGATTTTTATCGGGACTGCGACTTTATGGCGGACACATTTGACACATATTTGGGACCATTGGCATTTATACAGCAATCAGTGCTATAAAAATGCACTGATTACTGTCAAAATGTCACTGGCAGGGAAGAGATTAACACTAGGGGGCGATCAAGGGGCTAACTGTGTTCCCTCTCTGTGTTCTAACTGAAGGGGGATGGGACTGTCTAGAGGAGAGGACAGATTGCTGTTCATACCTTGTATGAACACACCATCTGTCTCTTCTCCCCTCAAAGAACCGGGATCTGTGTGATTACACACACAGATCCCAGTTCTCACTCTATCACGATCGTTTGCGGGAGCCTGGTGGTCATCGTGCCTGCCGGCACTCGCATCGGCTCTGAAGGCGAGCAGTGGGGGCCCCTAGTGGCCACAGGGTGAAGCAACATAAGGTAACGTTGTTTCACTTAGTCATGCCCAGCTGTAAAACTGCGGCGGCTGGTCGGCAAGTGGTTAAGCTTCCTAAATTGCTGAATGCGTACAATGTGTTAACTATAACCCCACTCGTGACTTCAATTAGAATGTACAAACAACATTAGTAGTAGCCAAGGACTTTTTGAGGACTTAATTATGGGTTTCATCATGCTGATCATTCACATGTACTCCTGAAGAAGATCTATTGAAACGCGTCAGGTCTACATGTGGATTGTATTAGACCTAATTACGTTAACACTAAATTCTGTATTTTTATTGTTTGTTTTGTGGTTTGGTTTTTTATCGAATGTTATAATAAAATTCATGGTTTTTATATACACAGTGTTTTCCCTATATCTATATGTTCCTCAAAAAGCCCTTGGCTACTACTATTATTGTTTGTATATGCTAAATTTAGGGACGAGCACACAGTATATTGGGTAATGACTGGTAATGACTTTCAGATTAGATTGTTATTAAATATCGGTTAGGTAGCTTCTGTAATCTTCAGGAGCCATTGCTCCTTACAAATCTCCAAAAAACAACCTTAAGCCCTTCTACACATGGTCGGACATTCTGACAACCAAATCCGTTGGATTTTGTCCGACGGATTTTGTCCGACGGATTTTGTCCGAAACTGTTGCATACACACGGTCGGACAAAGTTGTCGGAAAATCCGATTGTACATAACGTGATGACGTTATTTCGTTAGGACGGGACTACGTTCAGGCTAGTAGCCAATAGCTTTGGTCTAGGAATTTGATCTGAGCATGTGTGGCACTTTGTCCGTCGGAGTAGGCTACACATGATCGGAGTATGTCCGATCGGAGCATTTTGTCGGAAAATTTTACGGACAAGTTGGAAAACTTGGTCCGTCGGATATTCCGACGGAAACAGTCCGATGGAGACCACACATAGTCGGATTATCCGACAAAACGGTCCGATAGGACACATTCCGTCGGAATCTCTGACCGTGTGTACAAGGGCCAAAGCAGACCTTTCCCAACCAAACCAAAAAAAACGAGCATGCAGCTCTGCACGCTGAACAGTAAGCACTTCATAGTCATATGCATTGGTGACAAAGCCATTGCCTCCCAGCTGGCCCTTGCCAGGGCTATGTCACCAGTGCCTTTGAGGGGGCTCTTGAGTATAAACTGCAAGATCATGACAACAACGAGAACCTTGTGTGGCATGATGATGCTAAATCCATGACAATGATTAAACATAAAAAATATGGAACCAGATCTCATGAAGCCCATTTTTGAGATCTGGCTCTGATATCATTGGTGGGTCGGCCCTGGACACAATGAATTTGAAGCTGGCCACCAATGACATTTATTTTATAAAATGAGTTTCAACTGTGGGGTGGATGGAGCAATAGGATTGCTGAAAAAAAGATACAAAAGAAGCAAGTAACAATAACAATATTTATGGGTTTTATTGTATAATTTCAATTTAGGTTGGAAGTTTATTATTGGAGAGAGATCTGCTTTCATTTTTCCCTCCACAAGGACGCCAATGAACTTTGCTGAAATGGTGACATTTTGCCTAAATCAAACAATTTCCACAAATATTTGGGAAAATGAAAACTCACTTTCACTCATTCTAATGCCCCGTACACACGATCGGATTTTCCGCCAGCAAATGTTGGATGTGACCTTGTTGGCGGAAAGTCCGACCGTGTGTATGCTCCATCGAACATTTGCTGTTGGATTTTCCGCCAACAAATGTTGGCTAGCAGGTTCTCAAATTTTCCACCTACAATGTTTTGTTCTCGGACTTTCCGATCATGTGTAAACACACAAAAGTCCACGCATGCTCGGAATGAAGTATGAGCCAGAAGCGGTCGGTCTTGTAAAACTAATTCAAAAAGGGACTTTAATTGACCACCAACACCACCAAAAGTACAAATAAAACATGAATTTTGTATTTATTTATGAAGTACAAAGTGATAAAAAGAGATACACGGACAAAAGATGTCTCCAATAAATGTACAACAAAAAAAACTACATAAAAAAACATCTATTCTATACAGAGACCACTAATACTCTACCAAGACCACTAATACTCTCATAGGTATCCCTAGGGTTCGTATTGGAGATGTCAGGTATGTTGTTGGCCAACATTTGTGTGACTGTGTGTATGCAAGACAAGTTGGAGCCAACATCCTTCGAACAAAATTCCATGGTTTTGTTGTTGGGCAGTCTGATCGTGTGTACGGGGCATAAATGGCCACCAAAATTCCTTTTCATGTGTTAGGATGGCATTGTAACGTTTTTTTTTTGGAGGACATATTTAGGAATGTTGTTGGCATGGGTTCATTCATTCACTTTGACCTGGCTTTCATCTGCTTACCCATACTGCACTAGCTCAAAAATCCACCCTATCTTCTTCCAGAATGGAAAGCATGACGAGGCCTGGATGGTTCTTAAACAAGTCCACGACACCAACATGAGGGCCAAAGGTCACCCAGAAAGGGTCTTCTCTGTAAGTATTTGTATTGTTCGCCACCCTATCACAATTCACTGGCACAACATGTTAGCATATCATGAATGGGTAATCGGGCTTGTCAGACGTTCACATGGCTTGTGAGCACAGTAATTAGCATTCTGGCAGCTGCTCAAATGACGAGGAAACAAGGTGGAAGTGCAACGTTTCTCCTGGTCTTCGGGCTAGAGAAAGAGATTACAGATGGATTATGTTAAATATAGAGACGGTCTGGCTGATAGGAGAACAAAGTCCCAAGGCTGATTTCATTAGAATTAAGCATTTTCATAGCTCATGTAACTGCAGAGTCATTCTCGGATAACCCTTTAGCTGTCGACACAAAATTGAGTTAAGCAGATTATTTAAAGGGTCATCCCACCCAAAAGTGATAGTCCAGCAACACCCAAGATGGCCAGGAATAGAAACAGGAATTATGGCAGGGAGAATTCATTCTTGGAGTATCCAAGACATATACACAGGGGTCAAGTCCTGGGGAAAAAAGTAAGGGAACTCACCCAAGATCCCCCACCCCCCTCCTCAAAAATACAAAATATGTGTATATCGCCTTTACATCAGGGTCAGCAGAGTTCCCCCTTGCAGTGTAAGGGGGAATCCTGCAGACTCTGATGTAAAGGGCAATGCCGGGAACTCTGCCCCCTTCAATCTGCCCCCTAGTGCTCTCTGTATCCTTCACTCCGTCCCCCCGTAATGTCCTCTGTCCCCTTCACCCCCCCAGTAACATCCTCTGCCTCCCTTCACTCCCCCTCCCAGTTATGTCCTTTGCCCCCTTCACCCCCCCAGTAACGTCCTCTGCCCCCCTTCACCCCCCCCCAGTAATTTCCAGTTCCTGGACGAGTGGGGGCTGGTGAGATCTCAACTGACCTGTCAGCGAGGTGATGAGCTGACAGCGGTGTGGTGCCGTTCCTTCGTTGACCATGAGGTGGCAGCGGTGGCCCCGTAGAGCGGAGGCTAGGTGGTATTGGTAGTAGTGGAGATGTGTGCGGCAGCGGGGTGAAGGAGGAGGAATTGGGAAGGAGAGTGGAATGGGGCACACCTGTGACATCACACACCAGGCATCCCGATTCTACGACGTTTGCCATTACACCAGAACACTCACAGCCAGTGTTTGGGACTCAGGAGTTTTAGTTTCCTCCTGCGTTGTTCACTTCTCTCCATTCTCCACCCACCGCCACCAGGAACTTGAGCGTGGTCCGGACTACAACTCCCAGAATGCAGCGCAGCAGATTGCCCTCCCAGCTCAGCCCGTCCCTGTTCAAAGGCCAGTCCTGCTAAAGGGAACTGAGTTCCTGCTATGGAAAAAGTACAGGAACTCCGTTCCCATGCGTTCCCTCTGGACTTGAGCCCTGCATATACACATAGCCAGGGGCCGACCCAGCCCATCATGAAGCTCCATCGTTATGGAAAATGTCCCTGTTCGGATGAACAGACCTTTAAAAGGAGAATGCAGTGCAAGACAGTCAGGATTTACCAATCAATATTGTAAAAATTGGGTAAAATTTATTTTCAGTGTGGCTTCCATATGCCCATAGGTGTGTGCAGCCTATTTCAGTACCCCAAAACTCAAACACAGAGCTACAGAGGCAGTGGCTAGGAGTTCATACATGCCACGGGCTCAATGCTATGCTTTGCAGTCATGGCAGATATTATAGAGAGCAAAGCACATGTGAACAAGTTACAAGACCTTCATTTTTTAAATTACTTTTTAGAATTTAATTAATAGATGTTTATTTATTTTTTTATAAATTGTATTTTTGCAATTTTTTTCAGAATGTTTTTATTTATTTATTAGAGTTTTTAAACTGCCCTGTTGGGGGGTAGTTGTGAAATATCAGGGGTCAACACACCCCGTTGTCTCATATTTAAGACAGAGAAAGGGACTGAGGACATATATATATCAGTCCCTTTCTCTGCAGTGTCAGCTGCACAGATGAATGATTAGAAAGAGTTCGCAGGCTTCCTTTTCATTCACATACTGAAGCATAGTAAGCCCAGTTTGCTACGCTTCGGCATTGAATGGACACAGGAGCGGCTGGTTACCGGTCACTCATTTTGTTCATTCAGAAAAAAAGAAGGAGACGGTAAATTACTTATTCATCTCTCCATCCTGAAACATCCCCCTCTGTGCCCACAACAGCCGCTGGTGGGAGAGGAGAGAAGAAAATCTGGTAGCGCTGCAAGGGAAAGGGGCATATGGGGGGCCCAGACAGCAGGGGAATGGAGGCACAGATGCTAGAGTTGATACCCCTGCATTGAAGCTGGTGGGAGAGAGAGTAGGAGAAGCCACTGGAGGAGAAGCTGCAGAGGGTGTAACAAGAGGACTGATGTTTGCAATAAGGCAGTACACGAGTGCCTGGGACCCCCTTTTGAACTGATAAGGCCCAGCTGTGCTGCCTTATCAACGGCCCTGATACACAGGGTGATTAGGGTGTGCCCAGGCATAACTGGTACACCTATGCACATACAGTGCCTTGAAAAAGTATTCATACCCCTTGACATTTTTCACATTTTGTCATGTTACAATCAAAAATTTATTTTATTGGAATTTTATGTGATAGACCAACACAAAGTGGCACCTAATTGTGAAGTGGAAGGAAAATTATAAATGGTTTTCCAAATTTTTTACAAAAAATATATGAAAAGTGTGGTGTGCATTTGTATTCAGCCCTCTTTGTTCCGTTACCCCTGAACCAATTCAGTCTTCAGAAGTCAACTAATTAGTAAATAGAGTCCACTTGTGTGTAATTTAATCTCAGTATAAATACAGCTGTGAAGACCTCAGGTTTGTTAGAGAACCTTAGCGAACAAACCGCATCATGAAGGTCAAGGAACACACCAGACAGGTCAGGGATAAAGTTGTGGAGAAGTTTGAAGCAGGGTTAGGTTATAAAAAATTATCCTAAGCTTTCAACATCTCATGGAGCTCTGTTCAATCCATCATCTGAAAATGGAAAGAGTATGGCACAACTGCAAACCTACCAAGACATAGCCGTCCACCTAAACTGACCGGCCGGGCATAGAGAGCATTAATCAGAGATGCAGCCAAGAGGCCCATGTTACCTCTAGAGGAGCTGCAGAGATCCACAGCTCAGGTGGGAAAATCTGTCCACAGGACAACTATTAGTCGTGCACTCCACAAATCTGGCCTTTATGGAAGAGTGACAAGAAGAAAACCATTGTTGAAAGTAAGCCATAAGAAGTTTGCAGTCTGTGAGAAGCCATGTGGGGGACACAGCAAACATGTGGAAGAAGGTGCTCTGGTCAGAAGAGACCAAATTTGAAACTAACACTACACATCACCCTGAACACACCATCCCCACCGTGAAACATGGTGGTGGCAGCATCATGTTGTGGAGATGCTTTTCTTCAGCGGGGATGGGGAAGCTGGTCAGAGTTGATGGGAAGATGGATGAAGCCAAATAAAGCCCAATCTTAGAAGAAAACCTGTTACTACAAGGCATAAATTGGGATAAAATCTTAGGAACAAAGAACACGGAGGAGAGATGGGTGTGCTTTAAGAGCATGTTAAATAAGGGCATTAGCCAATGCATCCCATTGGTTAATACATTTAAAAGAGCGAACAAAAGTCCTGGATGGCTTAACTCCAATGTAAAAATGCATATAAAAGCAAAGGAGAAGGCCTTCAAAAAATACAAGGTTGAGGGATCATTATCAGCATTCAGACTTTATAAAGAATGCAACAAGAAATGTAAGGGGGCAAAAAGGATGCCTAGGATAGAACATGAAAGACACATAATGGAGGAGAGCAAAAAAAAAAAATCCCAAGAAATTCTTTAAGTATGTAAACATTAAAAAAGGAGGACAGGACAGACCATATTGGCCCCATAAAGATTGAGGAAGGACATCTGGTTACAAAGGATGGGGAGATGGCAAAGGTATTGAATTTATTCTTCTCCTCAGTCTTCACAAGGGAATCGGAGGGCTTCAGTAATCAAAACTGCAGTGTTTATCCTCATGGCACATCACAGGAAGCACCTCCATGGTTAACAGAGGACAGAATTAAAATTAGACTTGGGAAACTTAACATTAAAGAGGAAGTAAACCCTGATGGGTTTACTTCCTCTTTTTTTTCCTGCAAAGGTAAAGCATAATGGACTACTATGCATCGCATAGTAGCTCATTATGTGTCACTTACCTGACACAGGAGCCAGCGAAGTCACCGCTGATCCCTGTAGTCCGCCGCATCCATGTTGCTGGTGGCGTCTCGCAGCTCCGACGAATCACAGCGGCGAAGCCGCGATGACGTCACTCCCGCGCATGCGCACGGGAGTCGCGTCTCGCAGCTCCGCCGCTGCCACTCGGCGAAGCCGCGATGACGTCACTCCCGCGCATGCGCACGGGAGTCGACAAATTAGGCAAATTCATTCATGGATTTGCCGCATTTAGTGCGCCTGCGCGCCGCTGTCTACGGCGCATGCGCCGTAGACAGCGGTGCCCATTTTCGGGCAAATATCTCCTAAACCATATAGGTTTAGGAGATATTGCTTGGACCTACAGGTAAGCCTTAATCTAGGCTTACCTGTAGGTCCAAGTTGTTTGGAAGGGTTTACTTCCTCTTTAATAAATCACCGGGACCAGATGGCTTGCACCCGAGGGTACTTAGGGAACTCAGTCAAGTAATTGCCAGACCATTGTTCCTAATTTTTACTGACAGTCTACTAACTCAAATTGGTACCAGCTGATTGGAGAAAAGCCAATGTAGCACCAATATTTAAAAAGGGCCCAAAATACATCCTTGGGAATTTACAGACCAGTTAGCCTAACATCAATAGTATGTAAACTCTTGGAGGGGATGATAAGGGACTATATACAAGATTTTAGTAATGAGAATGGTATCATTAGCAGTAATCAGCATGGATTCATGAAGAATTGTTCTTGCCAAACCAATCTACTAACCTTCTATGAGGAGGTGAGTTACCCACTAGATAAAGGAAGGCCCGTAGACGTGGTGTATTTTTGCAAAAGTATTTGACACAGTTCCCCATAAACGTTTACTGTACAAAATAAGGTCAGTTGGCAAGGACAATAGGGTGAGTACATGGATTGAAAACTGGCTACAAGGGCAAGTTCAGAGGGTGGTGATAAATGGGGAATACTTGGAATGGTCCAGGGTGGGTAGTGGGGTACTCCAGGGTTCTGTGCTGGGACCAATCCTATTTAATTTGTTCATAAACGACCTGGAGGATGGGGTAAACAGTTCAATCTCAGTATTTGCAGACAATACTAGAAATGGGAACAGAGGGGCGCCAGACTGAGTGCAGTATAAATCATATATTTAATAAAAACAAGTAGTAACTCACAGGTTAAATTAGATGAGTTCAGTATGCAGTGAAAATCGCCAGTCCTGGAGTCTCATAAATGTCTTCCCTTTGCAGCCTGGGGCACTGGTGTGATCTTACAGGGATCCAGAAAATGCTGGGAACCAGGAGGCAGGAAACAAGAAGCAGCTGGTCGTGACTTCACAGGAACAGGAAGTGTGATTATTCACAGTGGCAAGGAATGGTAATGCATTTCGAAGCTACAGCTTCTTCATCAGACCAGCTGCCTCCAGGTGCTAATCATACAAGATCTCGGATCATTTATGGACATTATGTTTTAAACAAATGTTTTAATATCATGTGTGCTTATTCACACACATTTTATGTATACCTATATTCCAGTTGTTATATAATTTTATGTTATCACCATATCTAGCGCCGCTGTTCACCCTTGTTTTTGCAGACAATACTAAGCTAAGCAGGGCAATAACTTCTCCGCAGGATGTGGAAAACTGAGGTTCAATGTAGACAAATTTAAAATAATGCATTTGGGTGGCAAAAATATGAATGCAATCTATACATTGTGGGGGAATCTAGGATGGAAAAGGACCTGGGGGTCCTAGTAGATGATAGGCTCAGCAAGGGCATGCAATACGTAGAGGGTTCTTTACTGTAAGAGAGGCAAGGATGTGGAATTCCCTTCCACAGGTGGTGGTCTCAGCGGGGGGCATTAATAATTTCAAGAAACTATTAGATAAGCACCTGAACGACCGCAACATACAGGGATATACAATGTAATACTAACATATAATAACACATATAGGTTGGACTTGATGGACTTGTATCTTTGCTCAGCCTCACCTACTATGTAACTATGTAAGAGTCGTCAAAAGACTTGAAACTGGGGTGAAGGTTCACCTTCCAGCAGGACAACAACCCTAAACATACAGTCAGAGCTACAATGGAATGGATGAGATCAAAGCATATTCACGTGTTAAAATGGCCCAGTCAAAGTCCAGAACTAAATCCAATTGAGAATCTGTGGCAAGACTTGAAAATTGCTGTTCACAGACGTTCTCCATCCAATCTGACAGAGCTTGAGCTATTTTGCAAAGAATGGGCAAAATTGTTCCTCTCTAGATGTGCAAAGCTGGTAGAGACATCCCCAAAAAGACTTTCAGCTGTAATTGCAGTGAAAGGGGGTTCTACAAAGTATTGACTACGGGGGGCTGAATACAAACTTTTCACATATTTATTTGTAAAAAAAAAAATTGAAAACCATTTATCGTTTTTCTTCCACGTGACAATTATGTGCCACTTTGTGTTGGTCTATCACATAAAATCCCAATAAAATACATTCACATTTTTTGTTGTAACGTGACAAAATTTGGAAAATTTCAAGGGGTATGAATACTTTTTCAAGGCACTGTACTTGTCCTTCCATATTTAATTGTACTGGTCTATAAGCACCGCTTCTAACAGGGCAGTGGCGCAACAGCTGCTGAGATAAATTGAATAAGAAGGAAAGCCTCTGAAGAGTGAGCTAATGAACTTCTTTATCTTAAAGTGGAGTTCCACCCAAAAATGGAACTTCCGCGTATCTGGCTCCTCCCCCTAGCTGCAGAATCCGTGGTGATATATGCCATGTCTGCCCCCCACCCCCTGCTGTCTTCTGGGAGACACACAGGTCCCAGAAGACAGCAGGGACCAGTCAACCAGTCAGAACGCAAGGCTTCACTTCACTTCCTGATTCCCTTACTTAAAGAGGAGCTGCACCTTTTAAAAAATGTTTTAAAAGCCAGTAGCTACAAATATTGCAGCTGCTGACTTTTAATAAATTGACACTTACCTGTCCCAGGGTCCAGCGATGTTGGCGGCAGATGACGAGCGATCGTTCGTCTCTCTGCTGCCCCCGCCGCCATCCTCTGTCAGGGAATCGGGAAGTGAAGCATTGCGGCTTCACTGCCCGGTTCCCTACTGCGCATGCGCGAATCGCGCTGCGCATCTCTACTGGTCCCCGCTGTGTACTGGGAACTGTGTGTTTCCCAGAACACAACGTGGGTGGCGAGGCATCTGCGGCGGTCTGCGGTGATCTTGTCCCGGGTGGTTGCAGATACCTGGATTATGCAGGTATCCGCACCCCCCTCCCCCCTGAAAGGTGCCGATTGTGGCACCGGAGGGGGGGAGGGATCAGATGAGCGGAACTTCCACTTCAGGGTGGAGGTCCGATTTAAGATGCCGGTGCCTCCACCTGGAGCTCAGGGACGGGTTGGCTTCGGGTGAGGACATTGTGGGCGCCCTGGACAGGTGTCCTTATTTTAAGAGTCAGCCACTGCAGTATTTGTGTTTATCTAATAAAGATGCGCAATCCAAAAAAATCAAACGAGGAGGCACATACAAATGCCAGGATGCGCTACAATAAACCAATGTGCTAAAAAAAATGCAAAAATAAAAACAAAAAGGAGAAATTAATAAAAATGTGTATAGTCCAAAAAGTGCTTGACCCAATGTGAACAATCAGGACGAACTTCTCAGAAGAACAAACTATTTTTTTGTTCATCAAACAAAGTAAGTAAAAACAGCGCCGCTTACCAGATGGGATGGATCTCAAATTATAGAGATCGGATAGGCACCCACAGGATGGATCACTTGGCCCAAGGCTCCCTCCTCCTGTAGCGGCTTTTCTCTGCTGAAATACTCCTTCTAGTAAAATAAATTCCTCCACGAGATGTATTTATGGAATGAAAAGAAGAGGCTTCATGGTGCCAGCCAGCTGGTGCGCATTGACATCAAGATCTGTAGCTCCACCCGACGCGTTTCCCCATACAAAGCTTCGACTGGCAAAGGAGGCTGCAGTATTTGTAGCTGGTGACTTTTTAAAACAATTTTGCAGGTGGAATTCTGCTTTAACTCAAAAACCTTTTTACATTGTTGTATATGCTACAGCCATGGGTATGTTATAAAAAGTACATTCTCAGAAGGAGTTGTAATATTTTATATGCAAATGTGTCCTATCAGAGTTATTTTAAAACTGTTACATTTTATTTCCAGGTTACACAAATCAAGACCATGAAATCTGCGGACGAGCTGATCGAGATCCAGTCAGATTCAGGAACGTGGTACAAACGCTGGTTGATTCGAATCCTCAATTTGTCACAGCAGGTAGAGCCATGTTATACTGGAAACAAAAATAGCGAGTTAGTTTGAAGGTTTAGAGGTCACCTGGGCTGCCATTTTGTTATCTGGAGCTGTATATAGGGCTTTGGGTTTGTCTCGATGGTCAACTACAACTTGCATTTGCGATCAGTTTGAGATGCTTCTGAGATCAATGAGAGTTCATTGACAGGTAGGCAGGTAGGGCTGCCACTAGATGGAATGTTACTGCCACTGCCATCAGAAATAGCATTTGTTGCCAATGTTTTTAGTAGGAAATAGACAACAAGGCTGTCGACATTGGTCCTTAGAATCATAGGGCCTGGTTTACTGCCAGCTTCCAAGTTTCATGTCTTTCCATTTTTCACTCTTCTTTGTCTGTATCACATATGCCCATCATTGTAATTCATAAAAAAATGGGGCTTTCAGCTCTTTGCCCTTGTACACCCGGTCGGAGATTCCGTCGGAATGTGTCCGATCGGAGCGGTTTGTCGGATATTCCGACTGTGTGTGCTATGCATCGGACTGTGTCCGTCAGAATATCCGTCGGACCAAATTTTCCAACTTGCTGGAAATATTTTCCGACAAACTGCTCCGATCGGACATACTCTGATCACGTGTAGAGAATTCCAATCGGACAAAGTGCCACGCATGCTCAGATCAAATTCCTACATCAAAGCTATTGGCTACTAGCTTGAACGTAGTCCCGTCGTAACAAAATTACGTCATCACGTTCTGAAAGATCGGATTTTCTGACAACTTTGTCCGACCGTGTGTATGCAACAGTTTCAGACAAGATCCGTCGGACAAAATCCAACGGACAAAATCCGACGGTCGGATTTGGTTGTCGGAATCTCCGACCGTGTGTACAAGGGCTTATATTCTCAACTAAGGTTGTACCAGGTATGTGATATTTTATTTACCCTGCTGTGTGTTTTCTCTGTATACAGGCAAAAAAAATACTGTATGTCACCAGCACACCAGGGAGCTCCATAAAAGTGTCCAATGCTTTATTGAACAATCACATCACAGGAGAAGATAGCTATCTTCTGCTGTGATGTGATCATTCACTAAAATGTTGGACCCTTTTATGGAGTTCCCTGGTGTGCTGGTGAGATATCCCTTGCTTTGAGTCATTTCAATCTCCAGCCGCTGGTCACTACAGCACCCACTCCTTCTCCAGCCATTTCCAAGGATGTGTGCTTTTGGGAACATTGCTTTTGGCTTTTGTCTCTGTATATAATGCCGCGTACACACGACCGGACTTTTCGAGGGACTAGGTCCGACGGTCTTTCCGACTGACTTTTGGCGGAGTTCTGACGGACTTACCGAATGAACGGACTTGGCCACACACAATCACAACAAAGTCTGACGGATTCCAACGTGATGACGTACGACCGGACTAGAATAAGGAAGTTCATAGCCAGTAGCCAATAGCT
Source organism: Lithobates pipiens (assembly GCF_037356315.1). Lineage (NCBI taxonomy): Eukaryota > Metazoa > Chordata > Amphibia > Anura > Ranidae > Lithobates > Lithobates pipiens. The sequence goes on from NW_027507791.1 coordinate 55,553,718, forward strand.
GCCCTAGCGTCGGTTTTTGTCCGTCAGACTAGCATACAAACGATTGGTTTTCTCTGTCCGGCGGAGTTCCGGTGGAAAAATGTAAAACATGTTCTTTTTGTAAAGTCCGCCACTGTTACCTTCCGTTCTCCTTGTGACACGTCTAGGGGATATCCCGTGGTAGATGACCCAGTAACTTGAGACTGACAATAGATCCAGTTGAATGGATTTCATTTTCAAAACTTAAACCATTGAACAGTCTTTCAACTTGGGATGAGAGGGTTGGAAAGGAATTCAGGTACTCTCAATGTCAAAGTTCAAAAACTTAAAGAACTTGCTTACTTTGACTGCATCCAGAGAATAGCCATTCGCAGCTGGACGACCACTCATGTTGGACAATCCCTCTCTCACAAGGCCTAGCAGCCAACAAGGTGCTTACTCAGGAACAAAGTCTTTGTCACAGACGTTGTTGCAGAACACGTAGGGAAACTAAGCTGTAGAACACTTGTAGGATATATGGATCTTTCAGCCTGCTTGGCGATATCCACAAGACCGGATTCTCTCGGTAACTTCAGCCCTTCCAGGCTCTTGTTAAGAAAACCAACCCGTACGTGGTGTTCTTCTAAAGAGTCCTCTCCTGGAATGCTTGAAGTACACTGGGTCTCTCCCGAACTGGAGACAGCACCCATCCACCTCAGAATCCCCCTCTAGGTTCCCTGCCTTGGGCTAGCCAGCCCCGAGGCATTAAAGTTTGGTGGATCCGCACCCCAGGCCATAGCCTTCCTAGGGGCTGGTCAGGAGGACCAGGACCATGTAATCAGCACATCATACTGGACCGGAACCCTGAACTACATGAAGTACGCATCTTAAATACCCTCTCCCAGAGAGCACTGCGAGAGGGCCACTCCCACTGATCTGGCTCCGAAAAAAAGAGTAACTTAAGCGCCTGACCAGACCATAGTTCCACGCCTGCCACTAGAGACAGTGCCCCCTGTGGCTAGGCTGAACATCTCACAGTCCAGTCAGACTGATACAGAAGTCAAATTTAGACAAATAAACCCAAAGCAAACTGTAGTTTAGGCAAAGTTTAATTTTGACAAACGCATAGCGTGTGCTCTTTAGGAGCCGTCGCTACATAATATTGAACGTTTTTTGTATAACAGAATGGGAAGAATGGGTTGTAATTACATTCTATTCACGTTTATCCAAGTTGGAGTTGCATGTTGCTAGGATATAGGATGTTCCCTTCTTCACTTTCTTTTCATCCATTGAGGGACACAGGACGTCTTTAACCATATATAGAAGTTATGGTTATACTACCACATACTAGAGGAATGAACATTGGCAAATAAGAAACTGTAGGCAAGCCCAGAACAACTCCTCCTATTACCAGAATGCCTCGTTTTTTGCTAGTGTCTTAAGAAGATGGACACCTTTTTTCAGCTTGGCTATGTTAAAGACTAACCTATTTTATTGCTGGCACTTTTTTCTACGTTTTTTTTCATCACTGAAGACTTTTCTTTAAAACACTTCTTAAGCTTTGTCTCTGTGGTTGCTGCTATCCAGCACAGTCATCCTCAGTCTGGCTTCTGGAGTACCATGTAAGGACCCATGGGGATAGCTTGAAAGTAAGCTTCAGATGCTGGGTTTCTACATAAATTCTGCTGTTAGCTGTGGAGCACTTTTCAGGTCCAGAACCCCTGGCATTGCCACAGTGCTTGCCCTGTCTCCAAAGACTCATCTAGTGAGTGAGTCAGTCGGGCTTCCACCCAAGAAATTTCTTCCTGGGGTGAAGCCTCTCCTCCATGCAACTTGGTCTGGCTTTCAGAACTATCACCAGTCAGGTTTCTGCCCTTTTTATGCTGTGCCATAGACCATTGACGTCTCACTTTTTGATGAACACCTTTGTATAGATGGTCACCCATGTAGCTCCCACTTCCTTTTCCCTGTGCAATCAGATTCTGGTTCTCTCTATGCTTCAGAAAATTATTTAAGAACCCATTATAGACATTTCTCCTGCAAGGAAAACTTTCTGAATTTGCATAGGTACAAGATGGTGTTGAGGTCCAGGACTTTATTCTTGCCTAAGGTAGCTTCTGCCTTTCAACTTAGTGAAAAAATAGTTTGTCCATCCATCTATCTAGCTCCAGTTCACACAAAGGAAATTTCCCTTCATCATTTGCTAGTGGTTTGGGTTGTGCAAGTTTACCTCTCAGCCAATGTTTCTTTCGGGAAGACTTGATTTCCTTCTTGTCACCCTGGATGGAACTTGAAAGGGTGCACCGACTTCCCATTCCACCATCTCTAGGTGACTTAGGCAGACCATTGCCCAAGTACATAGGTTGAAGGATCGGGTTCCACTCAGCTGTAATGGTTCTGCTAGATCTGTGAGTGCTTCTTGGGATTTTCCACATCAAGCAACCATTTCCAAGACTCGCAAGGCTGCCACCTGATCTTCTGTTCACACGTTCTACCAGGTGGATGTTTTGGATTAGGTGGAGGTTTTGTGTTCCCAATGGATAAGAAAGAAAACGGAAAAACTCACCCTAAAATCCTTCGCTTGGAGTTCATTGAGGGACGCAGGTCCTTTCGCTCTGTGTTTTTAATTACGATCTAGGTACCGCTTGCTCCAAAACTCAGGCATGCTGGGCTGGCCCACAGGTTTTTATTTCCCATTGTCCAATCCTCCTGTAGGCAGAAGTATAACCAGAATATTAAAGACTTCCTGTGCCCCACAGTTTCCATTCCAAGAAATAGATTTTATGGTGAATACAAGAACCCTATTTTTTGAGTTCAGGTCCACTTTAATGTTCATGTATTATTTAAAGCAGTCCTCTTCATGTTTTATACATTAATGCTTAAATACAATTTTCTAACTGCTCTCCCATTTCCATACCAATAGGTCTGGGCTAATTTCCTCCAGTGCTTTGCACCAGAGTATCGCCGAATCACCCTCATGATGATGGCTGTGTGGTTCACCATGTCCTTCAGGTAGGAGCTGCCACGCCATGTCTTAGATATGTGTAATTATTTTTCTTTTTCAGAATTTATTGCCTTTATTTTCACCTGGTGATCCTGGCAGTAACATACTTCCTGTCTTTGGATGACAATGCTCACTGACTACTATACTGTATCTATGAAGGAGCCACATTGCAGTCCTTAAGACAGGACTGCAGAACTCCACCCCTTCTTCTGCATAACATATGGTGGGAGATGTTCTGTATTCCACTGAGGAGAACTAGGCTTTGCGGAGTACACTGCAGAGTACACAGGAAGGTAGTAGCTCACTGGATTTCTAGCAGATTCAATTGGTATTTTTTTCATTCGATCGAACAGATATAACAAACGCCTTTTAATGGTATATTTACCAGACCAAAAGGGATAAAATAAGAGAAGTTAATTGTTAGGATTTACATACGCTTTAATATGTACATCATGTAGAAAGTTTGAAGTTCAAAATGGAAACAAAGCAGGTGACATACCTCATGTTATTCACAGTGATAAATTTAACCTACCTACATAATCCTTTTATACATATTTTCACTTACCTTGGTTTGTTATTATTCCAAATTGCTGTCTCGCAAGCAGCTTTTCTTTGCTTTGGCAAGCAGTAGGCAGGGACCTGACATCAAAGGCTCTCCAAGTAAAGATCAGGCACAACTACAAACGCCACGGTTCCAAAGGGCGCATGCCACCAACCAGCAGCCTACTTGCACGCGCTTCCTATGCACACCGCTGTCAATCATAGGATTTTTATTTCTGGAGGGGGAGCTGAGTGACACCATGGATTGTATGGTGTCACTCATAATTGTCAGCACAGTCTCAAGCTGATTGGAGCAAAACAGGAGCACAGCTAGCTACCAGATTAGGCGTAATGAAATTATACAGGTACCCTCCTTGGTATATTGTTGTCGTTACAATTGTTACAAGCAAATTTATTATTTCAAAGGTGAACTACCATTTTAAGCTATATGCTTTATTGGCTAACTTAAAGTGGACTTTCACCCTCGCCATTAACTTTCTCACATTCACCATCAGCCCCTCTTCTCTCACGGAATTTGATATTTTTGTGGAGGGGGGGTATCTTTTTCAGGGACCCCACCTTATTCTTCCTGAATTGTCCCGCAGCCTTCTATGTTAGCCAACCTAAATCACAAATCCCTGGAGGCCAAGGGGAACTCTATGGTAAATGTTGTCTCAAAGGCAAAAGAAGAGACAGCCAACACCATAGAGTACCCCATGGCATCCAGGGATTCATGACGTAGGTTGGCTGATGTAGGAGGCTGTAGGGGATGGGGAGGCTGTAGGGGATGGGGGGGGGGGGAGTGTTGGCTGTCTGTTCATGTCTCTTTGTACAAAGGCAAATGAAGAGGCAGCCAACACCATAGAGTACCCCATGGCATCCAGGGATTCATGATGTAGGTTAGCTGATGTAGGAGGCTGTAGGGGATGGGGAGGGGGGGGGGGGGGGAGTGTTGGCTGTCTGTTCATGTCTCTTTGTACAAAGGCAAATGAAGAGGCAGCCAACACCATAGAGTACCCCATGGCATCCAGGGATTCACCTTGCTTATTCAGCTGGCAAGGGAAAGACAAATGCAAGCAGGTGAGTGCTTTCACAGCACTTTTTAGTGGCAAGTTCTATGGAGCAGTGCAACTGAGCCCTCAAGATTCGTCATCAAAAGAACTAAGATGGCAATACCAAAAAAAACTAATTTGTAGAAGTATATAGCTATGTTCACAGTATGTAACCAAAACAACAGTGCTGGGACAAGGTCATCCAGCACCCAGGGCAAAGATGCCAAACTACGCCCCCTTTCCCTTAGGGTTAGGGTCAGGGTGCCCCCTGCCCCTGCAATAAAACAATGCGCCAGGGGCAGCCGTCCCTCCTGCCCACCCTTTGTCCCGGCCCTGCAAAACAATGACAACTTCCTTCCTCACTGACAAAAACCCCCACACAATGTAAGTCTTCAGTAGAAATGAGCTTGAGTTTGGTTCAAACTTTTATTTGAACTGAACCCAGAAGGAAGTTGTCACCAGTGCCCACTACTGCCCAATCAACTGCTGTCATCCCAGCCCTTTAGCTGTGTCTACAAAAAAGGGCAGGAGTACTCATGACATTATTGACCTAATATGGCCAATGTCATTGTCCTAATACGGCCATGTGGCCATATTAGGTCAAAGATGTCATAAGCATCTGCCGCCCCTTTGTGTACATGCAGCTGCAGGGCGGGGATTTTTTTTACTTAAATTTTTAGCTCCTTGATCCGGTGTTTGTCAAAACCTTCTGAACAAAAAAGTGAACAAAAAACATGCATGAGGGTACAGTAATAGTCCCACCTCGGAAGGGGAACGGCCTCAAACCCTGAACTATACCAGGGTGCAAAGCTCCTAACAGGAGAAGGGCGCTCTATTATCTATCTAGGCTGAAGCTAGGTGGACCTTGCTTCTTAGGGACCTGCAGAAGCTGTGCCTCCAAGTACTTGGTGAGGGGCTCTCCTAAAGAGAGATGGTGAATGGGAAATGCCCTGGCCACAGATGATTAGGGGGGCAGTAGGCAGGAGTAACAGCTTCTCAAGTTTGGATCAAACTTGAGCTCATCTCTATACTCCAGCAGAAGAGCGACGCCTAGCGCACTCTGTATCCATTATGAGAATCCTACCGTTGGCGAGTTGTCTCCTGCGAGCAGATCACTAGTCTGGTCTTAAGTTCAGCCAGGTGGATCTCGCTTCTTAGGGACCTGCTGAAGCCGGTCCTCCACATAATTGGTTGGGAGCTCTACACAAGAGACCCCACCCCCCCCCCCCCCACTTGGGGAGAAGAAAAAGGCCCAAAGGCGGACAGGAGTGACAGCTTCTCAAGTATGGACCATGCTTATATTCCAGTAGGAGATCGACATCTGGCACTCACTCTATCCTTTAAGATGCTCCTACCATTGGCTCCTACCATTGGCGAGTTGTCTCCTGTAAAAGGATCACTAGTCTGGTCTTAAGTTCAGACCCTTTTGTGCAGAAAGTCCAAAATGGCTGCTGCTTGACTTCTCTGGCATGCATCATGTTGAGTGTTCGCATTGCACTTTTGCTTGATGGCTGCCTCCAGACAACTGACACTAAGAAGGCTCAGCTTTGCCAATGACAGTTTAATGGTGCTCATTTTCACACGCTTGCTTCATCAAGTCGCGAGCATCACGGTGAAATTACCATCACCATGGCAACTACTGCGGGCCCGTCTGCTTTCCTCCTCTCTGGACCCTGCTGTCTTTTCAGTTTGTCGCTGTTTTTGTTAGGGCAGCGAGGGGGCCCTTCATTCTTTGCTGGAGCGAACGCACATTTCATCTTTAATTAAGCAGGACTGACAGCATTAGGCACAACATCCCCATAGCTACCGTGGCTCCAGCCTTTTCCGCTAGCGCTGCTTCAGCTGTCAGAATTAAATTTCTGTCAGGTGTCCATTATCATTACTGCACCGTACCGCAGAGCTGAAATTACTATGTTTTACTGTGTGATCAATTGCAACGCAAACTTGTGTCTTATGAAAATAGAGTGTGCCTGCATCCAAAATTCCATCTTATTAAAGGTTCCCATTTCCATCAGAGGTCCCCCATCATGTCAGATGTTCTTCCATCACATTAGAGTCCCCCAATCATGTCAGAGGTCCCTCATCTCATCAGAGTTACCAATTCTATCAGAGGAGGTTCATCACATCAGAGTCCCCCAATCATGTCAGAGGTCCCTCATCTCATCAGAGGTCCCCTATTATTCCAGTGCTCCCCATCACATCAGAGGACCCTCATCACAAAAATGCCACCATGTCAGTGTCCCCCATCCTATCAGAGGACCTTCATCACATCAGAGTCCCCCAATCATGTCAGAGGTCCCTCATCTCATCAGAGGTCCTCTATTATTCCATTGGCCCCCATCACATTAGAGGACCCTCATCACAAAAATTCCATCATGTCAGAGGTCCCTCATCACATCAGAGTCCACCATCCTATCAAAGGTCCTCTATCATATCACAGTCCCCCATCCTATCAGAGGACATTCATCACATCAGAGTCCCCCAATCATGTCAGATGTCCCCCATCCCATCAGAGGTCCCCTATCCTATCAGAGGTCCCCCATCACATTAGAGGTCCTCCATCTTATCAGAGGTCTCCATTCCCATCAGAGGTTCCCCATCATGTCAGATGTTCTTCCATCACATCAGAGTCTCCCATTCATGTCAGAGGTCCCTCATCACAGCAGAGTCCCCCGTGCTATCAGAGGACCTCCATCATATCAGTTGTGCGACGCTGTTCCCTGGGAGGTGTTTCTAACTGTGGGGGGTGGGACTGACTGGAGGAGGAGAGAGATAGCTGTTCCTAATCATTAGGAACAGCAGACCTCTCTCTACTCCCCTTTCAGAATGGGGATCTGTCTGTTTACATTGACAGATCCCTGTCTCTGGCTCTCTGTGAAGCGATTGTGGGTGGCCGGCGCTGGCCATGTGCATCGGCTCTGGCGTTACACCGCCCCCTATCACTCTTAAAGCGACTGACATACACCTATGGTGATTCGTCCAGGAGAGCCAACCTGACGCAGTATAATGATGGCGGCTAGTCCTTAAGCGGTTAAAGTGATATTAAACCCTCCATTTTTTAAGCGCATTAAGCAGCTGATGTAATCACTTATTAAGTATACAGCTTCTTCATCTTTTTAGCCTTGCTTATGTTCCTGTTTAAGCTGATGCCATAATCACTGCCCCAGGTTTCCTGTTTTATGCTTCTTGAAGCATCCTATGGAGCCACCCGTGCAAGTCTCTCTATACCAGGGATATGCAATTAGCGGACCACCAGCTGTTGCAGAACTACAATTCCCATGAGGAATAGCAAGACTCTGACAGCCACAAGCATGACACCCAGAGGCAGAGACATGATGGGACTTGTAGTTTTGCAACAGCTGGAGGTCCGCTAATTGCATATGCCTGCTCTATACTGTGTGCATCAATAGAAACACACAGCCCCATAGACTAGGATGGTAAGAATCCCCCTTTCTCCCTTCAATGCTTCTCCCTCCTCCACTGTTAACTCTTTTCTGTGAGCATAGGAAGTTCAAGGAACCAGCACTGAGAGAGCAGGAGCCAGCAGCATTGAAAGTTGTTAACTGCATGTGCTTGGATAGAAGTTTTAACAAATATTTTACTGGGGGAATGCTTATTTTATTGTGCTCAATTAATTAAGTTAAAAAACACTGAGGGTTCAATACTACTTTATAGTGATTGTTTTCCAGGCTTTGTCGGTCGTTAATTCGGTAGTATTGATGATAGTCAATTATATTTAATTAGACAAATGTTATTAGTGAGCTAAGAGGATCAGCAGGAAAAGGAGCTTGCTTGTTTAACGAGCAACCATGGCTGACTCTTGTACTTACAGTATATCATTACAAATGATGTAAAAAAAAAAATCATTTTCTCAGTTCTCTCTGCTCCAGTGATCATTGTAACATTGTAGAAAGTCAGAAGGTGCAAGGCTGATCCTTGTCAGACATTTCTAAACATGGAAAAACACTGCATAGACACCAGGAATTATAAAACTGTGTACAGTTCAGAACCAACATCTTATCCAGGATATAGATGATGACCCTGGATGAAGCTTGAACAAAAATCGCCCAGTTCTTCTGGAGAAGGCTTTCTCAACCAGTTTTCCATGGAACCCTAAAGTTCCTTCAGAGGTTGCATGGGGTTGCTAGAGCAGTGAGCAATCACAGATTGATTTTCCACCTTTCCACCTACAACAACTACAAAAGACATCTACGAAGCTGGAACGGAATGTAAGCACAGGACATACATGACGGGGTGGAAGTAAATACCAGACGGCAACAGGTTAAATTAGATTGGATTGTAGGCGTTACGTGGTACATGGAGAGGAGATGGATAATAGTTGAAGGGAGGAACCAGGGGGCATCAGTTGCAGGTGTAAAATTGTCGGGGAGTAAGGTGGTAGGGGTCTGTGGTCCGTTAGTGAGTCCTCGAGGTTGTGTTCCGGCTGGGGACAGAATCTAAACCATAGCAGGTACCACAGATTCCAAAGTTGGGGAGATGGTGTCGTCAAGGATCTGCAATCAGTTAGTCGTATTAGAGCTGGAGCGTTTAAGATGGTGGTGGAACCAGGGGGCATCAGTTGCAGGTGGAAAATCATTGGGGAGTAAGGTGGAAGGAGTCTGTGGTCAGTTAGTGAGTCCTCGAGACTGTGTTCTGGCTGAGGACAGAATCTAACTTAGCAGGTACCACAGATTCCAAAGTTGGGGAGATGGTGTCGTCAAGGATCTGCAATCAGTTAGTCGTATTAGAGCTGGAGCGTTTAAGATGGTGGTGGAACCAGGGGGCATCAGTTGCAGGTGGAAAATCATTGGGGAGTAAGGTGGAAGGAGTCTGTGGTCAGTTAGTGAGTCCTCGAGACTGTGTTCCGGCTGAGGACAGAACCTAACTTAGCAGGTACCACAGATTCCAAAGTTGGGGAGATGGTGTCGTCAAGGATCTGCAATCAGTTAGTCGTGTTAGAGCTGGAGCGTTTAAGATGGTTTATGTTTAAATATGGTTTTGAATTAATAAAAGGCCAGTCTCCTAAGGAAAAATGGGGGGGGTTGTAGGTACAATTTTGAGTTGGGGCAGTAAGTTATCTGAGCTATCCTAGTCAAGACGTACAAAGCTGGAAAAGAATGTAAGCGCATGACATACATGACGGGGTGGAAGTAACTATCAGATGGCATCAGGTTAAATTAGGGGGGTGGTTAGACAGAATAAACCGCTCTTAACTGATTGGAGGAGTTACATGGTAGATGGGGAGGAGCTGGATAATAGTTGATTGGAGGAACGAGGGGGCATCAGTTGTAGGTGGAAAATCGTTGATGGAATGTTCCTCCCTCCTGCCCACCCTAATGGAAGTTTGTTGCTGTAAGTGGATGAAGATGGTCCTTGCGGTTGGGGTCCTTGACAAGGGTACACAAAATGAGGTATTTGATGAAGCGGTGGGACCCATCTCAGGTATGGAGTCCTCCCGGTTGGGTCTTGTTCAGTCTAGACTACCGGGGAGTAAGGTAGTAGGGGTGTGTGGTCAGTTAGTGAGTCCTCAAGGCTGTGTTGCGGCTGGGGATAGAATCTAACTTAGCAGGTACCACAGATTCCAAAGTTGGGGAGATGGTGTTGTCAAGGATCTGCAATCAGTTAGTCGTGTTAGAGCTGGAGCGTTTAAGATGGTGGTGGAACCAGGGGGCATCAGTTGCAGGTGGAAAATCATTGGGGAGTAAGGTGGAAGGAGTCTGTGGTCAGTTAGTGAGTCCTCGAGGCTGTGTTCCGGCTGAGGACAGAATCTAACTTAGCAGGTACCACAGATTCCAAAGTTGGGGAGATGGTGTCGTCAAGGATCTGCAATCAGTTAGTCGTGTTAGAGCTGGAGCGTTTAAGATGGTTTATGTTTAAATATGGTTTTGAATTAATAAAAGGCCAGTCTCCTAAGGAAAAATGGGGGGTTGTAGGTACAATTTTGAGTTGGGGCAGTAAGTTATCTGAGCTACCCTAGTCAAGACATACGAAGCTGGAAAAGAATGTAAGCGCATGACATACATGACGGGGTGGAAGTAACTACCAGATGGCATCAGGTTAAATTAGGGGGGTGGTTAGACAGAATAAACCGCTCTTAACTGATTGGAGGAGTTACATGGTAGATGGGGAGGAGCTGGATAATAGTTGATTGGAGGAACGAGGGGGCATCAGTTGTAGGTGGAAAATCGTTGATGGAATGTTCCTCCCTCCTGCCCACCCTAATAGAAGTTTGTTGCTGTAAGTGGATGAAGATGGTCCTTGCGGTTGGGGTCCTTGACAAGGGTACACAAAATGAGGTATTTGATGAAGCGGTGGGACCCATCTCAGGTATGGAGTCCTCCCGGTTGTATCTTGTTCAGTCTAGACTACCGGGGAGTAAGGTAGTAGGGGTGTGTGGTCAGTTAGTGAGTCCTCGAGGCTGTGTTGCAGCCGAGGATAGAATCTAACTTAGCAGGTACCACAGATTCCAAAGTTGGGAAGATGGTATTGTCAAGGATCTGCAATCATTTAGTCATATGAGAGCTGGAGCGTTTAAGAAGGTTTATGTTTAACCACTTCGGTACCGCGCTATTGCCAAATGACGGCATTAGCGCGGACCTACATTTCCGGGACTACGTCTATTGACGTCGTCCTGTGTACGAGCGGCCTGCGCGCCCCCTGAGGGGCGCGCGCGGCGCGCTCTGTGATCGGCGAGTCCATGAGACTCGCCTGATCACCGATCCGTGCAAGGGGTCGATCCCGACCCCTTATCACGTGATCAGCTGTCAGCCAATGACAGCTGATCATGTGATAGAACGGAGCCGGTAATCGGCTATTATTCTGTCAGTGCGAGGAGAAAAAAAAAGCTGATCACCGGCGGCCGTGTTCGGGACATCAGTCCCGATCACGGCCAGTAATGTAAGCGCTCACCTGCCCCCTGCCAGTGCCCACCTGCCCCCTGCAGTGCCAATTTAATAAAAGTTAGTGCCCCCCATCAGTGCCACCCAGCAGTGCCCACAGTGCCACCCAGCAGTGCCCACAGTGCCACCCAGCAGTGCCACCCACAGTGCCACCCAGCAGTGCCACCCACAGTGCCACCCACAGTGCCCACAATCTGCCTCAAAGGTGCTGCACCCCAGTGCCGCCCATCAGTGCCCAGCAGTGCCGCCCATCAGTGCCCAGCAGTGCCACCTATCAGAGCCACCTATCAGTGCCACCTATCAGTGCCCATCAGTCCCATCTATCAGTGGTACCCATCCGTGCCACCCATCCGTGCCACCCATCCGTGCCATCTTATCTGTGCCCATCTTATCTGTGCCGCCTTATCTGTGCCCATCGGTGCCGCCTTATCTGTGCCTATTAGTGCCGCCTTAACTATGCCTATCAGTGCCCACCAGTGCAGCCTATCAGTGCCCACCAATGCAGCCTATCAGTGCCCACCAATGCAGCCCATCAGTGCCCACCAATGCAGTCTATCAGTGCCGCCTAATCAGCGCACTTCAATGAAGGAGAAAAATGACCCGTTTGCAAAATTTTAGAACAAACTATTAAAACATGATTTATTTATTTTATTTTTTTGCATCTTTTTTTGTTTGTTTAGCAAAAAATAAAACTCCGAGCTGTAACTAAATACCACCAAAAGAAAGCTCTATTTGTGGGGAAAAAAATGATAAAAATTTCATTTGGGTACAGTGTTGTATGACCGCGCAATTGTCATTCAAAGTGCATCAGCGCTGAAAGCTGAAAATTGGTCTGGGACTGAGGGGGGTTTAAGTGCCCAGTAAGCAAGTGGTTAAATATGGTTTTGAATTAGTAAAAGGCCAGACGGCCATTTAAATCCAATACAGTGTCAGTCTCCTTATTTAAGGAAAAATGGGGGTTGTAGGTACAATTTTGAGTTTGGACAGTAAGTTATCTGAACTACCCTAGTCAAGACCTATATGAAGTGGGAAAGGAATGTAAGCACAGGACATACATGACGGGGTGGAAGTAACTACCAGACGCCAACAGGTTAAATTGGGGGGGTGGTTAGACAGAATAAATCGCTCTTACCTGCTTGGAGGAGTTACAATTTTGAGTTGGAGCAGTAAGTTATCTGAACTACCCTAGTCATGTAAGGAGGTCATTTCAATGGTAGTCAATGTAAGTAATGTAATTCCCTTCTACAATGATTCACTTTTCCACTGAAATTTTATTTTTTTCCACTGACCACCTATGTAAACCGCATTTCTCTACTCACCACAAATGTAAGGGAATATTTCTCCACCGACCACCAATGTAAGGGAGTTTTTCTACACTGACCGCCAATGTAAGGAGCATTCTTCCCACTGATCACCAATGTAAGGGAGTGTTTCTCTACTGGCCTCCATTGTAAAGGGCATTCTTCCCACTGACAACCAATGTAAGAGAAAATGTTTCCATTGACCATCAATGTAAGAGAGCATTTCTCTATTCATCACCAATGTAAGGGAGCATTTCTCTATTCATCACCAATGTAAGGGAGTAGTTCTCCACTGACCACCAATGTAAGGGAGTATTTCTCCACTGATAACAAATGTAAGTGAGACTAAAGTCACCATCAATCTAAGAGAGACTATCTTCACTGACCATCAATGTATGGAAGCATTTCTCCACTCACCACCAGTGTGAGGGAGTTTTTCTCCACTGACCACCAATGTAAGGGAGTTTTTCTACACTGACTGTCAATTTAAGGAGCATTCTTCCCACTGACCACCAATGTAAGGAGCATTCTTCCCACTAATCACCAGTGTAAGGCAGTGTTACTCTACTGGCCACCATTGTAAGGGGCATTCTTCCCACAGACAACCAATGTAAGAGAACATTTTTCCATTGACCACAAATGTAAGGGAGCATTTCTTTATTCACCACCAATGTAAGGGAGTAGTTCTCCACTGACCACCAATGTAAGGGAGTATTTCTCCACCGATGACAAATGTAAGAGAGACTAAAGTCACCGTCAATATATGAGAGACTATCTTCACTGACCATCAATGTAAGGAAGCATTTCTCCACTCACCACCAGTATGAAGGTGTTTTTCCTCTACTGACCAACAATGTAAGGGAACATTTCTCTACTCACCACCAATGTAAGGGAATATTTCTATACAGACCACCAATATAAGGGAATATTTCTCTACAGACCACCAATATACAGGAATATTTCTCTACAGACCACCAATATAAAGGAATATTTCTCTACAGACCACCAATATAAGGGAATATTTCTCTACAGACCACCAATATAAAATAATATTTCTCTACAGACCACCGATGTAAGGGACTATTTCTCTATTAACCAAAAATGTAAGGGAACATTTCTCCACTGACCAACAATGTAAGGGAACATTTCTTTACTGACCACCAATGTATGGGCACATTTCTCCACTGACCACCAATGTAAGGGAATATTTCCCCACCGACCACCAATTCAAGGGAACATTTCTCCACTGACCACCAATGGACACTTTTTCTCTGGTGACTAGTGTAAAGGCCCATACATACGATCAGACTTTTTGACAACAAACAAACATGCAAATTATCTGTTTTAAGGCAACATCCGACCGTGTGTACGCTCCATCGGACAAACTTTTTCGTTTTTCATCAGACTTTTGTTGGCTGTGCGAACGGACAAAGTTTCTGGCAACAAAAGTCAGATGGAGCAAAGTCCGATCGTGTGTACAGAAAACCATAGGACTTTTGTACAAAGTAGAAACACGCATGCTCAGAACCAATGCAAAAGATCAGACAACAATACAGAAGTTGACCAAAGGTGGCGGTAAAGAGCATAAAAACCACGTGATTTGGTGAAAGTTGGCTGAAAAAGTACTGCCGTGTGTATGCAATACAAGTTCTCGGCCAACGCCCTTTGTACAAAAATCCACGGGAAATTTTGTACAAAGTCTGATCGTGTGTATGAGGCTTAAGGGGACGCTATAAGTTTCACAGTCTTTATTTATTTTCTGGTCATTATTGTTAGTTTATTTTCATGATTATCCTTGATGTATATAGAAAGTGAGTGTTGTAAAATAACTGGCCCAGCTTACTGATCTATCGTACTATTTTACAGTGAAATGTACTGTATATACCACCATGTTTAGCATGGGTTTCCTTAAAGCCCAAAAATTGTTCCTCCGAGGTAGAAAGGTGGAGAAAGTCTGTTCTGCAGAGAAAAGCAGATAAGGGCAGTGTCGGAGGGAGTACTGTGAAGAATACATGGCGTATGCCCACTTTAACACGCTCTCATAAGGTAGAATTAAAGGTCGCAGTTCATACTCTCAAAAGCCTTTACATTAGAAGGCATCAAGGAACTAATTTAAAATACAGATAAACCAATGCTTTTATTGCTTTTATTGCTGTTATGCTTTTATTATTGAGACGCACAATGGATGACTTGTCATTTTTGAGCACATGCCAACTCCTGTTGGGACCTGGGCTGCTAGCCATGGATTATGTTCAGTCAGGGAAGTAACCCAGTTTTTCAGGAATCATACAAGCTGTTGCTGGAAAATATAGCAGTTTTGGAAAGGCAGAGAGCAATGTGTAAAAGGCCATAGCAACCAAGTTTTACTGTTGCCATTGCTCTTATGAATAAGGCCAATGGCAAATTGTGTAGATATAATTTTTTAGTCATTGATTTAGTGCTGGCACTTCCCACAGCTCTCTACAGGGGACATCAAACTATCAGGCAATCGGGAATGGAAAAAAAAAAAAAAAACATTGAAAAAACAGTCAGTAAGCCTCAACAGCCCATATACAGTACATATGTATGTATACACCAGCATCAAAGAAAAAAGGGAAGAACCCATGACGACAAATGGTATCCCCACACAACATAGAAAATGTTGACAAGCAAAATAAATAGAGGGGTGTGCTCCAGTGTGTATCCTAGGGGCAACCATATGGCGAGGGATAGCATACTGTGGTCTGAAAGGAGCAGGGCCAGCCCCATGCCTCCATAGGGTGGTGTACTTCCTCTCTTAAAAAGAAAAAAAAGGGGGGGGTAGGAGAAGAAGGGTGTCGAGAAACTATAAGAGGGAGGTTGGAGTAGTAGATTGAGGTTCATGGTTTAGTGGCTCCCCGGGTGGATGTCCAGCATCTTGGTTAAGCAAATAGTAAGGATGGCTGGTTGTTTTCCAGATCCACAGGACCAAAGGGCCCTCAAATCTGTGAAGCAAGTCAAAGAGCTAGATCAGTAGGGTAAGTTGCAGAGAAGGTATAGTCAAACCAACAGAACCAAGTTTTCTGGTATTGTTCTTTGTGATTATAAGCCAATTTTTAGCAAAAGTGGTGAACTATGGTCACACTGGGTTTCACCAAGTACCTGTGTTAGTCTTCTGCCTAGTCAAAATTAAGCCCCACTTCCTTCCAGCTCTACCCCTTTAAATCAGCTGTCAAATGCCAGAACATTCCTAGCTAGAAGAGACTTTGCATTTGACATTGGGATGATGGGATGGGTCTTAATTACAGGAAGGGAAATGTGTTCATGTGAAACTAGGCCGAGGTCAGAGGACCATGTAGAGCAGTGATGATCAACTTGATATAGGAGATCTGAAGCGCAGCCCCTGATATCACCACAGGACCACACATATAATGTTTAGTGCATGTAATGCTACAGAACGTAGTCAGGGACTGGACACAGTACAATAGAATATTAAACACTACAGACATGGAGCAGGAGATGGACAATGACTGCAGACATGGAACAGAAGATGGATCATGACCATGGGCGTCCGCAGGTAGGGGCAAGGGGGGGCAAGTGTCCCCCCTGGAATCAGGGATCGGGTCAAGCGTGATAACCCCCCCATCACCCCTCTCTGTCACCCCCTCTCTCTCACCCCTCTGTCTTTTTCACCCCCCTCTCTCTCTGTCACCCCCGTCTCTCTCTGTCACCCCCTCTGTCTCTTTATGTCACCTCCTCGCTCTCTCTGTCAGCCACCACATGTATGCAGTTTCTGACAGTCTCTTCTGTCATGTCCGCAGTCTCTTGAGCCATGTATGCAGTCACTGACAGTCTCTTGGGCCATGTCCGCAGTCTCTGACAGTCTCTTGGGCCATGTCCGCAGTCTCTGACAGTCTCTTGGGCCATGTCCGCAGTCTCTGACAGTCCCTTGGGCCATGTCCGCAGTCTGACAGTCTCTTGGGCCATGTCCGCAGTCTCTGACAGTCTCTTGGGCCATGTCCGCAGTCTGACAGTCTCTTGGGCCATGTCCGCAGTCTCTGACAGTCTCTTGGGCCATGTCCGCAGTCTCTGACAGTCTCTTGGGCCATGTCTGCAGTCTCTGACAGTCTCTTGGGCCATGTCTGCAGTCTCTGACCATCACCTGTACTACGACGCCCATGATCATGACTACAGACATGCAACAGGGGATGGACAATGACTGCATACATGGAACAGGAGATGGACAATGACTGCAGACATGGAACAGGAGATGGACAATGACTGCAGACATGGAACAGGAGATGCACAATCACTGCAGACATGGAACAGGAGATGGACGATGACTACAGACATGCAGCAGGAGATGTAAAATGACTGCAGCATGCTACAAATGTCTGGGACATCGGGACACCATTGCAGGAGTCTGTCAGAGACTGCCATGTGGGAGTGAGATGCTGTAAAAAAATATTCAGCCAGTACATAAAAGGTCTTTATTTGAGCCGAATGGCCAAGGTTTGGCAACTCTCCACCAAGTCTCCCCCTCCCCAGAGATAGGGGTCACCCAGCTTAAGAAGTCTATATATAGTTAAGCCAGAAGAAGTGCCAAATGCATGTTTTGAGAGTCCAGAAAGTTTTTTTTTTAATGGTGCTAATGACAACAGGATAACTGGTTATCTTAATCTGGCATTGCTAGGAGTAAGTAGTGGATAGTAATGGCAAAAAAAAACTCGTAGAATTTGGTATTGAACAGTACAGTCGCCAACTTGATGCCTCAGGGTCAGTAGAGATAAACAATGCCCCAGGCTTGGTGGCCACTGGGAGTAAACAATGACCTAGTGCCTGTGGTTAGTGGAAGTAGTCAGTGGCCCACGGGTTAGTTAAATGCAATTGATTTGTGGGACCAATGATCTAGAGCTGGGGTCTCCAAACTTTCTAAACAAAGAGCCATTATATTGTCCTTCAAACTTTAGTAGGGCCGGACTGTGGCCAGGGGGAGTGGAAATTTTCCTGGCATCAGTGGAAGTAAAAATTACATTTGGCATTAGGCGGAGAAGTAATGCCCCATCATTGACATCATTGGGAGGAATAGTGTCCCATTGTTTGGTGCCAGCTGGCAAAATATCAGTGGGATGAATAGTGCCCCAAAGGCTGACTAAGGCCAAGCAAATATCATCCAGCTTCTGGACGGCAGTTTAGACAGCGCTGACCTAGAGTAAAAGAACTACAACTCCAACTCTAATTCTGGTAAACATGAAAACCAAAACCCTACACTTTGGTAGGAATCAAACCCAGAACCTAGCTCTGCAAACTAAAAGCTCCAAGCACTTCACCGCTACTCTATTTTGTACATAAGGAGATTTTGAATAGGGCAGAAGCACATAGACGTACCTTGTGCTCTACACGTATGATCAAGTCAAAAAAATCTAGGTTTCCACATTGGCTGGTCACAGGACCCAATGCCCTCATGTCAAGATGGATCTGGGTTCGGAAAAAGTCACTGACTGCCCAGGTCAACTTTAGTACTTATTTTTTTTTTAGCTTTCTTTAGTATAAAAGGTAGAGTGGTTGGGTTGTGTGTATGTGTTGGAGGAAAGGGGTGGGAGGTCATTGCCTACGGGTCCTCTTTGTGCCCAGAACTGGGCCACCTACTTCACATTTTATCCAACCTTGTGTCCTTTTCAATGACCGATTCTCCCCTTGGAAATGGGCCTTTAACGTGACAGGTGCTTTGTGTACCGAGCCTAACGTCTGTATTTTCTAATCAGCATTGAGGCTTCCAAATTGACTCCCCCCAAATAACCATTAATTTGAGCTGTCAGGGAGGTAATTAAAATGCTACATTCCCGGTTAAAGCTTGGCATTCCTCTGCCGGTCATTAAAAGTGGCAGCCATCGGTTGCTAATGAAGTTATAGTCTTGTGGTTGGGCGCTGGGAGCGATAACCAGATCCTGGGCTTGTGGGGAGAATCAAATCTTTGCATTACATCTAATGCGGTTTCAGCTCTGGAACATTTAGAAATAAAGCGAGTCACAATAACGAGGCAAAGGAAGCACATTATTGGCACTGACAGTTATCTACAGGACTCTAGATCAAAGGTTTTATTATCTAACCATAGTACAAGAGGGAGGTGAATAATGACAAGGCTTAACCACTTGCCCTCCGGAAGATTTACCCCCCCCCCCCTTCGTGACTAGGCCATTTTTTGCAATACGGCACTGTGTTACTATAACTGACAGTTACTTGGGCATGCAATGCTGTACATAAATTACATTTATTTATTTACTTTTTTACACAAATTATTATTATTATTATTATTATTAACGATTTATATAGCGCCAACCGTTTATGCAGCGCTTTACAATGTATAGGGGGACAACACAATTACAGTACAATACAAAAGGTACAGGAGGGCCCCGGCTCGTAGAGCTTACATTGTAAAGGGAGTAGGCGCAGCAGTTTGGGACTTTAAATGAGGCACGGGTTAGCGCCTCCATCCCGGTATTTAGCACAATAAGGAGGGAAAAAAAGTGGGACTTTAAAATGAAGCGGCTGAAGTGTGAGGGTCAGAAAAGGTAATTTAATTGAATCCATAATATATGATACAGAGTAAATTCATATATATACATACATACATGTGCCATTGTAGGGCACAAAATGTGTTATATGGAGACATCAAGGTGTATGTAAAGACACATAAAGTCAAAAAACATATATGAACAGTAAATAGTATGTGGAGCAACAGCATAGCCTAAAAATGCCTCAGGGCGACATATCCGGTACCTGTGTTTGTAATCACATAATGTAAACATAAATGTACTGAATTAATATTAAAAATTAATTAGAAGTAACGTCGGGCCGTAGTAATTATCATTGTAGCATCAAATGTAGCTCTACGCGTTTCGTGGATGTATTCTCCACTCATCAGGAGCAGATGCGACAGATACCTGTAAAATATATAGATATGGTAAACCACACTCTGTATAGAGGGGAATAGGTACAGTACATAGAGTGCTTTCAAAAGAGGTTAACTAAGCATATCTACCATCCCCGGCAGCGAACATAGCAAACAGCAACTGGTCCGTGGTGCGTCGGAGGCACAGATCGCCCCGCCCGGGAGCTGAGGCGGCATATTTGGGCGGCGGATATAGTGAACAGGTGCCTGGGTATGAAGATAAATTCCATGTGCTAGCAGTGCTGGTATATGGAAAATAGGCGTATCTAAAACAAAGTATGTACATGAGCGTTAAGTGAGCGTGTAAAAGAATTGTAATGAAATAAAAGAGATTGTAAGTGTGTGAGGTGAAAAAATAAATATACAAAGAATTGCGTGATAATGAGAAATAGTGTGTGGGAATGAGAGTGTATAAAAAAGAAATGTATGGAGAGTGTTGGAGCAATGCAGGTGAAGACTAGAGGATGAAGTGTGGACATATATGTTGGTTATGATGTGCCTGCAAAGGTATGAAAAGGATAAACAGTGTAGTGAGAGTGTGGAGTGTGAAATGAGCCAAAGCAGAGAGAGTGCCAGGTGAGTGCGGTAAAAGGATAAAGATGTAAAACAAGTGAGTGTATAGGTGATACAAAGTGATATAACAAAGGTGGGCAAACAAAAAAAAAAAAAAAAAAAAAAAAATAAAAAAAATAAATAAAAAAAAAACAAAAAACAACAGGTAGATATGCTTAGTTAACCTCTTTTGAAAGCACTCTATGTACTGTACCTATTCCCCTCTATACAGAGTGTGGTTTACCATATCTATATATTTTACAGGTATCTGTCGCATCTGCTCCTGATGAGTGGAGAATACATCCACGAAACGCGTAGAGCTACATTTGATGCTACAATGATAATTACTACGGCCCGACGTTACTTCTAATTAATTTTTAATATTAATTCAGTACATTTATGTTTACATTATGTGATTACAAACACAGGTACCGGATATGTCGCCCTGAGGCATTTTTAGGCTATGCTGTTGCTCCACATACTATTTACTGTTCATATATGTTTTTTGACTTTATGTGTCTTTACATACACCTTGATGTCTCCATATAACACATTTTGTGCCCTACAATGGCACATGTATGTATGTATATATATGAATTTACTCTGTATCATATATTATGGATTCAATTAAATTACCTTTTCTGACCCTCACACTTCAGCCGCTTCATTTTAAAGTCCCACTTTTTTTCCCTCCTTATTGTACATTGTAAAGGGAGGGGGTGGTGGCACAAAAGGTAATAGCTGAAGAGAATGATTTGATGGGGGCGAATAATAGAGCTTTCTTTTGGTAGTATTTGATCAGCACTGGCGTTTTTATTTTTTGCGCTATAAACAAAAAAAAGACCGACAATTTTGAAAATAAAACAATATTTTTTTACTTTCTGCTATAAAACAGTTCCGATAAAATCATTAAAAAAAAAGATATTTCTTCATATTAAATTTAGGCCAATATGTATTTCTGCAATGTTTTTGGTAAAAAAAAATCCCAATAAGCGTATATTGATTGGTTTATGCGCACATTATAGCGTCTACAGACTATGGTATATATACTGGATTTTTTTTTTTTAATACTAGTAATGGCAGCGATCACCGACTTATAGCGGGACTATGGTATTGCGGCGGACATTAGGACATTAACTGACACTTTTGACACTTTGTGGGAACCAGTGACACTAATACAGTGATCAGTGCTAAAAATATGCACTAGGGGAAAGCATGGATTCCTTTGATTGAATACAGAATCCATCCCCCCCCCCCCCCCCACCATCAGAACGGAAATCTGCCTTGCTTACATCGGCAGAATCCCGTTCTGTGTGGTTTACCGACAATCAGTGGACATTGAGTGCCCGACACCCGCAGATCAGCTTCTGCTGTGAATAATCGCAGCAGAAGTGGCCCGCTGGTGGTGCGCACGTGCCCCCTGCAGGTGGAAGTGCAGGATCACATACTGTGTGTGTATGTATGTATATATGTGTATCACATCGTTGAGAGCGGGAGACCGGAGAGAAGCGAGCACCGGAGAGCACTGAGATCACTCGGGGGAGTCGGTGATGAAGGCAGATCCCCAATTCAAAAGTCGGTGGGGGGAAGGAATCTGAAACAAGAGCACAATTTCTACAAAAAAGGCCAATATATATATGACACGCTTACTTGCCTCATGTGAACCGGTACTAGAAGGGATATCGATTGGTGTTCGCGATCGGCCGACGCTTGCCCAGTTTGATGATATGCCCGATGTTCTTTCATGTTTGTAAGTGCATCTTTTGTTTTTTATATTCGTTTTAATAAATGATTTTACACTATTTGGAGCGCTTTTTTTCCTCCCTATGGTGAACCTTCCTTGATTCTACAATGCCATACATCTGAGTCCCGCTTCAAACAGCGTCTTCCCATGCTGGACGGTTTATGACTGGTGTATCTCCTAACCTGCCTTACGGTAGTGTTACATTTGGAGGGCTCAAGTTTGATCCATCTGCAGACCCATTTTGTGATTAAGCGCTCCCTACCGGGATATCTGGTAAGGGGCTATTATTACTTGTCTGGTGGAGGTGCACCTGGTTTTTCTTCACGCTGATTGAAAAGTTATACGATTGAATAGATCCCTTCCACACAGGGTGTCTCTCCAGTTGGACTGTTTATGGACTTTATGTTATCACATATAGTTTTAGAACTGTTTGAGTTTACTTTACATGCTTTTTTTCCTTTGAATTGCACATGTTTTTTCCTTTTTGGTTCATAGCCTATGAGGGAACATATATGTTCACTGTATATAATTATAAGTAATGTCTTATGGTTTATTCAGTCATAAGTTTGGTGTGTTAGAGTTATAGATCACAAGATACACTTGTTTAAGGTAGATTGGTTTAAATCCTAATAGAAATATTGGGGATTGCGCAGTTCTCTTCTTTTTCTTTGTCTCTATATGTATATTACACTTTGGGTATATATTAGAACTGCTGCATCACACATTTTCGTTAAGTATACACTGTAGCGCAGATTTCCTCTTCTTTTTTTCTATGTATATATATATATATATATATATTTATGTATTTATATATACACACACACACACAGTATATAAACAGTATCTGACAAAAGTGAGTACACCCCTTACATTTTTGTAAATATTTTATGATATCCTTTCATGGGACAACACTGAAGAAATGACACTTTGCTACAATGTAAAGTAGTGAGTGTACAGCTTGTATAACAGTGTAAATTTGCTGTCCCCTCAAAATAACTCAACACACAGCCATTAATGTCTAAACCATTGGCAAAAAAGGGAGTACACCCCTAAGTGAAAATGTCCAAATTGGGCCCAATTAGCCATTTTTCCTCCCCGGTGTCATGTGACTTGTTAGCCCTTGTACACACGATCGGAGAATCCATCGGAATGTGTCCTATCGGACCGTGTTGTTGGATAATCCGACTGTGTGTGGTATGCATCGGACTGATTCCGTCGGAATATCCGTCGGACCCAATTTTCCAACATGTTGGAAATATTTTCCGACCAACTGGTCCGATCGGACATACTCCGATCATGTGTAGAGAATTCAGATTGGACCAAGTGCCACGCATGCTCAGATCAAATTCCTAGACCAAAGCTATTGGCTACTAGCCTGAATGTAGTCCCATCGTAACTAAATAACGTCATTACATTCTGAATGATCAGATTTTCCGACAACTTGGTCCGACTGTGTGTATGCAACAGTTTTGGACACAATCCTTCGGACACAATCCGTCAGACAAAATCAGACGGATTTGGTTGGCAGAATGTCCGACCGTGTGTACAGGAGCTAAGTGTTACAAGGTCTCAGGTGTAAATGGGGAGCAGGTGTGTTAAACTTGGTGTTATCGTTCTCACTCTTTCCTACTGGTCACTGGAAATTCAACATGGCACCTCATGGTAAAGAACTTTCTGAGGATCTGAAAAAAAAAAAATTGTTGCTCTACATAAAGATGGCCTAGGCTATAAGAAGATTGCCAAGACCCTGAAATTGAGCTGCAGCATGTTGGCCAAGACCATACAGCGGTTTAACAGGACACGCCGTTGTACGTCTGCAGAATGGCACGGCTGGGTAAATGGGCGTACCTGTACGTATCTTTAAATTTCCCGCCGTGCCATCGTGTGCGCGCCGCCGGCACCTCTGTGAATCGGGTCGTGGGTCCCTCGGACTTGATCGCCGCGGGGATATCTGCGATCGTCTCATTTTACATTAGCATCTCCCCGTTCTGCCTAGAGACAGTGTCACTGATCTCTGCTCCCTGTGATCGGGAGCTTTTGGTTTATTAAAACTTTTATGCAGTATTACACTATGTGGACAATTCATTTTTTTCACATGGCTTTACTGGAGCCCTGCATAATGTGATTAGTGTTTGGTGGAAGCTTTGGTTGGAGCAGTGGAGAAGCAGTTTATAACTAAAAGGCACAGTACAACTGTATCTTTGGTGAGTGTCCCCCCATAGGGGAGAATTCCTCACGTGGTGAAGTGTCTGGTGGAAGGTTACATAGTAAGGTTGAATAAAGACACCAGTCCAACCTGAGTGAGCGTCTACAATTATCCCTTCCCTGTACATTGTGTCTCATTAAGATGCTCATCTATTATATTATCAGGAAACAATGAATTTAGGCATCTAGATGTGGTGAAGATCACTTGCTGACATTCAAAACGAGCATCAGAATGGGGAAGAAAGGGGATTTAAGTGACTTTGAAAGTGGCATGGTTATTGGTGCCAGACAGGCTGGTATTTCAAAAACGACTGATCTACTTTGATTTTCACACATACACTCAACTCTCGAGCTTACAGAGAATGGTCTGAAAAAGAGAAAATATCCAGTAAGTGGTAGATGTGTGGACAAAAATGCCTTGTTGATAGAAAGGCAACAGTAACTCAAATAACCACTCCTTACAACCAAGGTATGTAGAATACCATCTCTGAAGGCACAACACATCGAACCTTGAAGCAGATGGGCTACAGCAGCAGAATACCACACCAGGTGCCACTCCTGTCAGCTAAGAACAGGAAACTGGCTACAATTCGCACAGGCTCACCAAAATTGGACAGTAGAAGATTGGAAAAACATTGTTTAGTCTGATGAGTCTTGATTTCAGCTTGCGACATTCAGATGGTAGGGTCAGAATTTGGCGTAAACAACATGAAAGCATGGATCCATCCTGCCTTGTATCAATGGTACAAGCTGGTGGTGTAATGGTGTAAGGGGGGGGGTATTTTCTTGGCACACTTTAGATTCCTTAGTACCAATTGAGCATCATTTAAATGCCACGGCCTTCCCGAGTATTGTTGCTGACCATGTCCATCCCTTTATGACTAGAGTGTACCCATCTTCTGATGGCTCCTTCCAGCAGGATAATGTACCATGTCACAAAGATCAAATTATCTCACCACTGGACAATGAGGTCACTGTACTCCAATGGCCTCCACACTCACCAGATTTCATCCAATGGCCTCCACACTCACCAGATTTCATCCAATGGCCTCCACACTCACCAGATCTCATCCAATGGCCTCCACACTCATAACATCTCATCCAATGGCCTCCACACTCACCAAATCTCATCCAATGGCCTCCACACTCACCAAATCTCATCCAATGGCCTCCACACTCAACACATCTCATCCAATGGCCTCCACACTCACCAGATCTCATCCAATGGCCTCCACACTCACCAGATCTCATCCAATGGCCTCCACACTCAACACATCTCATCCAATGGCCTCCACACTCACCAGATCTCATCCAATGGCCTCCACACTCACCAGATCTCATCCAATGGCCTCCACACTCACCAGATCTCATCCAATGGCCTCCACACTCACCACATCTCATCCAATGGCCTCCACACTCACCAGATCTCATCCAATGGCCTCCACACTCACCACATCTCATCCAATGGCCTCCAAACTCACCACATCTCATCCAATAGAGCACCTTTTGGATGTGGTCAAACTGGATATTTGCATCATGGATGTGCAGCTGACAAATCTGCAGCAACTGCGAAATGTTGTCATGTCATAATCGACCAAAACCTCTGAGGAATGTTTCCAACACCTTGTTGAGTCTATGCCACCAAGAATTAAGGCAGCTCTGAAGGCAAAAGGGGGTCCAACCTGGTACTAGCAAGGTGTACCTACAGTAATAAAGAAGGTGAAATGGAAGGTTATAATTGCTCATGTTCTCCACCCTAACAGTATTATAAATTAATACACACTCATATCCCATCATTCACTAAAATCCTAATAAATTCTCCTATTGGTTTTTGGTATGTGCACCCTTGTTCCCTTTAGTCACACCTACAAATCATATAGGGGCTCTAACTCCTTGCCATGCCATCCAAATAACAAAAAAAGTAGTTATATCTTTAGTTATACTTCAATTGTGAGAAACAACAATAGCTCAATAGTAAGGGAAGTGAGCCGTTCATCTGTAGAAAATGGCTTATGAACTGCTTTGATTTGTATTTCTTGCTCTGTTATCTCATATATATGCAAGGAATAACTCCGACCTTGCGTAATGCATCATAATAATGTTTTATTAATAGCTCAGTTATGCTAATTCACTGATTTGCCAAATGTGCTTTTACTGCCTTCAAAGAAGGTTTATTTTTTTACCTCCCGAACATGCGTTTTTTAAGCTGTTTTGACAGAATAATAATTCAATTAGCATTTAGCGAAACCGTTTATAAAAATAACTTCTATCTAATTAAAAGGAAACAAGTATTTTTAATGTTTATTTAGAGGGTGTTACACTACAGGTTATACAATGGTAAACAGGGGTTTATTGCTTATTTTAGGATAGAGGGCGGAACGTGCAATTTTTGGCTAGAGGGTGGAACATGCCATTTTTTTTTCTGCACATCTGCCCAACCACTGTACCAACCTGCTCTTCTGCCCCACTGCTGTACCACCCTGTTCTTCTGCCCAACACTGTAACCCCTTGCTCATCTGCCCCACCAATGTTCCCCCTTTCTCCTCTGCACCCCTTTGCATATCTGCCCCACCTCTGTACCCCCCTGCTCCTCTGCCCCACCAATGTACCTCCCTGCACATCTTCTCCACTGCCGTACCCCCATGCTCTTCTGTCTTACTGCTGAACCATCTTCTTATCTGTCCTAACAATGAACTTATCTACTCATCTGCCCCACCACTGTAACCCCTCTTTCTAATCTGCCCCAACACTGTACCTCCTGCACATCTGTCCCACCACTGTACCCCCTGCTCTTCTGCCCCACCACTGTAATCCCCTGCTCATGTGTTCCACCGATGTACCTACTTTCTCCTCTGCACCCCTCTGCGCATCTGGCCCACCTCTGTACCCCCCTGCCCCACTGCTGTAACCCCCTGTTCATCTGTCCCACCAATGTAAATCCTTTCTCCCACCACTGTAACTCCTTTCTCATCTGCCCCAACACTGAACCCCCCTGCTCATCTGCCCCATCACTGTACCCCCCTGCTTTTCTATCCCACAGCTGAACCCCCTTCTCATCCCTCCCACCCCTGTACCTCCTGCACATCTGCCCCACCACTGTACCCCCTTGTTCTTCTGTCGCCCCACTGTAACCCCCTGCTAATCTGCCCCATCAATGGGGCAGATCATGGAGCAGATTAGAAAAGGGGGTACCCCTTTTCTAATCTGCTCCACCACTGTACCTCCCTGCACATCTGCTCTACCGTCGTATCCCCATGCTCTTCTGTCTCACTACTGAATCACCTTCTCATCTGTCCTAACACTGAGCCCATCTGCTCATCTGCCCCACCACTGTAACCTGCTTTCTCATCTACAGTTTACCTACTGCACATCTGTCTCACCTCTGTACCCCCTGCTCTCTTCCCCCTGCCACTGTAAACCCCTGCTCATCTGTCCCACCAATACACTCCTTTCACATCTCCCCCACTGCTCTACCCCCCTGCTTTTCTGTCCCACCACTGAACCCCCTTCTCATCTGCCCCAACACTAATCCCCCCTGCTCATCTGGCCCAACACGGAACCCCCCTGCTCATCTGGCCCAATACGGAACCCCCCTGCTCATCTGGCCCAGCACTGCCCCCCCTGCTCATCTGCCCCAACACTGAACCCCCCCTACTCATCTGCCCCAACGCTGTACCCCCCTGCTCTTCTGTCCCACTGCTGAACCCCCTGCTCATCTCTTCCGCCACTGTACTTCCCTGCACATCTGCCCCACCACTGTACCCTCCTGTTCACCCGTCCCACCTCTGAACCCCTCCTGCTCATCTACTGCACCGCTGTACCCTCTTCTCATCAATGATATGTGTAATATGCAGAGTGGTGAAAGGAAGCAGAGATGAGACACATCTACCTGTCTTGTCACACTCATCCTGCTGATCCACCTCTCACATCCAGCCCAAGTGCTTGTATGTGATGTATGTTATGTATAGGATGTATAGGATGTATGTGATGTATATGATGTATGGGATGTATGTGATGTATATGATGTATGGGATGTATGTGATGTATGTGATGTATGGGATATATGTGATGTATGTGATGTCACATAGAAGCATCTGGAATGGATGCACAATGATGAGCTCAGGTCAGGGGCATTTTCTGAAAGCAGTGGGCCTGTGTGCAAGATCATAAGTTGGGCCCCCGCAGCTGAGAAAAAGAGGTTGGGTGTGATTTTCATTGCGCTGAATACTGGCTGTGGCTTAAAGGGACACAGAGTGAAGAGGTTCAGTAGTAAGTGATGCAAAGTTTCAGGAATAATTTCAACAAAGTTCCCAGAAGCTCAACAGTAATTCCACAAACTGTCACCTGATTGGGGTTTTCTCAATCACAGTGAAATCCCTTCTTTCTGAGAATGGTAGTGGCAACCAAGCGAGTCATCTTCCTCCAGATGGTGGACGGGGCCAGAAGGACAGACTGTGATTGGTTTTAGCAATGGCCAATGACAGTCTTACTCCTCCTGCAAACAGGGACCGCCCCCCCTCCCCAGCAGAACTGCACCCAATCTCTTCCCCATCACAATAGCTGACGATCACAGCTAAAGCAAAGTTAGAGAACCAAACAATGTTTACCATCTCTTGCAATGTGTGGGGGCACAGTGCCTCCCCCACAGTGCAGGTGCTGCATGGGGAATTCTGAAATCGAAATGCATTAGTGTGTCACGCGCTGCTCTGCTGATGGGGAGGGGGATGAGTTCCGGCAAAAGAGGCTTTGTGTGCCGCTTGCGGCACCAGTGCCAGGGGTGGCCTACCCCTGTCCTAGACAATTAGCACATTTAGGGAACAGCCAACATAAACATACACGGTACATTAATTAACAACAAGCCTTGATTAGTCAGGGGATGCTCAGACAATCCGGCAAGAAGCCCACAACCCTGAATACACAAAGTACATAACACATTATCATAAGCATAAACACATAAACATCCCACAATGGTTTAATAACGAGATAAATTGGACACAATATTACCCACATCTCCAAGAGATGAGCAGATAGAAACAATAGGTGACTCAATTAACAATGGGAATTCACACTCAGGAGGCACACTATAGGGCAAAGACACTGAACACATAACACCTTAAACAGATTATAGCAGGAGACCCCAACATCAGGTATTTTTGAGCTGATTATATTAACATCTGCTCCGAGTCTCACAGACTAAAGCAGTCATTGCCGCTTTGGGCAAAAAGGCCCCAAATTTGTATCCTTGCCCTAGTTTCCCAGAGTATGTTTGTTTTGGGTAAACATGGATCCGAATCTCAAGCGAGACCACTCCAAGGGTCCCCAGGCACACCCCCCCCCAAAAAAAATAGAGCCCCCTTAAAAGCCAGGGCTCATAGTCAGGAGGCTACCCAACAGTCCCCTCCAAAAGGCCCTGTCCTGGTTGGGTCTGCCACAGTAATAAATGATTTATGATGGAATGCGCTAGGCCCTCTCTGTTTTGCTTTTGTAGTACCTTGTTACTGACAGGGCAGCAAAGCGTGGTGATTTTTTTCATATTTTGGCAAGTAAGAAACATCGGGGTCCAAACATCACACTGGTGTGCAGGAGTTTGTTTTTATTGAAACAAAGCCACACCCCCGAACCTCATTTTTGGGAATGGACCCAACTGCAACATATGATAGTGCTTTACTGGGCAGGGCAGCCATCAGAAATTTTGTCCTTCAGCTTCAGGCCTGGGCCCCCCTCCCCCCGGGGCCTGACCATCAACATTCCCCAGGGCCTGCCCACTGACCGTTCCACCGAATACGCCCACTGGCCATCCCACTAAGCCCTTCAGTGCACCCACTTTTATTTTAACACTCTCCATAATGTATCTCCACTTCCGCCCAGCATCATCCATCCCTCTCCACAATGTATCCCCATTCACGCCTAGCATCACTCATCCCTCTGCAGGATGCTGAGCGTGGAAGGTGATGTGTTGTGGACATTGGAGGGATGGATTGTGCTGGACGTGGGTGGGGATGTGTTGTGGACACTGGAGGGATGGATGGTGCTGGACATGGGTAGGGATGTGTTGTGGACACTGGAGGGATGGATGGTGCTGGGCATGGGTGGTGATGTGTTGTGGAGACTTGAAGGATGGATGGTGTTGGGCATGGGTGGGGATGTGTTGTGGACACTGGAGGGATGGATGGTGCTGGAGGTGGATGGGGATGTGTTGTGGACACTAGAGGGATGGATGGTGCTGGACGTGGGTGGGGATGGGATGGGGGTGTTTGGGTGGGGGGTATTTGGGTGCTG
This sequence comes from Lithobates pipiens, assembly GCF_037356315.1. Lineage (NCBI taxonomy): Eukaryota > Metazoa > Chordata > Amphibia > Anura > Ranidae > Lithobates > Lithobates pipiens. Next base: position 55,584,162 of record NW_027507791.1, read on the forward strand.
CTGGTGAAAGTGAAAGCATCATATCCTCTTGATGATTCTCTGCAGCGGTGCGCTGATTATCGGCTCATTACATATGCTGTTGGGGGGATGGGGGGAGTGGGCCCTGGCCAGCCGGGCCCCTGGGGACATTCGGGCCCCTTACATGTATAATGCCTGTACCCCCCTGATGGCGGCCCTATTACTGGGCATTATGAAACACTACAACTCAGGAGTTAAGAATCAGGAATTAGGGCACAGAGATCTCGCTATTTCAATACCCAAGACAGGTAAGAATCCAGGGGCCCTTTCATGTTTTAAAAACCCAATTTAAAACAATTTAGACTCAAAATGTCTTATTATAATAATAATTTTCTTTACATTTGTCCTTCAGCTACTATGGACTGACGGTGTGGTTCCCAGACATGATCAAGCATCTGCAGAACATCGACTATGCCTCACGCACCAAATTCTTCTCCAATGAACGGGTGATCAGCTTCAACTTCAACTTCACTCTAGAAAACCAAGTCCATAGGAATAGCGAGTACCAAAATGACAAGTAAGATATGATCCGTCCTAACATGTGTAAAAATACATAATGTCACCACTACTTACCGTTATCTCTCTCTCTATATATATATGAGCCCCAACTTTTGTTTTTTGGTTTGCTCTCTGGCTTTTATTACATGCTGTGTCCACAATAAGATTTCCTTTTCTTATCCCAGTGACTTACATAACAACATATAGGAGTGGTGGCAAAAAAAGTCCAAATGATTTATCAAGTCAATATTTTAGTGTCTTATACAGTAGAATCAGACCTCCTTCTCCCTGCTGGTGACCCTTCTAGTAATAGCTAAAGATCCATATGGAGGGAATTAGGACCTCCTTCTTCCTGTTGGTGATACCTCTAGTGATAACTACGTTTTTATATAGGGTAATCAGGACCTCCTTCTTCCTGCTGGTGACCCTTCTAGTTAATACTAAAGATCTATATGGAGGGAATCAGGACCTCCTTCTTCCTGCGGGTGATACCTCTAGTGATAAATAAAGGCTTATATGGGGGAATCAGGACCTCCTTCTTCCTGCGGGTGATACCTCTAGTGATAAATAAAGGCTTATATGGGGGAATCAGGACCTCCTTCCTCCTGCTGGTGACCCTTCTAGTTATAACTAAAGATCTATGCGGAGGTAATCAGGACCTCCTTCCTCCTGCTTGGTGATACCTCTAGTGATAACTAAAGATCTATATAGGGCAACCAAGACCTCCTTCCTCCTGCTGGTGACCCTTCTAGTTATAACTAAAGATCTATGTGGATGTAATCAGGACCTCCTTCCTCCTGCTGGTGATACCTCTAGTGATAACTAAAGATCTATGTGGGGAAATCGGGACCTCCTTCCTCCTGCTGGTGATACCTCTAGTGATAACTAAAGATCTATGTGGGGCAATCGGGACCTCCTTCCTCCTGCTGGTGACCCTTCTAGTTATAACTAAAGATTTATGTGGAGGTAATCAGGACCTCCTTCCTCCTGCTTGGTGATACCTCTAGTGATAACTAAAGATCTATATAGGGCAATCAGGGCCTCCTTCCTCCTGATGGTGACCCTTCTAGTTACAACTAAAGATCTATATTGAGGTAATCAGGACCTCCTTCCTCCTGATGGTGACCCTTCTAGTTACAACTAAAGATCTATATGGAGGTAATCAGGACCTCCTTCCTCCTGCTGGTGATACCTCTAGTGATAACTAAAGATCTATATAAGGCAATCAGGAACTCCTTCCTCCTGCTAGTGATACCTCTAGTGATATCAGAGGCGTAACTAGAACCTTCGGGGCCCCAGTGCAAGAAACCACAACAGGCCCCCCTGACCCCCCCACAGTGGCAGAACGCCAGGGCTCAGTCGCAAATGTGACCTCTGCAACTCTGGTAGTTCCGCCACTGGTTTCAGTCGTTTTTTTATTTTTATTTTTTACCATTTTATTTTATTTTACAATTTTATTTTTTAACAATTTTTTTAGTAGCCCTGTTGGGGGACTTTGGTGAAATATCAGGGGTCTAAACAGACCTGTAATGTTTCACCTTTGAGATAGAGAAAGGAGATTGAGGACACAGCCCTCAACCTCCATCTCTATAGCCTCAGCAGCACAGAATGAATGGACAGGAACAACTCTGTACAGAGCTTCCTGTTCATTTACAAACTGAAGCATAGTAAACACAGTTTGGTACAGATCTCTGACTTTCATTAGGGAAAGAAAGGGGCTGGTAAATGACACATTTACAAGCCCCTTCCCCACTTTCCATCCTGACAGCTTCTCCCACAGCAGCCAGTGGGAGAGGGGAGGGGGAACCCAGCAGCACTGTGGGGGATGAAGGGAGCCAGGAGAGCATACAGAGGCCCAATCACAGCAGGAGGTGGATAGGAGGGGTGGTGGGGCTATATATAGGTAAACCAATCCAAGGTTGGTTCCTTTATATGCCTGCCCACCGCCCCTCCTGTTCAGGTGTACAGGGGTCTGCACTGGTCCCCCGGAGCATGTGGCCGGGTCACAAATGTGACCCCCTGTGACCCCTGTAGGTACGCCCCTGGTCTATATAGAGGGAATAAAGACCTTCTTCCTGCTGGTAATCCAACTAGTGATAACTAAAGATCTGTATATAGCATCAGGATCGCCTTTCTCCTGCTGGTGATCCTTTAAGTGAGAACTAATCTACAGTATATGGGGGGACAAGAGCATCATTCTTCCAGCTAGTGATACCTCTAGTGATAATTAAACTCTTTATAGAGGGAATCAGGACCTCCTTCCTTCTGCTGGTAATTCCTCTGGTGATAATTAAAGATCAATATAAATGAATCAGGACCTTGCTTGTCCTGCCCTTAATCCCCCTCGTGATAATTAAAGATTTATATCGATGAAATCAGGACCTCCTTCCTCCTGCTGGTGATCCCTCTAGCAATCAATAAATATCTGTATGGGGGGATAAGCCCCCCCTCCCTCCTATTGGTGATCCCTCTAGTGATAAGTAAAGAACTATATTGCAGGTCAGGACCTTCTTTCTCCTGCTGGTGATCCTTTTAGTGATAATTAAAGACCTACAGAATATGGAGGAATTCTTTCCTCCTGCTAGTAATCCCTTTAGTGATAACTAAAGCTCGATATAAGGGAATCAGCACCTCCTTCCTCCTGCTGGTGAACCCTCCAGTTATAACTAAAGATCAGCTAAATTCAGCTAAAGGGGGTGCTGTTGGGGCGGGGTTGTAAAAACACATCTTAACAAGGGAGTTTTACCACCCATCCCAAACTGCAAATGTAAATGAACCCTTACTGTTCTGAGCCCCCTGTAAGGCTGCTTTCACACTGATGTGCTGCGGTTTACCTGCACCGCGGGTGCAGCGCAGTGCATCTGCGACTTTCCTGGGTTAGCTGATCTTTGCCATAGACTTCTATTATATCCTGCAGGTGTGGTGCTCTTTCTGAAATACTTTTACTTTCAATTAAGTCTATGGCTAAGTACAGCAAACATACAGGAAAGCTGCAGGTGTACTGGCCTGCACTCGGTGTGTTGGTAAACCGCAGCACATCACTGTGAAAGCAGCTTTATACTATTATGCCCAGTGTATTACTTCACACTGACCTGTATATATCTTCTTTCCTGCTGCTGGGATAAGAGATGGAATGCAGTTGCTATCACCCCACATGGGACAGGAGCCAGCACTACAGAGGAGGCATCAGTTTAGGTGGCTCTTGCTCCCTACTACAGCTTCAACTTTACAAGTAATCCCTCTCCATTGCACTCTGGGATGTCGGGTCAGCAAGCCCAGACCGCGATCTACCAGTCACCTGGCTGCGATCTACTAATAGATCCAGCAGTGGCACGTTCATAAGGGGAGCAGGGGCACCGCTCCCCTAATCTCTATGCGCCCAGCCCCTAACAGGGCTGGACTGGGACAAAAATTTGGCCCTGGTCTTCATGCAGACCGGCCCACTTTAATTTTGCAAACAAGCACAAAACAGTATATAAACTATACGCAACTGTGCAAAAAAACATAAGTAGCATAACATAAGGAGTCCTCACTAACCTCTTTTATTATTTCACTTATTCTTCTCTGCATTTTTCTCATCCTTCTCACATCACTGCGTGAAGTTGAGGGCAAGCCGCGCAGCCATTACTTTGACAGGCTGTCACTGAAATCGGCCCACTGAGCCATCGGCCCACCGGGAAAGTCCCTGTAGTCCCGATGGCCAGTACATGCCTGGCCCCTAATCACCATACAGGGCACCGGACGCATAGAGTTTTGCAGGGCTTTTTTTATTGTGAAGCACATGATTAGAGCCGGAGGCTTTAATTGGCTTAAAAATGGGTTGGCTCAGGGCAGAGAGCACTGCGCCCACCCCCTTGTGACAATAGCGAATCAACATTCGCTATTGTCTTCCTGCTTCTCCTTCTGGCCAATCAGGACAGGAAGCAGGTCCTGAGACCGGATTGGCCGGGAGGGGAAGCAACTAGATTGGCTGGGAGGAGAAGTCGGGGAAGCCACCGGGACCGGGATGGGATAAGTGCAGGGGGCTAGCAGGCTTGCGATCGGGGCTGGGGAGTGGGCGAACTGGGCTGGCGGGGTTGGTGGGTTGGGCGGTTTGTTTACCACACACACTGGGTAGATCGCAGTCTATGGGTTGCTGACCCCCCAATATAGGGGAATCATGGCCTCTTTCCTCCTGCTGGAGAGCACTCTAGTGATAACTAAAGATCTATATAGGGCAGTGATGGCGAACCTTGGCACCCCAGATGTTTTGGAACTACATTTCCCATGATGCTCATGCACTCTGCAGTGTAGTGGAGCATCATGGGAAATGTAGTTCCAAAACATCTGGGGTGCCAAGGTTCACCATCGCTGATATAGGGTAATCAGGATAATTACAGTAATCATAGGAAATAAATATATTAGACACATTATATAGATTAATCACAGCTCTGTGAATACTGAGACATTTGCACAGTGATTTTTTATTTTTTTTAGAAATAGACCCCTCGTTGTTAGATGACTTGATTTTAAAGCTAGGTACTCAACTTTATGCAAGACTTTTAAAGGGTTGCTCCTTCCAATCTGTTGTATTCCTTTGAGTCGGACAGATTAGACGTCTCCCCTCCTCCCGAGTAGATGGTGGCAGGGCATCATTATAGGTTAGACAATGGCATCCCACATTCTCTGAGTCATCCTGTTGCTCTGAAGTCTCGTTGGCAGGGCACTGCAGATCTGGCAAACCACTGCATGGGGATAGTAAGCCCCTTCATTACCAAAAATACACATATACCATGTGCAGCTGTAACCCTTTAATATCCCAGGCATAATGCCAAACGTGGCAGCAACACTTTCATCAACCTTAGCTCGTTATCAGAGACTCCGAAAAACAAAAGCGGAAGTTCTTACCCTTTTATATCCAAATCTTACACTCTTTTTTAGGAAGATCAACGTTTGATTTTTTTTTTCTTTATGTTCGCTTTACATTCGACAGCGTGCAGCAAAAATTTACGTGTTTTAAACGGTTAAAAATAAGGTCTTAGAATATCATTTGTCCTAATACCGCTGGTAGAACAAGCTAAGGACAGAGACATCCCATTGTTCTTGTATCTACAACCTTCCATATCTATCTGAGACATGAACATGACTTCTGTCTAGTGGGGCCTGAAATCAATACACCTCCTCCGCTTTCTTCATAAGGTTCATTGGCCTCAAGTTGAAATCTGTCATATTTGAGGACTCCTTGTTCAAAGACTGCTACTTTGAAGATATTACATCCAGTAACACGTTCTTCAAGAACTGCACTTTCATCTCCACCATGTTCTACAACACAGGTAAGTGATTATGTGTCAGTTCAGTTGTAACCGATTCCCGCTAAGGGTAATTTTTCACATGGGTGGTTTTCCTCTTTGCCAAAAAGAGGAAAATAATAAGAGCGAGTTGTTTAATCATCATTTTTATTTAGACCTTCAGCTCGAAATCTTGATTTAAAAAAACCCATCACATTTATAAAAAGGGAACTCCCATTTTATACAGTATATATTGTATATATAAATATACAGTGCTGTGAAAAAGTATTTGCCCCCTTCCTGTTTTTTTTTCATATTTGTCACACTTAAATGATTCAGATCATCAAACAAATCTTAATATTACACAAAAATAAATACAAAATGCAGTTTTTAACCACTTCAGCCCCGGACCATTTTGCTGACGTACATCGGCGTGCGCCGGTCGGGAACCGGTTAACCACTTAAGGGCCGAGCCTCTTTCTGAGACATGTTGTTTACAAATTAAAAACAGGTTTTTTTTTTTAATTGAAAATTACTTATGTAGCACTAACCCCCGAAGGAGCTGCTGGTTAGATTTGGGCATACCGTTACCTTCTGTTTTCCTTGTTGCACGTCTAGGGGTGTCCTGTGGTAAATGGCCCAGTAACTTGAGAGACCGACAACAGATCCACTTGAATGGATTTTATTTGCAAAGCTTAGACAATGAACAGTCTCTTAAATTGGGATCAGAGGGTTGGAAAGGAAGTTCAGGTACTCTTACTGTCAAAGTCAAAATGTTGAAGAACTTGCTTACTTTGACTGCATCCAGAGAATAGCCATTCGCAACTGGATGATCACTCAAGTTGGACAGTCCTTCTATCACAAGGCCTAGCAGCCAACAAGGAACAAATCTCTGCCACAGACGTTGTTGTAGAACGTACAAGATAATGTCTCTGCCACAGACGTTGTAGAACACCTAGGGAAACTTAAGCTTGAAAACACTCATAGGATACCTGGATCTTTCAGCCAGCTTGGCGATATCCACAAGACCTGACTCTCTCGGGTACCTCAGCCCTTCCAGGCTCTTACTAAGAAACCAACCCGCACATGGTCTTCTTCTGAAGAGTCCTCCCCTGGAAATCTTGAAGTCACTGGGTCTCTCCCAAACCGGAGACGGCACCCAACCACCTCAGAAACCTTCTTTCGTTTCCTTGCCTCGGGCTAGCCAGCCCCGAGACATCAAAATCAGGTGGATCCGCGTCCCAGGCCATAGCCTTCCTGGGGGCTGGTCAGGAGGACCAGGACCATGAAGTCAGCACATCATTCTGGACCAGAACCCCGAACCACGTGATGTCCGCATCTTAAATTCCCTCTCCCAGAAAGCACATGAGAGCGCCACTCCCACTGGGTGGGCTCCGAGAGAGAGTAACTTAAAGTGGAGTTGCCCCCCAAAAAATAAAACTACTTAAAATTCTTAAAAAAAATAAAAAAAAAATAATTGGCAAAAAAAAAAATTTTTACTCACCTCTAAATACCGGTTGCTAGGGGGTCCCTCGTAGTCTGCCTTCTTCATTGCCGGGCTGGTGACATCACTTCCCCTCGCGCCGCACATTCACCTGGGACCTGTCACGTGTCCCAGGTGACTGTACGGCGTATCACGGCGCCCTGCGCCGCTCGCGCATGCGCAGTGGGTGCCCGGCTGTGAAGCCACAGCCGGGTGCCCACAGTATGCATGACGGCGCCGTGAGCGGAGCGGGGAGCGAGGGGGGGGGCTTCGTTCCCCCGCATCGCTGGAACCCGGGACAGGTAAGTGTCCGATTATTAAAAGCCAGCAGCTGCAGTATTTGTAGCTGCTGACTTTTAATTTTTTTTTTTTAGGGGGTACCCCACTTTAAGCACCTAACCAGACCATTGTTCCATGCCTGCCAGAAGAGACAGTGCCCCCTATGGCCAGGCTGAACATCTCACAGTCCAGTCAGACTGATGCTGAAGTCTAAATTTAGACAATTGTACCCAAACCAAACTGCAGTTCAGGCATAACTTTAACTTTGAAAAAACGCATAGCACGTGCTCTTCAGGAGCCGCTGCTACACTTAGAACTCCCAAACATTATACTTTTTTTTTGTCTAACACCCTAGAGAATAAAATGGCAGTCCTTGCAATACTTTCTGTCACACCAATTTATGCAGAAGTCTTACAAGCGCACTTTTTTGGAAAAAATACACTTTTTTTTAGTTATAAAATAAGACAACAGTAAAGTTAGTCCATTTTTTTTATATATCCTAAAGGATCCTGAAAGATAATGTTATGACGAGTATATTGATACCCAACACGTCACGCTTCAAAATTGAGCCCGCTCGTGGAATGGCAACAAACTTTTACCCTTAAAAATCTCCATAGGCGACGTTTAAAAAATTCTACAGATTGCATGTTTTGAGTTACAGAGGGAATCTAGGACTATAATTATTGCTCCCACTCTACCGATCGTGGCAATATCTCTCACATGTGCGGTTTGAACACTGTTTTCATATGTGGGCGCTCACGTATGCGTTCGCTTCTGCACGCGAGCTCAATGGGACGGGGCGCGTTTACAAAAAAAAATTCTTATTTATTTTACCTTTTATTTTTTATTTTTACACTGGTCTTTTAAAAAAAAATTGTGTCACTTTTATAATGACTTGTGCGCAAATATTCTGTGGACTGATGAGACAAAAGTTGAACTTTTTGGAAGGTGTGCGTCCCGTTACATCTGGCATCAATCCAACACAGCATTTCATAAAAAGAAGATCAAACCAACGGTCACACATGGTGGTGGTTGTGTGTCGGTCTGGGGCTGCTTTGCGGCTTTAGGCCCTGGACAACTTACCGTAATTGATGGAACCATGAATTTTGCACTATGCCTGAAAATCCTGAAGGAGAATGTCTGGCCATCAGTTCCTGACCTCAAGATCAAGCGCACTTGGGCAGCAGGACAATGATCTGAAACACACCCATTAAGTCCATCTCTGAATGGCTCAAAAAAAACAAAAAACAGAATGAAGATATAGGAGTGGCCTAGTCAAAGTCCGAACTTAAATCCAATTGAGATGCTGTTGCATGACCTTAAACAGGCCGTTCATCCTGGAAAACCCTCCAATGTGGATGAATTAATACAATTCCACAAAGGACAGTGAGACAATATTCCTCCACAGCAATGTGAAAGACTCATTGCCAGTTATCGCAAACGCTTAATTGCAGTTGTTGCCGCCAAGGGTGACACAACCAGTTATTAGGTTTAGAGGGCAATTACTTTTTTCACATGAAGCCAGGCAGGTTTGGACAGCCTTTTTCCCATAATAAATGAAATCATCATTTAAAAACTGCATTTTGTATTTGCTCAGGTTTTCTTTGTGTAAAATTAAAATTTGTTTGGTGATCTGAATCATTTAAGTGTGACAAATATGCAAAAAAAATTAAAATCAGTAAGGGGGAAAATACTTTTTCACAACACTGAAAAGTTTTCTGGTCAGTCCAGGGACATCATGGGTCATTTTTCTGGCACCAGTGGGCCGTACTGCTGCACTGAACTGCCCTCACACAATGATGTTAAAGCGGAGGTCCGCCCGCCGCTGCAAAAATTAAAGGCCAGCAGCTGCACATACTGCAGCTGCTGACTTTTAATAATCGGACACTTACCTGTCCTGGAGTCCAGCGATGTCGGCACCACAGCTGATGTTTCCATCAGCTGTTTCCATCACTGTTTCCATCAGCTGTTGGGTGTGAATTCCGTCTCTATTGAGAATAAGGGAACCTGGCAGTGTAGCCTTTCGGCTTCACGCCAGGAATCCTACTGCGCATTCAAAAGGCTCCGTTCCTCTCTCCTACTGGCCCGGTGACAGGGGGAGGAGGAGGGAGCCCCAGCTGTAACGCCAATTCTGAGGCTCCCAAAAGTGGGGAAAGCATACTTGTGAAAGACAGGTATGCTGTCCCCCCTTCCCCCGAAAAGGTGCCAAATGTCCACGTGAGCTGGTGCCACTAGAACATATACCAAGGAGCCCTGGAAATGCAAACATACAAAAGAGATCCTTGGCCCACTCAAATATGTGGAGCATATAGCAAAAACTAGTTGTTGGTATATGGTGTAAGTCAGTTAAATTTGCATGGGAAAACTGTTGAGATGGCCCAAGAAGTCCACATATTGAACACAAAGTAGGTGCTAACCCACTATGTCCTTTTTTACTGAGAGACAAGTTTTTATCTTTAAACAAAGTAAAAAGTCCTGCGCAAATGGTGCCACTAAAAAATAAATGTATAAAGAAATATAAATGTATAAAAAAATATAATATATAAAGTCAATAAATCAAGGTGAACACACCGATGTGTGAAAACAGTGAAAAATAGGAGAAAAGGCGGGACCAGCTGTTCAAAAATAGATAAATCCAGGCTCTCAGAACTCTCACCTCAAAGATAGAATAATCAGGCAAAGTAAAATAACCCCAGAAGATTCTCCTTAATATTTCTCTATGTAATAACCAAGGAATAATAGATGAAGCCTGTAGTATATCCTTCTGCCACTAGAGGGCCATTTCCAATACTTGAATACAACACTGCAGCTTGTAATTCCGTGGTATAGAGCTTGAAAAAAACACAGAGGAGAGGGGGAGAGGGAGAAAGAGAGGGGGACTCCAATAGTGTAGTAGTTGAATGAATGGACAAATTTATTAAAGCATAAAAAATGGACTCTCACATAAGCAAAAGAAAAGGTTAACACAGAGCAGATAAAAATGAAGACCTGGCGTTTACAGCCAGTCTTACGCTGTTTCCGGTTGTCCTACAGCCACTCCCTACGCGTTACGTCACGTCATGTGACTTCTTCAATGGCTGTAAACGCCAGGTCTTCATTTTTATCTGCTCTGTGTTAACCTTTTCTTTTGCTTATGTGAGAGTCCATTTTTTATGCTTTAATAAATTTGTCCATTCATTCAACTACTACACTATTGGAGTCCCCCTCTCTTTCTCCCTCTCCCCCCCTCCTCTGTGTTTTTTTCAAGCTCTATACCACGGAATTACAAGCTGCAGTGTTGTATTCAAGTATTGGAAATGGCCCTCTAGTGGCAGAAGGATATACTACAGGCTTCATCTATTATTCCTTGGTTATTACATAGAGAAATATTAAGGAGAATCTTCTGGGGTTATTTTACTTTGCCTGATTATTCCATCTTTGAGGTGAGAGTTCTGAGAGCCGGGATTTATCTATTTTTGAACAGCTGGTCCCGCCTTTTCTCCTATTTTTCACTGTTTTCACACATCGGTGTGTTCACCTTGATTTATTGACTTTATATATTATATTTTTTTATACATTTATATTTCTTTATACATTTATTTTTTAGTGGCACCATTTGCGCAGGACTTTTTACTTTGTTTATTCTTATGTGATAGTTGGTGTTAACTATTTTGTCCCGCTGCATATTTTATCAACACTTGCACTTTTGTATCACTTTCACTGTGGATTTTGTATTGCTATAATTTTTACTTTTCCATTTTTTGACACGTATTTAGTCATTTTTGCACGTTTGAGCACTTAATAGCGCGAGGGTCCATTTTTCACAAGTTTTTATCTTTACTCTCAATAAAAAAGACATAGCGGTTTTGGCACCTGCTTTATGTTCAATATATAGATTCCTTGGGCCCCTCACAACAGTTTTGGGGCCCCACTGATCACATCTCATCTGGGTACCCATGCAGTTTTAATTAACTTGCACTTTATACCCAGAACCACATGGTGTGGCTATATGCTCCACACAGTTGAGTACATTGAGGATCTCTTTTGTGTATTTCCAATTCACAGTTCCACCCAACAGACAGATGTAGAATCAATAAATATTTGAAGTATTCAGCTATGAGAGGTGACCCTTCATTCTTACTGTTATGGTGTGGAGACATATTTCTAGAGTCTCCAAGAGCTAATCTCCTACAGCCTTCTTTAGCGCGTTGAGGATCTCTTTTGTGTATTTCCAATTCCCAGGTCCACCCAACAGACAGATGTAGAACCAACAAATGTTTGAGGTGTTCAGCTATAAGAGGTGATCTCTCATTCTTACTGTTATGGTGTGGAGACATATTTCTAGAGTCTCCAAGAGCTAATCTCCTACAGCCTTCTTCAGACACTTTCTATCTACAGGCGCTCTGTCAATGTCAGCTGCACAACGTTGCTTTCGACCAGTTTCCTAATAGTACAAATTGTGGCCCATGCTTGTACGTGTATATGTACACCGTCCCCTCCCACCTTAAAATCTCCATCATGGGCCCATGCGACAGGCTTACATTGCGGGAGCACATTTGGGAGGCAGTTGTCACCACTAAAGCCCCATACACACTATCAGTTTTTCCTTCAGATTTACCAAAACCATATAATATGAGGTCAAACCTTAGGAGTTTCAATGTGTATGCAAACAGGCAGGCCCTTCTACTACATGGTTTTGGTAAACCTGAAGGAAAAATTCAGGAGAAAAACTGATAGTGTATATGGGGCTTAACGGGAAGTGCCTGAAGAGATGGCCTTCCCCAACATAGACCCCCCCCCCCCCCAGTACATACTGACCCCCCAACACAGACAAGTCCTTCATGGCAAGATCACCAGGGATTATTTTAACGAAAGTCTACTTTCTAAATGACATTAACATGGCAAATCTAATATGAGGTTTTAGTGATTGAGTTTACATTTTCCTTAGGACCTTTTATGATGGTAGATGTCCCCAGCTTTGTTTCCTATTTGCAGACTTGTTTGACTACAAATTCATCAACAGCCGAATAGTTAACAGCACGTTCCTGCACAGCAAAGAAGGCTGCCAGCTGGACTTCAGTGACGATATCAATAACGCCTATATGATCTACTTTGTGAGTTTCCTGGGGACTCTGGCTGTGCTACCGGGAAACATTGTGTCTGCCTTGCTGATGGACAAGATTGGACGTCTCCGTATGCTGGGTAAGAAGAAAAGAGAAGTAAACTAAGTGCTAAGGGGCAAACCAAAAGGCTAGAATGATGGCAGAGCACACCTATTGGACACTGCTAAGAACAAATTCTACACTTGATCTTAAGCAAAAGGCAGAGAAGCTATGTCCGATACCAGAGGCATAACTAGAAACCTCAGGGCCCCGATGCAAGAAATCAGGAAAGGTCCCCCCCCCCCGAAAAGCATGATTTTGATACTATATTTTTTTCCACTGTAGAACAAAGTAAAACATTTCTGTGCAGCCTGTGTCCCGAGTGAAACCTGTGTCACCAGTGCAGTGGTGGTACTGGAGGGGGGTGGCGGTGGTACTGGAGGGGGATGGTGGTCCTGGAGAGGGGTGGTGGTCCTGGAGGTGGTGGCAGTGGTACTGGAGGTGGGTGGCAGTGGTGGTACTGGAGGGGGTGGCGGTGGTACTGGAGGGGGATGGTGGTCCTGGAGAGGGGTGGCAGTGGTACTGGAGGTGGTGGCGGTGGTACTGGAGGTGGGTGGTGGTGGTGGTACTGGAGGGGGGCTGGTGGTGGCACTGGAGGTGGGTGGCGGTGGTGGTACTGGAGGGGGATAGTGGTCCTGGAGACGGGTGGCGGTGGTACTGGAGGGGGATGGTGGTCCTGGAGAGGGGTGGCGGTGGTACTGGAGGTGGGTGGCGGTGGTGGTACTGAAGGGGGGTGGCGGTCCTGGAGAGGGATGGCGGTGGTACCGGAGGTGGGTGGTGGTGGTACTGGAGGGTGGGTGGTGGTACTGGAGGAGGGTGGCGATGGTACTGGAGAGGCATGGTGGTCCTGGAGAGGGGTGGCGGTGGTACTGGAGGTGGGTGGCATGGTGGTGGTACTGGAGAGGGGGTGACGGTGGTACTGGAGGTGGGTGGTGGTGCTACTGGAGGTGGGTGGCGGTGGTGGTACTGAAGGGGGGTGGCGGTCCTGGAGAGGGGTGGCGGTGGTACCGGAGGTGGGTGGCGGTGGTACTGGAGGGTGGGTGGTGGTACTGGAGGAGGGTGGCGATGGTACTGGAGAGGCATGGTGGTCCTGGAGAGGGGTGGCGGTGGTACTGGAGGTGGGTGGCATGGTGGTGGTACTGGAGAGGGGGTGGCGGTGGTACTGGAGGGGGGGTGGCAGTGGTCCTGGAGGTGGCTGGTGGTGGTACTAAAGGTGGGGGGCACGGTGGTGGTACTGGAGAGGGGTGGTGGTGGTCCTGGAGGTGGGTGGTGGTGGTACTGAAGGTGGGTGGCACGGTGGTGGTGGTGGTACTGGACATCAGGGTTCACAGAGGGCCCCCTTGCTTCAGGATCCCCAGATACCCCCCCTTACATCAGGGTCCCCAGAGAGCCCCCCTTACTTTAGGGTCCCTAGACAGTCACCCCCCCTTAAAGAGGTTTCTCTGTACCTTGCTGGACTCCGATGTGCACCTTGGCCCCCAGCAGATTTCTGTAACCCCCCCCCCCCCCCGCACCTGGGGGGAGGCAACGATCAGCAGCTCTATGATGTTGATAGGCGGCGGGATCTTCCTGAGTCTCTGCACACACTGGAGAGGGGTCAGCACGGCTGTGAGTGGAGAGCATGTCTCATGTAACAGCAGCGCAGAGACACCGGGACTGACGTTTAATTTTCCCTCGTTCTCTCTCCCAGGGAACACTGGCACAGCTGATCTGCTCCCCCTTCGGCCCCCCTCCCCTCCTCTCCTGTGTTTTCTGCGGGAAATGTGAGCTTGTTAGCTTCGCACCTGAATGCCCGCGGAGAACACAGGAGAGAGGAGGGGAGGGGGGGCCGAAGGGGGAGCAGATCAGCTGTGTGTTTTGTGTTCCCTGGGAGAGAGAACGAGGGAAAATTAAACATCAGTCCTGGTGTCTCTGCGCTGCTGTTAAATGACAGACACGCTCTCCACTCACAGCCCCGTGGATAGCAACCACGCCGGGCCCCCCCCCACAGTGATGGAATTCCAGGGCCCATTCGCAACTGCGACTGTTACGACCCTGATAATTCCGCCACTGTCCGATACACATATTAAGGTCAACTTAGACATAAGCTAGTTGACCCGCCATGTGTCATGTTGGAGGAAACCAGAGTACCCAGAAAAAAGCACACAGGCACAGCGTGGAACATGCATAGTTTCTTGGTTGGGTTTCAAACCAAGGACCACAGTGTTGCAAGCAGAAGTATTAACCACTAAGCCACTGTGCTTCCCCCCACCCCCCAGAGATTGTAGGTTGGGCCAAGGGACACTACTACTCTTTATGAAGAAGCTAATCAAAGCCTGTGACAATTTGGTAATTTGGGGGTTTTGACTTATTTTAACATTTGACCAACTATTTTACCAATCTGTCTTTCCAGCGGGATCCAGTGTTATGTCGTGTATAAGCTGCTTCTTCCTGTTCTTCGGGAACAGCGAATCCGCCATGATCGCCTTACTCTGCCTGTTTGGTGGAGTCAGTATCGCATCGTGGAATGCTCTGGACGTACTGACCGTGGAGCTCTACCCCTCCGACAAAAGGTATACATCTTTCAGTGAATTAAACCATTTTACAGATGGAGCCACTGTGTCATTTAAAGCTACAAAATACCATCCATGGGATAGGTGAGGGCTATGTGAAATCTGGGGCCCTTATCTGGGATCACGGTTTAGACAGCAATATCTCCCGAAAAACTCCAGCAATGCTGATCTCAATGAAGGATGCAGACATCACATTCACACACACATTTTTGTAGAACCAAACAGATTAATAAACAATCATATTGAATGTTTGTGTACATGGTTAAAGCCCAACTCCATGCTCTCTGTGCCCATCCAAAATCGACCCTCCTGCTCCCTTGTAGCCCCTTACTGGTTTTATTTTATTTGTTTTAATATTTACCTTTCCTGAAGTCTCCAGGCCAGTCACATGACACTGCGGGATCCTCTTCATCTGCTCCCGGCCGAGTGGTTCATATTGACGCCAGTGGCGGCTGATGCTCAAAATCTTTGGGGGGGGGGGGGGGGGGGGCGCAAACAAGCTGAAAAAAAAACATCAATTGCAGCCACTGTGCCATCGAACGCAGCTACTGTGCCCATCAATTGCCGCCACTGTGCCATCAAACGCAGCCACTGTGCCCATCAAGCGCAGCCACTGTGCCCATCAGCCCATCAAGCGCAGCTACTGTGCCCATCAATCGCCACCACTGTGCCATCAAACAAACCCACTGTGCCCATCAAGCACAGCCACTGTGCCCATCAAACGCAACCACTGCGCCCTCAATTGCTGCCAGTGTGCCCATCAAGCGCAGCTACTGTGCCCATCAATCGCCGCCACTGTGCCATCAAACACAGCTACTGTGCCCATCAAGCGCAGCCACTGTGCCCATCAAATGCAGCCACTGTGCCCATCAAACGCAACCACTGTGCCATCAATTGCTGTCAGTGTGCCCATCAATTGCAGCTACTGTGCCCCATCAAATGCTGCCAGTGTGCCCATCAATTGCCGTTACTGTGCCCTATCAAATGCTGCCAGTGTGCCCATCAGTTGCTGCTACTGTGCCCCATCAAGTGCCGCCCGCCACTTACCTGTCTGCAGCGGGTCAGCGGCGATGTCCTGCACACTTCTCAATGTCTTCTTCCGTCCTCTCTATCAGACATCCAATCACAGCGCCTGACGTTTCAGCCAATCAGGTGACGGGTAACAGACCCGAGCACCTGATTGGCTGAGAAGCAGTTCAATGTTATCAAAGCGAAGGAATTCGCTTTGCTATCACACAGCTGAGTGAATAGCGAATGCACAGCACTGCGCTCGCTGTTCACCTTTTTGCGCGCCTATTAGAGCCTACGGCCGTCGGACTTTTGGGGAATAAAAAGTCTGTTGGAACCCACACACGATCGAATTGTCCGACGGATTCCGGTCCGCCGGACCAAGTCTGCCGGGAAAGTCCGACGTGTTACACGGCATAAGAGTCTCCAGCCTTCTGGGTTGATTGGCGGTGGGTGGACATGTGCGATTCGTTTAGTTATGAATTGAAACTCGTCATCATTTTCGGTTTTCGGAGATACAGATGTAACCCGAATTTCCGAATTACAATAGTAACGAATTTTTACAAATCCCAAAAAAATTATAACAAAACAAAATGAAATAATAGATTTTCGGGAAAAAAATTAATTTGAATTAGAAAAATTCAAAAATGAATTCAAATTCGAAAAAAAAAATATGGATTTGAATTTGAAAATGATTTCAAATTCAGAATAAAAGCATATTGCAATACATGCAGTAAGGTATAAAAGTGAAAGAAGATGATGATAAGAATAAAATAGAAAAAAATTAGAATAGATTAGAATAAAATGAATATTGCCATCTTCTGAAATTTGAATCGGTTGCAAAATACCTATTATAATAACTGAATCCAAATATACAAAACAAATATCCCAAAAACGAATCATTATGAATAAGAAAGAAGAAATGAAATGATTAACTTAACAAATGGATCTGAAACGAAAAACAAAATTTTACACTGTGTACGTGTCTAATGGTGGTAGCATTAAAGCATTCAACCTGGAAGACTGAGTACATCTAGTGGAAAAAAAGAGGTACTGAGTGAAAAAACTGAATTGAAGGTTAGTATTGCAGCCTGAACGTCTTTTCTTTTTTACTAAATAGTATAGGAAGATAAACTTAGCCTGCAGCTGGGCCTTAAAGAAGAAGTCTCACTTTTTTTTTTTTGGTGTTTTGGTCCCCATGAAGTACTTTGTTCCATCTTCCTACATGCTGTGGGGGGGGGGGGGGGCTAGCTACGAGGTCAGACAGCTCCGTTAACTGTATTGTAGAATGACCATGGTAAACAGAGGGTTTAGCCATGGGCGTCCGCAGAACTTTGTTCAGGGAGGGGCATCATTTTAGGGTCACCCATGTGCCGCCCCTTTTCGACAATGTCATTATCACATTGTCATGGTCAGAGATTGCAGGTGTAGTCCCTAGGATAAGTAATGGATAATTGCCGACAGGCCCTCTTACCAGACCCAGTGAAACTTCAGAAGTGATCCCTCTGGCTGGATGATCGCTCACTCTGGGTTTCCCCTGGGCGATTCTGGTCAGTAGTGTAGCATGTCTGTACCCTGGCAGTGGCTCTCTCTTGTGGCGCTGGGTAGCATGGCTCTCTCTCTGGCGCTGAGTAGCGTGGCTCTCTCTCTGGCGCTGGGTAGCATGGCTCTCTCTAGTGGCGCTGGGTAGCATGACTCTCTCTGGTGGCGCTGGGTAGCGTGGCTTTTTTCTCTGGTGTCACTGGGTAGCCTGGCTCTTCCTGGTGGCACTGGGTAGTGTGGTGCTCTCTCTGGTGGCGCTGGATAGTGTGGCGCTCCCTCTGGTGACACTGGGCAGCGTGGTGCTCTCTCTGGTGACACTGGGCAGTGTGGTGCCCTCTCTGGTGACACTGTGCAGCATGGTGCTTCCTCTGGTGACACTGGGCAGCGTGGCGTTCTTTGGCAACCACCCAGCACACTCCTTTTTCTTTGTCCTGTAGCACTCACTCCCTCAGATTTGTTCCAGGCTGCAGTCTCTCAATCTCTCTCTTGATTGAGCTGTAACCTCCTTTCTGTGGAAAATGGGGCCACCAATCTTCAGGACTATATTTCCCATGATGCTCTCCTCTCCTAGTCTCCTTTGACTGGCCCTCAGTCATGGCTAATAGGGAAGGAAAGCGGGTAGGAAGCTGGGCGGGGGAACCTGGTGAGAGCCGCCGTCTCTTCTCCCTGACAGGAGAATAGGGGCAAGCGGCGAAAACCTCTGACAACCCGCATCTCGCCTTTCTCCTGACATAGCGCCGCTGAGTTCTCTGCTGGACTGAGCAGGCAAAAGAGCCTGCAGTCACACTACACTTGATGGTGTTACCCCACTGGCTACCCGCACCCCCATAGCAACGTCACTGTGCTGAATGTGCCAATCCGATCCCTGATTCCAGGGGAGGGCACTTGACCCCCCTTGCCCCTACCTGCGGACGCCCATGGGTTTAGCACAAAGGAAGACAGGACAAAGTCATATAAAGTGGGTATAGAAAAAAATCACCCCCTCCCCCTTTAAAATAATCACATTTTGTTGCTTTTCAGCCTAAAATGAAGACAGGCACAGTTTTTGTTTTATCCAGCTGTATTTACTCAAGAAATAAAAAAAAAAAAAACAAATGACTGAGTTGGGATTACAGCCTTTAGTCTGTTGGGATATGATTTTGCACATCTACGCTTTGCAATATTTGCCCATTTGCCAATTGTGTTAAAATTTATTTGCCAAATAATTACATTTTAGTCTCACCTCACCATAACACCTTTTTTCCATGTGGCCTCTTTCACACTGGGGCACTTTTCAGGTGTTTTAGCATACCTCCCAACTTTTTGAGATGGGAATGAGGGACACCTATCAGCAAAAAGTATGCAGGCATAGGACACGCCCCTTGCCACGCCCCCTTAAAGGGGAATTGTACAAAAATCAAGATTGGTTAAACTCACAAGTGCTTTTTTTTTACCACTACTTTTCCTTTATATTGGCTTTTGGAATTTACAAATGCAGCAATTTAGAAATCAGATGAAAGGTTTAGTGCTGGAAAACACTTTTTGATAGATAAAATGTGCATTTTATATACATCTATATAGATCAGACCAAAATGAGGGACAAATGAGGATGAAAGAGGGACAGAGGGACATTGTTCCAAATCAGGGACAGTCCCTTGAGATCTGTAAAGTGCCTGATAAGCGCCTCTCAAGCCACCCCAATGTGAAAGCCCGAGTGCATCTGCCCATTGAAATGAATGGGCGCCTGCAAAGCATTTCGGCAGCCCCGCAAAGCTTGCTTCGGCTGCAAGCAGATGGTAAAAAAGTGCCCCGTTAGCGCCTGTAAAGCACCACTAAAACTTGTGGCGCTTTACTGCTAATGCCCAGTGTGAAAGAGGTCTTCAGGTGGTCAGATGAGACGAAAATTTAATTATTTGACCTCAACACTAAATAATACAGTATGTATGGCGGAAATCCAATACAGCTCACCATCATTTCCGCTCCGGGAAGGTTTTACCCCCTTCCTGACCAGGCCATTTTTTGCAATACAGCGCTGACAAACGTGCGGTCGTGTGATGCTTTACACAAATAAAATCTATGCCCCCCCCCACACACAAATAGAACTTTCTCATAGTGGCATTTGATCACCTCAGCTGGGTTTTTTTTTGCAGTATAAACAAGAAAAAAAGACAATTTTGAAAAAAATTTAAATATATTTTTTTTACTTTCTGCTATAAAACATATCCAAAAAAAATGTAAAAAAATCGAAAATTCTTCATCATTTTAGGCCAATATGTATCCTACTACATATTTAAGCGAATATTGATTGGCTTGCACAAAAGTTATAGCCTCTACAAACTATGGGATAGATTTATGGACTTTTAAAAAAATAGTTTTTACTAGTAATGGCGGGACTGCGACATTGCGGTGGACAAATCTGACACCAGTGACACCAATACAGTGATCAGTGCTAAAATAAAATGCCCGGCACTAATAAATGACATTGGCGAGGAAGTGGTTAACATTGGGGGCAATCAAAGGGTTAACTGTGTTCCCTGGGAGTGTTTTCTTTCTGTTTCGGGAGGGAGTGACTCAAGAAAGAGACACATCTGTGTTCTTGATTAGCAGGAATCACAGATCTCTCTCTCCCTTGCTGGCAAATTGATGGTCTGCCTTGTTTACATAGGTAGGATGTGAGGAGATGATATGCTGTAACCTCTAGCAACTAATCAGTGAGCCGTAATGTGTCCTGTAACCTCTAGCAACCAGTCAATAAGCAGTAATGATAAGCTGTAACCTCTGGCAACCAATCACAATTGCCGCCTGATCTGATACAAAAAACTGATTTTAAGTCTAGCTGCTATTTATTGTATGTCTCAGAGCAGGTGGAGAGTAAAATTGCATGGGGTGGGGCCCAAGCAAATTTTTGCCCAGGGTCCAATCAATAATAAAGACGGCACTGGGCGGCACTGATAGGCACAGATAAGGCGGCACTGATGGGGACAGATAAGGCAGCACTGATGGGCCCTGATGGGTGGCACTTAATTAGTGGCACTGATAGATGTTACTGATAGGTATCACTGATAGATAGCACTGATGGGCACTGATAGGTGACACTGATGGGCAGAACTGTTGATGAGGCACTGATTGTGGGCACTGAAGGGGGGCACTGTGGGCACTAGTGGGTGGCACTGTGGGCACTGGTAGGTGGCGCTGGTGGGCACTGGTAGGCGGCACTGTTGTGTACTGCTAGGTGGCACTTGCATGCGGCACAGGTGGGCACAGATGAGCTGGTGGCAGCTCTCCTTGATCGGGACCGATGTCCCTCGCACAGCTGCCAGTGATCGGATTTTTTTTTCTCCTCACGCTGTCAGCGCAAGGAGAAAAAATAGCTGATTACCAGCTCTGTTTACATCACGTGATCAGCTGTCAGCCAATGATGCGATCGACCCCTTACTCTGATCTGTGATCAGCCGAGTCTCATAGACTCACTGATCACAGAGAGCGCCGCGCGCCCCCCTTGGAGATTTTTAGTTTGTATGGATTTAGAATTAGCAGGAGTTGGTGGGTGAAAATAGCCCCACTTTGAGAAAGAGCCCCAGTTGCAAATGTGTGCCATCTGCTTCCCCCAAAAGAAGCTTATATTTATACTGATAGGGGTGGGATGTGGGTGGATTTCAATTAGAAATCAGGAGATAATAAAGGTTGGCTGGTTAACAGGGCAAAATTCTTACTTCAGAAACAGACTAGCAAGAGGGCACTAAAGTTAAACGGGCCATAATTTTGGGTAAGACAAGGGAGATAATAAAGCATTGTAATATGGACAGGTCTACAGACGATTAAGCAAAAATAACATACCAGCAATTGTTAAAGACACATAAGAAAAGCAGATAGCAGTGTTTCCGTTTTTTGGGTGGAGATGGTTCAGTTATCACATGAGGATGAGAGAAGAGATTTTCACATGAGACATTATTTCAGGTACTTGTATAGCGCCTTCAATTTACGCAGTGCTTTACAAATATATATTACACATTCACATCAGTCCCTATCCTCAAGGAGCTTAAATTCTAAGGTAATATAATCAGAAAATCAGTAAATGATGAGCGCCGAGTCAGAAGTGCTCCCATTTATAGAAATAGCCCCACTTTCAGAAAGAGCCACAGTTGCAAATGTATTATTAATTTGTTCTGTTCCATTTTTTTAAATGTTCCTCATCTAAACTAATGTAACAGAACAAAATAATAATAAATAATAATACTAAAACGTTTTTATTATTATTATTGTTTTTTATTATTATTAATTTGTTAAGTTCCATTGGATTAGCTTCGGCATTCCTTATTTCGGATAATTCATAACTTTGGATAAATTCGTATTCATTACGTTTACTAACAGCCAAATTTGAAAGGAAATTCCAATACCTATAATTTAATAGTTATTATTTCCGATTTTCGAATTTGCGGGTTTTCGGATTTTCGAATTTAAAATTTTGGATTTTTTCAAATTTCCGAATTTACACATTTTTGAATTTACTGATTTACAAATTTTTGAATTTACGAATATTCAGGAAAATTTGTTAAAGGGTTTTTTTCGTTAATTTGGATGTTTCCGAATAAACAAATTAGTCAAAATTAGTTAACATTGCTATTTATTTAAGTTACGTTAATTGTTAAATAAAAGGGCGTAAGGCCATTTTGCTCCAAAACCCTGTCACGTCATTTATCAGGTAATTGGGGAGTTTGGAGGTTATTGTATAACGGGTTGGGAAAAACTGGAGGTATCTGTCCTTCGTGTGTAATGCATTCCCTGTATCGCCCCCTCACTGCCAATTATTCTTACCTCAATCCAGCGATGTGCCCGTCTGTATCGGTTCTCTTCTCTCACAGAATTTGCTGTGGGAGCCATTGTGATTCTAGCAAGAACAAACCAACAATGGAAATAACCATTGTAGAATGGTAACAGGAGGAGGAAGAAAGAGAGGGAAGGGTAAAAAAAAAAGGGGGGGGGTAGAGTGGAAGAGGGTTACAAGACTTCTATTTATTTTTTATTATGCGGATGTAACAGGAGTAGCCGGACCACACAAAGGTAGACAGGAACACCTGAAACTTTCTGATGGACAGGAACAGAGTAGAGAACTATGGCTGGGGGATCTCATCTAACACATATCATGTGCCAAGGGCTGGATTTGGTGTATCTGGATTTTGCAAAAGCATTTGATACAGTTCCCCATAAACAATTTTTTAAGCTAAGAGTTCTGCAGGCATGGACCATAAGGTTTGTTCTTGAGTAGAAAACTGGTTACAGAGGCGTGTCCTAAGGGTAGTGATAAATAATGTGTACTCAGATTGGTCTGGAGTGGTAAGTGGGGTACTCCAAGGTTCTGTCTTGGGACCAGTTCTCTTCAATTCATTCATAAATGATATAGAGGATGGGATAAATAGCTCAATCTCAGTTTTTTTTTTCAGACGACACAAAAATAAGCAGGCCAATAACTTCAAAGCAGGATATAGAAATTTTACAGAAAGACCCAAATAAAATAATTGAGTGGGCAACTACATGGCAAATGGAAGTAATGCACTTGGGGCAAAAAGCATAAATGAAAACTACTCACTAGGGGGAGGACGGCTGGGGGATTCAAGGATGGAGAAAGATCTGGGGGTCCCAGTAGAAGACAGACTGAGCAATAGCATGCAATGTCAAGCTGCAGCTACCAAAGCTGGCAGAATTTTAGTATGCATAAAAAAAGGGATATACTCCAGAGATAGAATGATAATCCTGCCACTTTATAAAACTCTGGTTAGGCCACATCTGGAGTAGTCCGTCCAGTTCTGGTCCCCAGTCCTCAGAAGGGATGTGCTGGAGCTGGAGAGAGTCCAAAGAAGGGCAACAAAATTAA
Source organism: Lithobates pipiens (assembly GCF_037356315.1). Taxonomy (NCBI): domain Eukaryota; kingdom Metazoa; phylum Chordata; class Amphibia; order Anura; family Ranidae; genus Lithobates; species Lithobates pipiens. Next base: position 55,607,801 of record NW_027507791.1, read on the forward strand.
TAGGGGGACTGGAGGACCTCAATTACGAAGAACGACTACAAGCACTAAACGTATTCTCACTGGAGAAGCAACGCTTGAGAGGGGGCATGATCACGATTTACAAATACCTAAATGGTGATTCCAGCATAGGAAAAAAACTATTCGGCCTCAGGGGGTGTAAGAGGACACGGGGCCACACAATGAGATTGGAGGAGAAGCGGTTTAACCCTAAACTGCGCAGGTGGGTTTTCACTGACAGGGCAATAAGGATATGGAACTCTCTTCCAAAATTGGTGGTGGCAACGGGGAGTATGGATATTTTTAAAAGACTCTTGGATGTGCATCTTAAAGAAAACAACATACAGGGATATGGGCAATAATTATAAACACTGACACACCTACACCTACACAGGTTGAACTGGATGGACATATTGTCTTTATTTAACCTTACCTACTATGTCACTATGTAACAGCCCACCAGGCTCCATACTGTATGTGACTAAGAATATTACTTTTAAGTGTACAGGCATTTTAATATGAGTGCTGTTCAATAACTTCTCAGCCATTTCCTTACTGTACTTCTTTTTCTCATTGTAGGACAACTGCCTTTGGATTCCTGAACGCCCTTTGCAAGCTGGCCGCCGTCCTGGGAATAAGCATTTTCACATCCTTTGTGGGAGTAACCAAGGCAGTGCCTATTCTCCTGGCGTCTGCTGCATTGGCGCTGGGTAGCTTTTTAGCCCTCAAATTGCCAGAAACACGAGGCCAGGTGCTTCACTGAGATGAGAAGAGAAATCAGATTTGTAGACACTGTGAAATGTCTTTTTTTTTTTTCAGGTCTCTCCTCGTTTCCTCCTCATAGAGTGTTGGCTTAAATCATATTCACATACATTTAGTATTGATGGGTTATCAGAGTTGGCAATGTTTGCACTATTCTTAATTCTGAGAATTCGTAGAACAATGGCACATGGTGTAGAGCAACCTTTTATCAAGCTAGAGAAACCCTTGAAATATTTTTGGGGTCTCAGGGAATCCCTGCTAAAAATTATTATATCTACAACTCATGGTACATTACCTTAATTACTAAAATGAAAATACAATCATAAATAAATTAGGAACCTAGAGTATTTGGTACCCAAGGTAGATAGATCCTTTCTAAAAATTCCCCTGCCCTATAAAAAACAATTATTTTGGTAATAATCATTAAGTTAAAATGAAACAAATACCAATAGCTGGAAAAGAAATTATCCTGGCAGTTGTGTAATGCGCTAATAAATTGATGGTCAGTGGAGAAAACACCAGTGGAGAAAGATCTCCTTAAATTGGTGGCACCATCAGGTGGAAGGTCAATCCACCACTGCTCGATGCTCAAGGAACCCCTTGCCAACCGTGGTAGAATCCTAGAGTTCCATTAAACCCTGATTGAGAATGACTGGTCTAGAGAGTGTATTAGACTATGGAGCCTGTTCTATGTTCTAGACCACGGTAGCTTAGGATGAAGTCCTTCTAGGTCACTCATATGATATCATATTAATTAAAATTTGGGTGATTGGAGTCTACTGACTGCATTAAATTGTCCTCTTCCAGATCGTTAAAGTGGGATGAAAAAATCAAGGCAAACTATGATTCCATCTGCCCATGTATGTAGCCATTATTCTACTTTGTCTTTGTTAAGCTGGAGTTGATAGGACGCATCCTCCCGATACTCTTCATCTCCTGGCACTCTATGTGTGAGATTTCACAATGTGTTGCAAAGCCCATTCATCTCTAAGGACGGACAGAGCTGTAATTTACTCACAGCAAAAGAAAGCAGACTAATCGACTTCAGAATTCAAGAAATGCGCCCATTGTGTTCAATACTGTGCTTGTCTACTGTATACTGTGTGAATTACAACTTTGTTCATAGATGTGAATAGTGGCTGTCATACACGTGGGAAGGTGCATATCAGTGCTGTGATGTGATGAACCACATCTAAAGAATTTCAATAGTTCCCTTTAACCCTTACTTGTAATGTAACTTCAATTCAGATTTAGTCTCAAGCATTTCAAAGATTGGGCCAACTAATTTCTAGCTTAATCTTTGCATGTATAGATATCCCAAATTTTCAACGTTTTCTAAGTAAACGTTGATGTAACATGGATCTCTTTTGAACTCTGGGTACATGATAGACTGTTTTATTTCCTCTGTTATCATGCCTTGGTCCAACCATGGAGATCTGTCCTTAACAGCCTTGCTCCAGCTTATTTCACATAACAAGCAACGCAGGTTTACAACTTAGGCCCGAGTTCTCCACCTATTCCTATAAAGTTTCAAGCACAAGAAGCACTGACCACACTCTGAATGAATGGCCTAAGAGAGAAAGGCAGAGTTACAGTCCAGATCCCCCCATTAGTGAACTCAGATATGTCCACCCACCAATGAGTTATCAATTCTGGGTAGACGTTCTGTTTATTATATGCGGCCATCTGCATCTGCTCATCCCTCCAAAACATACAAATGTTGATGCAACACTGTGCTAGCTAGTGAATACATTAGTTCTTAGTGTGCCCACAGGCAAAGCATGGTCATAACCAAGAACAGGAAACAACCATACTTGGTGATTCCTCCTCCAAACACCCCCTGGTCTTGTGTTCTCAGGGACAGAATTAAAAGCTAGATTCACTTTTTTTTCTAAATTCCAGCTATCCCATGTACCAATATTCAATAACGTATCTCTGTTGTAGAAAAATAAAAACTGTCTTTGATTTTTAGAACAAGGCCTTACCTACGCCCCTGGTGTGTTCCATAGAAAAGTTAATGACTAAATGCATGCCTGGAAGAATGTCAGGGATGCTGTACAAACATAGTTGATGGGTGCAGGGTGTGTGTGCTAATGAGGCCAGCTGATGAACTGCTTCCTGTGTCTTACTGGTTTTCTCATCCCCAAATCTACATACAGTACCAGGAAGTCATGAACTTTTCTATGAGACACACCAGGGATTAAGGTAAGGCCTTGTTCTAAAAATCAAAGAAAGCTTTCATTTTTCTGCAACAGTGGTACATTGATGGTATATTGGTACATAGGGGTGCTGGAATGTAGGGAAAAAGTAAACTTAGCCTTTAAATTAGCATGGTTAGATTTTTTCCAACTGAACAATATTGTTCTCCTCTGAGGAAAGGTGGGATATGTTCTCCTACTCTCCCTCCTCCATAGTCATGAACATGTAGGAGCTTACATGAATGTACGACTTGTATGTGATGTCCAAAAACCACTTAGGTCACCACCCCTCAAATCCATCTACCAATATAACCCCTAGGGTGCACTGTCATTGGGTGACATAGATAACTCCCTCAGATATACAGAAAGCACAAACATTAGACCAGCTATTGGTAAACAGAAACAAAACATTCCATAACATGAAGGTACATTCCATGCCAGTGTGGTCCCCCATATTGGCCAAAATGGAGATATATAGTAATTAAAGCATCCTAATAGCACATTTAAAGAAACTACAATTCAGAAGGCTAGGAGAGTGCCTGCATTTGAAAATCACTTTGGGCGGGCTTAACCTGATAGTGGGCAATTTTAAAGTACAACCCAAGTAAGAATAACCTGCCCTTTGTCCAAGTAAGAGTAAACTGCCCATTAGGTCAAGTTTCAAAAGACTGGTGGTCAAATTTTTTAAAATCTGCAACAGTAACACAGGCATTACAGGATCCATTTTGTTTTTCTATTTGCCACCCAAAAAAAATACATCACCTTCAAGGCCCTGCTTTGGCGCAGCTCCCGATTTAAGATTGCACACATCAATGTGTAGTATTTGTTGTAAATGTTAAGTAAGAGAATGGAGTAAAAATTATGTTCAATAGGCCCCATTTTAAAGTCTCAGTGTGACCATGTATAGTGTATACAAAGGCTTCTTCACCTATGAAATACCTGTTTTGCCCTGGCTGGCTGTGGAATACTGTACTTCCAATGCTTTTTTTTTTCCTGTGTAACACAGAGGATTAATTGCATTATGCGATGTTAAAATGACTATATGTTCTTCAGAAGCAAACAGCCTTTCATACAAATCTTTAAGGCCTCCTTGCTTTGGTAGGACCCTATATTGTACAGTAGGTGGACTTCTGTTTTTATAATCGGAAACTGTCATACAGGTGTGCCACCTGATTTACATCTAACGGGTCCTTATTTTCCTCAGTTGCATAGTCAAGAGGCAGCCATTAGGTCTCTAAGCACACTGCATGCCTATAGGGAAATGCATTCTGAGCTGCCGGAGTAGTTACATTTATACATACAGTATATATATCTAAAAAAAAAAAAAAACATAAATTTAAATGTAAAGACAAAAAAATTGGTTTATTTATATAATATAAATGGTAATTTCATCACCATGTGTATTATATTGTAAATACTTAGATATATATATATGGGCAAATGATGCTTTGACGGTCTACTTGCTCTTGACGTAATAAGACATACCTTAAATTTGTATAGAATATGGACTTCTTTGCAGCTTACCGTCATATAATGTGCACATATCCAGCTTTGTGACCTCCGACGGATAATCGTCTGCGGAAAAAAATGACTTTGTGAAATGGCAAGATATGTGGCGCTTGTCCCAGGGTCGGACTGTAACTTGGTTGTAGCCACAAGCCAACTGACCGGATTGATGAATTATGATGTCATACTTAGCAGACTGTGGAAGGTCTGAGAAGGCCTCAATTCTGCCACCTTTTTCAAGCATTCCTGAGCTACTCTACACTGAATTGTTTATATGTCAATAGTTTTAGATTAAGTCCAGCACTTGCTGCTGTGGAAAAATGTAACCACACAATTTACCCTTAATCTGGACATTTCACAGGAACAAAAACAGCTAACGCCATCAACGATGTATCATATCAAAAATATTTACCAAAACTAAAGCAGTAAGTCAACTGGACCGTACATTATGGCCTATTTCGGATGACGGGCTATAAGCTGTTTTCAAGAAAAATACCTTTCCAATCTCCAAAACACAAAGGTCGTATGGCTCTGTCCTACAGGTCACAAGGTCAGTACATGGCAAAAATTGAATAGACTATGCAGAGGACACAAGAGCACAAGTCTTTAATCATCACTAGAAGAGCACAAAAAATTGTCAGCAAATTGTTTTGAGAAGAAAGCACACAAGATATGTTCTAAGTATAGTCCAAACCATAGAGACATACAATGTTTCTATCGCATCTTTGCAGACTGGAATTAGTCTGACATGTGTTCTATAATTCGACCTGTTGGTCATTTTGAAACAAAAAGTGTACTAATTTGTACAGAGTTGTAAAAAAAAAAAATTATGAAAAATTGAAATATTTTTGATGGTAGCTATGAATTGTATGTAATGATACTACACCTTGTATCTTTGTGTGGTGGCCATGCTTAATGTTACCAAGGATTGCTCTGTAGTTTTCATGTTAGTAAACCGGATAATAGATATCTTTTGTATATTGTTGTCAAAAGACTCCCTGCTGGACTGGCCGAATTTTGAGTCATGTATGGCCGGCTTAACAGGGTTGGTGTATAGGGTAGGATACAATTCACATCAACAGATGTCTACATTCCGCAAACAGAAGCGCAACACTGCCCCCAGATGGGAAGGACCACATTCTTCTCTGGTTGTATAACTTCACGTTGAACCATTTCCAGGATGGGAAGGACCATGTTCTTCTCTGGTTGTATAACTTCACGTGGAACCATTTCCAGGATGGGAAGGACCATGTTCTTCTCTGGTTGTATAAATTCATGTTGAAACATTTCAAGGGTGGGAAGGACTATGTTCTTTCTTGTTGTATAATTTCACGTTGAACCATTTCAAGGATGTGAAGGACCATGTTCTTCTCTTGCATAATTTCACATTTAACCATTTGAAGGTGGTATCTAGGGTTGAAGGAAGCATAGTCGACAAAGTATGGTCACTTGATTACACTAGTAAGGGAATTTTAATTTTTATTATGAACCCTAGTGTTAATGTAACCCTTACAGAGAACCTTTCATGTCTGTAGGTCATGATGTTGTATCGAAGGTCCTTCCCATATATCAGATTAAAGCCCATGCTTTCTGAGATTTCGTAACAGGGTGAAAATCAAACAATGTCCAAAGAGACAAAAGTCCAGCTACCTTTTCTTGTGCACACGACATCTCTGATGTGAAATCTGCTTGTAGGTATACAGATCAGTCTCACATTGCATCTCCAATTTAACTGATCCCTTTTGGTGTTCAAAAACATAAATAAACGAAAAAAAAAAAAAAATTGCCTTGTTTCAAAAACTTTCATGACAAAGAACAGTGAATGGCTAAGAATTCCGTTTGTGAAGGATTTCTTTGGGAACAAAAGGCAAAACATTGAACAAGGAAAGGCGTTTTAACAGGAGAAGACAGCAATTTACTATTCTTTGTCAGTTTTGTAAATATCAGCATTGTATGCGGACTTGGATTTAAACTGTGCAGTTGTTTCTTGAAGATCTCACCTTAAGTTGTCCTTCGCCTCCATCTCTGAGCGTTAGTAATGGCAATGTGTGAGCTGATGACCAACCCTTACAGGAATATCAACTTAAACATATGAAATAGACTAGAACAAGTAGCTCAAAGACTACAAAAACCATAGAAGAACAAAACCACACAATCACCATCAGCTTGTCATGGACTACATTGTGACAATCAGTTTGTGTGCCGTGTATACGTCACCTGTCATCAATTGCCAAATATTTTTATACTTTCTTTTATTGTCTTAACAGCTGTTCCAATTTGTTCTTCAATAACTTATGATGCAATAGTCGTAGCTGTGTTTTAGGGTATGATAATACAACAAAGGAGATGAGGAAGTACGTCGGTTGAAGAAGAGCTGAACCAACAGCTACCCATTTTTGGCAAAAACTCCTAACAAGGGTTAAATCTAGGTGGGAGCTTCAAATTTCGTAGGTAACCTAACAACAAGTTGCTAATGTCAATGTTACAGGAACCAAACTCAACTGTAGTGGTCAAGGTGGCCATTTTGGTTCATGAGTATAGCACTCAGGGCATCACTAGGAAACCTTAAAATATATAAATATATCAAAACTCTTCTAATGTTTGCAACTAAATTAAAAGCCTGACTCAAGCCGAAACGTTTTGTTTTTGATATAGCAGGGATTAGAATTTCTGTCAGACTTTAAATGTTATCTGTGTCCCCCTTTGAGGAGATCTGTCTGTGAACTTTAATGGCTGTCTGTGTCTCCATGTCTCTTTATTTCGTGTTCTGTCCGATACCCTTCATTTAGACATGAAGTGGAAAGAATCTTTCTCATGGTGACACATACAGTTTTTGGCAGATATTCCAAACCTCCCATGCTACTATTAGAAAATGTGTTTTTTGCTGGCACCAACATGGCAGCATACATGTGGTAGTATGCTGCCATAGATTGGCACCAGGAAAGTAACATTAGGTAAGTATTTGATACAATTTTCAGATTTTCTGGCGCCAGCATGGCAGCATACTACTACATGTGTGCTGCCTTAGATTGGCCCCAGGAAAAGAAAATTACGGTATTTGATACAATTTTCCATTTTGATGCCTTTGTCTCCACATTGACTTTTATGTCTGAGAGGCATGAAATAGACAGGAAGTGGGGACATTTTCCCCCCACTTCCTAGTCCCTTAAACCATTTAAAAGGAATCTGAGGCAAAATCTACCAAATGAGGATAAAAATGAAAATAATGGTTGACAGGTTCCATAATCTATAACTAAGAGCAAAGGGGTTGGCATTAAGTAAAGTTAGAACTCATAATCTTGTCCCTGTCTTAGCCCTTGTACACACGGTCGGAGATTCCGGCGGAATGTGTCCGATCGGACCGTTTTGTCGGATATTCCGACTGTGTGTGGTCTACATCGGACTGTTTCCGTCGGAGTATCCAACGGACCAAGTTTTCCAACTTGTGGGTAAAATTTTCAGACAAAATGCTCCGATCGGACATACTCCGATCATGTGTAGAGAATTCCGATCGGACAAAGTGCCACGCATGCTCAGATCAAATTCCTACACCAAAGCTATTGGCTACTAGCCTGAACATAGTCCCGTCGTAACGAAATAACATTCCGACAACTTTGTCCGACCGTGTGTATACAACAGTTTCGGACAAAATCCGACGGATTTGGTTGTCGGAATCTCCGACCGTGTGTACAAGGGCTAAGGATACCTAAACCTAGCACCGCCAACCCCAAGTGTGTATAGAGCTATTTTAGGAAATTGGTACATGCATAACTTTGGTTGGAGGTGCTATATAAAGGTAGCATGAGAACCTTCAAGGTGCATCCTATAGCCCCCAGAGTATCAATAAGCTTTGTCATTTAGGTTCATCATAAAGGCATGATGTACCTAAATGAGAGAGCTCAATGACACTTTGGAGACCATAGGATGCATATCGAATGTTTTTATGTTCTCTATGAACACTTGTGTTGGTGGAGACTCAGCCCATAAATTATCACTTGAGGATGAGCATAGCAAGATGATTTAGAGCATGGGTCTTCAAACTACGGCCCTCCAGTTGTTCAGGGACTACAATTCCCATCATGCCTAGTCATGTCTGTGAGTGTCAGAGTTTTACAATGCCTCATGGGATGTGTAGTTTCGCAACAGCTGGAGGGCCGTAGTTTGAGGATCCCTGATTTAGAGGTTTTAGTTTTTTTACCCCATCAACTTTTGAATGGTAGCCCATGAAAACAAACATTTTGCAGGAGCTCCCATTAAAGTCAATGGGGCCAAAAATTTGAAATTCTGCCCCCAAGAAGTTCATGCATTTTTTTGAGTATTACATGACAAGCGACACAATGCACACATTGGGATTCTTCATCCTAAGCATTGTCACACTTCAGAAATAGCTCAAGAGTGAATGATGGCCCAGACCAATTAAGATAGGTGTCCCTAAGCTTAAGTGTATTCACATAGGGGTAGCAGTCCCAGAAAAACCCATGAACACTTTAAGACGGTGTATGAAATTGATCTCACAGGTACTTATGAGTCTTTTTTGTGTTGGTACCCAACTTTTTGAGTTCCTGACTCCTAAAAAGTGCCTGCTTGCTCCTAAGTTGAACTTGCCTATCTCAGCAACGTGCCCATAGCTGCCTTTGAGTCGCAACAAGACCACAGCAGCCTGAACAACCTCTTCCAACAGGAAATTCCTTCCAAGTGACGTACTTCCTCGTTTTCTATGTAATAATTAAGTTTTCTCGTCCTATATCCATTCTTTGTGGTAGTTGGTCCTCACCTATGTAGTACTGTCTGTTTGCAATCTGTACCGTGGTGTAGTTTTTAGATGTTTGTAAAGAGAAGTATGAAAAATGTAAAATCTTTGTCTTGGAAAACAATGCTCCATTTGTCAATACAAAAGTGAATAGTTCTATGGGAGGTATTATTTTGTCCTGCTGATATGGTGCTGTGGAAGGTCTGTGTGAGACTCTGTGCTCCCTGGAAATTGGTAACCCTCCATTGTGCAAAGAACCATTTCCAGATGTGAGCAAAAAAGTATCAATAAATATATGTCCACCAATGAGAAGTGTTGTTGATCAATGTGTAAAAAATAAAAATAAAAATAAAACGCAATGGAATGGTGGATGTGGCCTACCCAACCAATCGGGTGATGCTTTCACTTTTTTAAACCAAAAAAAACAACAAAAAAAGGGCACACCAGCCTAGCACATTATCGTGAACACCATTTATTAATAAGAATTGTATAAAAGTAATTACAAAAGCTGTAAGTATGTGGATATATAATGAATCCTGTAGCAAGGCCTCCTGAACTTGGACCTGGATAATTAATGTGAAAGCTCAAACAACACAAACAAAAAATGCTAACGCGTTTCAAAAGATATAGAAACTGGAAGGAAGAAAAAATGAATCACAATTTTCAACTAGCATTGGTGGGGCCATTTTTTAAAGGTATTTTAAATTGATGAAGCTTTTTTTTGTTCTTTTGGTTTAGGATTAGGGATGGGCAAATGGTTCGGCCCGAGCATAAGTTCGGGTCAAACTTTGGTTATGCAGATGTTCCAACGAACACCGAACAATATGCCGTGTTCGGGGAAAATTCGGAACACGGTTAAAGTCAATGGGACATTAACATGAAAAATCAAATGTGTTCAATTTAACCACTTCAGCTCCGGACCAATAAACACCTTAAGGACCAGAGGTCTTTTTGCAATTTCGCACTGCGCTGCTTTAACTGGTAATTGCGCGGTCATGCAATATTGCACCCAAACGAAATTCGCGTCCTTTTCTTCCCACAAATAGAGCTTTCTTTTGATGGTATTTGATTGCCTCTGCGATTTTTTTTTTTGCGATATAAATGGAAAAAGAGCGAAAATTTTGAAAAAAAATGATATTTTCTTCTTTTTGTTATAAGAAAAATCGAATAAACTAAATTTTAGTCATACATTGAGGACAAAATTTATTCAGCCACATGTCTTTAGTAAAAAAAATGTCAATAAGCGTATATTTTTTGGTTTGCGCAAAAGTTATAGCGTCTACAAACTAGAGTACATTTTCTGGAATTTACACAGCTTTTAATTTATGACTGCCGATCTCATTTCTTGAGGTTCTAAAATGGCAGGGCAGTACAAATCCCCCCCAAATGACCCCATTTTGGAAAGTAGACACCCCAAGGAAATTGCTGATGGGTATGTTGAGCCCATTGAATATTTATTTTTTTTGTCCTAAGGGATTGAATAATGACAAAAAAAAATAAAAAATTTTTTTTACAAAAAGTTGTCACTAAATGATATATTGCTCACACATGCCATGGTTATATGTGGAATTGCACCCCAAAATATATTCCGCTACTTCTCCCGAGTATGGGGATACCACATGTGTGGGACTTTTTGGGAGTCTAGTCGCGCACGGCACCCCGAAAACCAATCACCACCTTCAGGATTTCTAAGGGTGCAAATTTTTGATTTAACTCCTCACTACCTATCACAGTTTCGAAGGCCATAAAATGCCAAAATAGCACAAAACCCCCCAAAATGACCCCATTTTGGAAAGTAGACACCCCAAGCTATTTACTGAGAGGCATGTTGAGTCCATGGAATATTTTATATTTTGCCACAAGTTGCGGGAATATTACAAACTTTTTTTTTTTTGCACCAAGTTGTCACTAAATGATATATTGCTCACACATGCTATGGGCATATGTGAAATGACACCCCAAAATACATTCTGCTGCTTCTCCTGAGTACGGGGATACCACATGTGTGGGACTTTTTGGGAGTCTAGTCGCGCACGGCACCCCGAAAACCAATCACCACCTTCAGGATTTCTAAGGGTGCACATTTTTGATTTAACTCCTCACTACCTATCACAGTTTCGAAGGCCATAAAATGCCAAAATAGCACAAAACCCCCCCAAATGACCCCATTTTGGAAAGTAGACACCCCAAGCTATTTACTGAGAGGCATGTTGAGTCCATGGAATATTTTATATTTTGCCAAAAGTTGCGGGAATATTACAAACTTTTTTTTTTTTGCACAAAGTTGTCACTAAATGATATATTGCTCACACATGCTATGGGCAGAAGTCAAATTACACCCCAAAATAAATTCTGCTGCTTCTCCCGAGTACGGGGATACCACATGTGGGGGACTTTTTGGGAGCCTAGCCACGTACAGGACCCTGAAAACCAAGCACTGCCTTCCGGATTTGAATATAAAATGCTACCAAAAAACCTGTTAGCGATGGCAGGGATCAGGCCTGACTCTGCGATCGCTGCAGTTATGTGTTTAGTGTTTTGTAAGTGACAGTGATCGATCGATACTGCACTTGGGTGGGCTGGGCAGAGGGGCAAAACGCAGGTGCTAGCAGGTATTTGGGCTGATCCCGCTAACAATGCGTTTTTTTGGAACCCTAAACTGCTGGGGACGCTAGTATAGATCTGATCAGATCAGATATTGATCTGTTCAGATTCTATACCACTACGGGAGGTGTATGCTTTGCGTGTGGGTGTTAGCGGTACTGGCACTAACCTAGCGCTGCCTGGGGTGACGCAGACCATGACCCTAAAACCTAATTGATATCATCCGCCGGGTGATCAGGGGGTTAAACCTTTATTGGGTAATAAATGGTGGGTGCCCTGATGCTATAAAAAACAAACTAACCAGAGTCACCCGTAACACTTATACGGTGATCAGTGGTGAAAGGGTTAACTAGGGGCAATCAGGGGGTTCAAATTTTTATTAGGTAGTATATGGGGGTCCCTGGCGCTATATAAAAACCTGACGGGGAACCTAAATAACTAACTGGCTAACCAGCGTCACCAGTGACACTTATACTGTGATCGCTGGTGAAAGGGGGTGAAAGGGTTAACTAGCAGCAATCAGGGGGTTAAAACCATTATTGGGTAGTATATCGGGGTACCTAGCGCTATAAAAACCTGGCGGTGAACCTAAAAAAATAACTAGCTACCTAGCGACACTAGCGACACTGATGCAGCGTTCAGAAAAATTATCGCTTAGTGACACTGGCAAAAGGGGGTGAAAGGGTTAACTAGCGGAAATCAGGGGGTTAAAACCATTATTGGGTAGTATATCGGGGTACCTAGCGGTATAAAAACCTGGCGGTGAACCTAAAAAAATAACTAGCTACCTAGCGACTGTAGCGACACTAATGCAGCGATCAGAAAAACGATCGCTTAGTGACACTGGCAAAAGGGGGTGAAAGGGTTAACTAGCGGCAATCAGGGGGTTAAAACCATTATTGGGTAGTATATCGGGGTACCTAGCGATATAAAAACCTGGCGGTGAACCTAAAAAAATAACTAGCTACCTAGCGACACATGCAGCGATCAGAAAAATGATCGCTTAGTGACACTGGCAAAAGAGGGTGAAAGGGTTAACTAGCGGCAATCAGGGGGTTAAAACCATTATTGGGTAGTATATCGGGGGAACCTAGCGCTATAAAAACCTGGCGGTGAACCTAAAAAAATAACTAGCTACCTAGCGACTGTAGCGACACTAATGCAGGGATCAGAAAAACGATCGCTTAGTGACACTGGCAAAAGGGGGTGAAAGGGTTAACTAGCGGCAATCAGGGGGTTAAAACCATTATTGGGTAGTATATCGGGGTACCTAGCGATATAAAAACCTGGCGGTGAACCTAAAAAAATAACTAGCTACCTAGCGACACATGCAGCGATCAGAAAAATGATCGCTTAGTGACACTGGCAAAAGGGGGTGAAAGGGTTAACTCTAGGGGCAATCAGGGGGTTAAATCTTTATTGGGGGGTGATAGGGGGCTACCCTGGACCTAACACTAACTGTCCTGACAGTTTTTACTGTCACAACTGACACTGAATGCATTGATCAGTAAAGAAATGATCAATGCAATCAGTGACACTGTGACTGGGGGGGGAGGGGGATCGGGGGGGGGATCGGGGGGGGGATCGGGGGGGGGTTTGTGTGCCTGTGTGTACCTACATGTCAGTGTAGTGTTGGTGCACACTTACTATTAGTCTTCTCCTCGTAGTCCGGTCAAAAAGACCGCCCCGAGGAGAATGACATCACTTCCTCCTTCCTGTGTAAACAATACACAGTGGGAGGAAGCTTCTCATTGGCCAGGAGCGATCCAGAGGGGGTGGCCGAAAACCAACGGCCATCCCCTCATCACGGAGCGCTCCTGGAGCGAACCGGACCGCTGTAACCAGCGGGAGGGGGTCCGATCGGACCCCCCACCCGCTGGAAGGCAGGCACGTACATCTACGTGATTGTGCCTGCCTGTGCCATTGTGTTGACGTACATTGGCAATACGGCGGTCCTGAAGTGGTTAAAGACCTATATGCAAGTTATTGTCATAAAAAGTGTTTGGAGATCCGGTTTACATAAAATGGGTATCCCCGCCCCCTCTGACGCCCCGGGAAAGCCATGGGGAAGTCCTCGTAAACTCAGTTATAAAAGAACTGTCACCTGCGAGCACGAGCCATACGGCGGGTGCCTCCCATGGAGGCAGATCGGTGGCGGCTTGCAGGATTTGGGGTTTTTTTTCGGTCCGTTGGCAGAGCGATAGAAGAAGATGAATGGACGTGGGACATTTTTATTTTTTAATATAGGACTTGTCCCAAAGTGTATCTTGTGTTTTTTTTTAATTTTGACACTTTTTTGTGAAATGGTCTGCCAGTAAAGATCTTTATTCACAAATGAAGCGTTTATTCCTTTCTGTGAAATTATAAAAATAGATGTTCTGCATATACATTAAGAGTGTACTCATAGTAGGCAAGCTTGTAACATGCACAAACAGGATTGTCCCCCCCCCCCCTAAAATTGTGACAGGCCCGAGCGCGCTCCCTGCGCTCACATTGTGCAGGGCCCGAGCACACTTCCTGTGCTTATATTGTGCTGGGCCCGAGCAGGCTTCCTGCGCTCACATTGTACTGGGCCTGAGCACGCTTCTTGCGCTTATATTGTGCTAGGTCTGAGCATGCTTCTTGCGCTGACATTGTACTGGGCCCGAGCATGCTCCCTGCACTTATATTGTACTGGGCCTGAGCATGCTTCCTGTGCTCACGTTGTGCCGAGCCTGAGCATGCTTCCTGCTCTCACATTGTACTGGGCCCGAGCATGCTCCCTGCACTTATATTGTACTGGGCCTCTGCGCTCACATTGTACTGGGCCTGAGCATGCTTCCTGCACTCACATTGTACTGGGCCTGAACACGCTTCCTACGCCGATATTGTACTAGACCTGAGCATGCTTCCTGCGCTCACATTGTGCCGAACCTGAGCACGCTTCCTGTGCTCACATTGTACTGGGCCTGAGCATGCTTCCTGCACTCACATTGTACTGGGCCTGAACACGCTTCCTACGCCGATATTGTACTAGACCTGAGCACGCTTCCTGCGCTCACGTTGTGCCGAACCTGAGCACGCTTCCTGTGCTCACATTGTACTGGACCTGAGCATGCTCCCTGCCCTCACATTGTGCCTAGTCCGAGCATGCTCCCTGCGCTTATTGTGCCGGGCCTCTGCGGTCACATTGTACTGGGCCTGGGCATGCTTCCTGGGCTCACATTGTACTGGGCCTGAACACGCTTCCTGCGCTTACATTGTACTGGGCCTGAGCATGCTTCCTGCGCTCACATTGTGCTGGGTCCGAGTACACTTCCTGCGCTCACATGGCTGAGCCCAAGCATGCTCCCTGCGCTTATTGTGCCGGCCCTCTGTGCTCACATTGTACTGGGCCCGAGCATGCTCCCTGCGCTTATATTGTGCCGGGCCTCTGCGCTTACATTGTACTGGACCTCAGTACACTTCCTGCGCTCACATGGCTGAACCCAAGCATGCTCCCTGCTCTTTTTGTGCTAGGCCTCTGTGCTCACATTGTAGTTGTACTGGGCCCGAGCATGCTCTCTGTGCTTATATTGTGCCGGGCCTCTGCACTTACATTGTACTTGACCTGAGCACACTTCCAATGCTCACATTGTGCCGAGCCTGAGCACGCTTCCTGCGCTCACACTGTACTGGGACTGAGCACACTTCCTGCGCTCACATTGTACTGAGCCTCAACACGCTTCCTGTGCTCACATTGTTCCGGGTCCAAGCACACTTCCAGTGCTCACATTGTGCTGAGCCCGAGCATGCTTCCTGCACTTATATTGTGCCAGGCCTCTGCACTCGCATTGTACTAGGCCTGAGCTTGCTTCCTTTGCTCACATTGTGCCAGGCCCGAGCACGCTTCTTGCCTTTATATTATGCTGGGCCCAAGCATGCTTCCTGCTCTCACATTATACTGGGCCTGAGCATGCTCACTGCGCTTATATTGTGCTGGGCCTCTGTGCTCACATTTTTCCAGGCCTGAGCACGCTTCCTACGCTCACATTGTGCAATCACACTTCCTGCACTCACAGTGAGCCTGGCCCGATCATGCTTCCTGCGCTTACATTGTACTGGGCCTGAGCACACTTAAGTCATCTGTACACCTGGTACCTGAGTGGGAACAAAGTTACCTAATCTGCTCCATCGCTCAAGTTCAAACCTCGGGCAATCTGATTTGTACTGTACTCGAGGCCTCCTGAACCATGTTCCAGACCACCTCCAGACCACCTCTAACAAGTGGACTAGGGCACGATACAGAGCAATCACACTAGTCAAAAATATTGGACTTTGGGGGTCAAATGTGCTTGGGCGCGGTACATACTAGTGCATATACATGTCTTAATCCAGAGCATTAAGTGTAATTTCTGTCTGCTGCCTCCTTCCTCTGATATCAGCACGAGTCACTTCTGACAAGTTTTCCTGATACCAAGAGAATAATGGTGACAGAGGAGGGACCTCCAGCTGATTGACTACCTCAGCTCTGTTCCTGTGTGAAGGGGGGCCTGTCCCTTCACTCAGTCCCATCCAATCTGAAGACCCAGACTGACTCTCCGCCTGACGGTACCATCCAGGCTGGCTATGCTGCCTTTGATGCCCTAATGCTGGCTATCACGACATGCCAGTCCACCCTAACGGTAAAAATAGACCATGTATAAACCAAAATGGCCCTTATCCGTAGGGACATGGATGCATTTTGGGACCGTGTAACGGAGGTGGAGAGATGGGTCTCTGAGACGGAGGACGTACAGAGGGACCACCACGCAGACATGCAGGCCCTGAAACTCAAGGTCAAGTACCTAGAGACCAGAGCGGAGGACGCCGAAAATCTGAACCGTCTCAACAACTTGCGGGTTCTGGGCCTCCCTGAGAGCGCAGATCCAGTGACTTTCATGGAACAGTTGCTTCCAACCCTACTACCCAGGGCTAAATTCTCCCTGCACCCATCTATTGAATATGCCCACTGTATGCCAGCGACTAGAGGCCCCGCCAAGCATTTTCATCTTCAAACTTCTGCACTACTGGGACGCAGTGCTCTGCGCTGCACACATGCAAGGGGAATTACAAGAACACCAGGCTGCTCATCTTCCCGGGCTTTTCCCTGCCAAATTACGGTTCCAAGATGGCGACCGTGTACAGTTCTTCACCTCACCTAGAGAAGCTGCCGCGCGGGCTGAAATGATCCGAAAATTATGACCTACCTTTTGTTTGTTATTACCGATCCTTAGCTTATCGGACTGCTTCTATAACCACGATGGGCATTCGTTTTTCATCCCTGTTGCACTCTCCTGTGATCCTGTTACAGCCCCCTGGAGACTGTCACCTGCGATGGTCCCGGGGATCCAGGTTTTTGCTGATGTAGTTTTGCAGTCCAATCTTTCCGCCGGACTTGGGTTTTCAGCGGACAATATGTTCATGAGTATGCTAGTCTGGCGGACTAAGAATGACACATGCTCAGAAGCAAGTATGAGAAGGAAGCTATTGGCTAGTGGCTATTGAACTTCCTTTTTCTAGTCCCGTCGTACATGCTGTACGTCATCACGCTAGCAAACGCCGGACTTTGTGTGTGTCCGTGTGTGGCCAGGTCCGTTCGGTAGAAAGTCCGCCGGACTAAGTACGCCGGACAATTCAATCGTGAGTATGCGGGATTAGAGATCCTTGGTGTTTTCGTTTATCAAAACGTATGGCCCTCATATCTGTGTGCTCCGGGTAGGGTAACCACATTTCCAAACTGCCATTCAGGGACAATTTTGCCAGGGACTGGGGGTGGGTCGTTGAATGTAGTCTCGGAGTTGACGGGGATTTCAGGGGTGCATGATTTGTTAGGTGAATGGCTGGTTTTAGCACTTATATCATCCGAGCACCATGCTTGATATGGTGTCAGGATGATCAAATCATTTTATTTCTATTACTACATTGTAATATATAATGAAATAGTACAACTAGTACCGTGGGAACCCTGAGCTTGTCACTTGCCACCAGATGCAGCATGCCACCCTCGCCTGCTACCAGATACAGTGTTTCAATTGCCACCGTGGCAGAGCGGCCCGGGGACCTGTTTTAGAGCATGCTGGAGTGGGCCCAGAGAAGATAGAGGAGGTGGGTGGCAGTGGCTTCACTAGGGTTGGTGTCACCCCACCAGTGCGGTAAAATATGGTGTCACCTCCTGCCAAGTAAAGTCCCCCCTCAGTACAGACCCCCCTTCATTAATTATAGACCCCCCTCCCTCAGTATAGATCCCCTCCCTCTGTACAGACTCCCCCCCAATAAGTACAGACCCCCCTCCCTCAGTACGGACTCACCCCCAATATGTATAGACCCCCCCTCAGTACAGACCCCCTTACTCTCAGGCGGGGGGCGGCCTCAGCTGCCCTTGGCTCGGGTGGTCTCAGCTCCCCTCGGCTCGGGCGGGCTTGGCTGTACTCAGGTGGGGGGGGGGGGGTGGTCTCAGCTCCGGCAGGCTCGGCTGTGCTCGGGGGGGGGGGGGGGGCAGGGTACGCTTCCCTTGGCTCGGGCGTGCTTGGCTGTGCTCGGTCAGAGGGGGCGGTCTTAGCTCCCTCCCCTCAGCTGAAAGCAGATGGAGCTGGAGGCAGAGCGAGCAGCAGCGCTATAGCGGGGTTTGCTCGCTCTGTTAATTTCATTCCTGGACACAGTATTGTAAGAATGAAGGTGCCTGGGTACTCGGGACAGACCTGCTAATTGCAGGAATGTCCCGGGAAACGTGGGCACCCTAGCTCCGGGAAACGCACCTGACTGGCAGTAAGACCTTTAGCCTAAAGAAGCCTTGGGTAGGACACACCACTACCATTCTACGTACTCTAACTTTGTAAGGGAAGGAAGTGTACAGGTCCTCAAGACACTCCCTTTTAAACTCCTTGACCTGGCTCTGGATCCGGAGGGCAGATATGTGATAATTAATGCACTAATTCATTGTCTACAAAGGGTTATAGTGGGTCTTTACCTACCACATCCCGCTTATTTCCACATGCTGAATCTGATCACAGCTAAAATAGCAGAGTTCTCTACTGATAAAATAGTCCTACTGGGAGATTAGTCCCAAACTCAGGGTTGGACAGACTAATGGTTACTGGCACCACCTGCCAAGGTTTGGCGACTTGGGCTGACATGCATGGTCTAAGTGACATTTGGAGGTGGTCATTCCCAATCCAGGAAAAGATTCTACTCTATGTTCTTCTTATCGCCCTCTTTCCCTCCTTTACGTGGATGCTAAAATACTTTCCAAGATTCTAACCGATTAAATACAGTCATTACGGCCTTAATATACCCTGACCAAACGGGCTTCATGCCAATCAGTGGCACTGACACCAATATCTGCAGACTTCCTACTCACATTGCCATAGCTGACCCTAACGGCCCGGGAGTGGTGGCCTCACTTGATGACAAGAAGGCCTTTGACTCGTTCAAGTGGGGCTACTTGTGGGCGATCCTATCCAGATTCGGGTTTGGACCCCAGTTCATGTCCTGGCTGCGGATGCTGTATGCCCACCCTCAAGCTCGTATCCTTACCCACGGGAACCTGTCTAAGGTTTTCACTCTAGGGAGGGGGACACGTCCGGGTTGCCCACTCTCCCCAGCATTGTTTGCCTCGGCACTGGAACTGCTTGCCATTCTCCTCAGGCCTGTCTTTAACGCAAACGGGCACCAGCCCTGGGCTCAATCTTTGTCGGGGGGCCCAAAGCATTGAGCCTGCGCTACCCGCAAACTGGGGCCCCGATGACACTTTGCAGAGCGCACAAAGGACACGGGAGGTTATATTCCTGAGCTAGCCAGCAGAGAGGGGGCGGGGCTGGGATCTCCACTGATGCTCTGACCCCGCCCTTTGCAGCCTGTATGCTCGTAACAGAGCAGAGCGAATGTAGTGAGAGCCAGTGATCAGAGTGGGAGCGTCAGGCCCTGGGGAAGAAGCTAGCAGCTAGCTGCCATAACCCCAGTATCCTCTTTTGGCCAGCGGTCTGGTTTCCGATAACAGTGGCCTCTGCTGCGGATTCGCCGCAAGATCACTTTTATCAACGACCGGAGAGGGCCCCCCTCCCGCCGCACTGTGGTGGCCTCCGCCGTGCTCCGGAGCCATCGGCAGTGGCGATTGGATGTTGATCCATGCTGGGTATGGAGATGAGTGGGGGGAAGATGGCCCCCACCTGTCTCCATACGGTTGCTGGGCAGCAGCAATGTCAAAACGTCACTTCCGCCCATAGCTCTTAAAAGGGACATTTAAAAAATAAAAAAATGTAAATGACAAAAAATTTTTTAGCACATTTTTGTGTAACTGAGATTTGAGATCTTTTTGACCCCAGATCTCATATTTAGGAGGTTCTGTCAAAAACTTTTTTCAATTACAAGGGATGTTTACATTCCTAGTTACAGTAGTTAGTAAGGTTCAATAAAGACACCAGTCCATCCAGTTCAACCTGAGTGAGTGTCTACAATTGTCCCTATCACTGTACATTACACTCACATGAGTCCCTACCCTCAAGGAGTCCACAATCCTAGGTCCCCATTCATATACTAGGGCCAATTTTGGACAGAAGCCAATTAACCTACCTGCATGTCTTTGGAGTGTGGGAGGAAACCGGAGTACCCGGAGGAAACCCACGCAGGCACAGGGAGAACATGCAAACTCCAGGCAGGTAGAGTCGTGGTTGGGATTCGAACCAGCGACCCATTCTTACTGCTAGGTGAGAGTGCTACCCACTACACCACTGCCGCCCAGTGATAATAGGAATAAAAGTAACACTTTTTTTTTTAAAGAACAGTGTAAAAAATAAAAGGTAAAATAAAAAAATAAAAAAAGTGAGGTGTCGCCACGGTCGATAGAGCGAGAGCAATAATTATAGCCCTAGAGCTCCTCAAACTGTAGATTTTTTTTAAACATTTGCCTATGGAGATTTTTAAGGGTAAAAGTTTGTCGTCATTCCACGAGTGGGCGCAATTTTGAAGCGTGACGTGTTGGGTATCAAGTTACTCGGTGTAACATTATCTTTTACAATATATATATAAAAAAAAAAAATGGGCTAACTTTACTGTTGTCTTATTTTTTAATTCAAAAAAGTATTTTTTCAAAAAAAATGTGCGCTTGAAAGACCGCTGCGTGTGACAGAAAGTATTGCAACGACCGCCATTTTATTCTCTAGGATGTTAGAAAAAAAATGTATAACGTTCGGGGGTTCTACGTAATTTTCTAGCAAAAAAAAATAAAAAATATATGTAAACAACAAATCTCAGAAAGAGGCCTTAAGTGGTTAAGTACCAGCCACTACTGGCTCCGAATTCAGAAGCCCCCCCCCCCAATCCCAGGAAGCTGCATTTAGTGGACTTCACTGTCACGATCAGGTATGGGTGGGACTTTTAGAGGAGATTCAAGAAAAACTGTCAGTTCATATGTACTTATAATTAACTATTTAATAGCCATAATTTAAGCTCAGGTTCACAAACTATTAAAACATGCACATTGTATTTGCCTCCCTACCTTCCCTCAACCAACATCTCAAAAGTGAATTTTTCCCTTAGGGATCCAAAAAGTTTAATTCGTACCCAAAAGCCAGACATTAAAGTCATATCGTTATCTGGATTTGTATTTTTATTTTGGTGCAATTTAACTCAGTCAGCCATTGACATCATGTACATTATATATACTGAATTAAGTTCAAAAATAAAAAATAAAACGTAACGAACTCCAGGTACATGTAACGAGAAGCCCCATGTGTGCACACACTGCAAGCATTGCTTTTTTTTTTTTCTAGCCAAACAATTTATGGGTATGAATTGGGAATGGTTAGATAACCTGCCATTTTTTTAATTGCTGTCTGTGAGGAAAAAAAAGAAAAGAAAAAATAAAAAAAGAAGGAAAAAGAGAAAAAAAAAAAAGAAGAAGAAAAGGGAAAAGAAAAAACAAAAAGAAAGAAAAAACAAAAAAGGAAAAAAAGAAGAAAAAGGAAAAGAAAAACAAAAGAAAAAACAAAAAAAAGGAAAAAAGAAGAAAAAAAGGAAAAGAAAAACAAAAGAAAGAAAACAAAAAAGGAAAAAAAGAAGAAAAAAAGGAAAAGAAAAATAAAAGAAAGAAAAGAAAAAAAAGGAAAAAAGAAGAAGAAAAAGGAAAAGAAAAAAAATGAAGACGACGACGAAGAAGAATTGTCTTTTAAGCTCTTTAAGTGCCTAGGGCGAAGTTTAAATACTGCCCTGGAGGTACCCGTTTTATGGACCCGAGGCAGCCTTGCAAAGTGAGATCAGCCTGCAGATTTTCACACACACAGAAGACTTCAGGCTCGGGTAAAACAGAAGGAGGCCAATAACAGAACCAAGGTCTGGCAGTGACACTGCTCAATGTAGAAGGACCTCTTTATTGCCCATAAATTGGTATTCTAATTCCCCGATGGCCCCCCCCCCCCAACTCAGGCACTCAGTTTCTTGCTCATGTGGGGGTCGTGCTTGGAGCCCCCCATAC
The DNA here is from genome assembly GCF_037356315.1 of Lithobates pipiens. Taxonomy (NCBI): domain Eukaryota; kingdom Metazoa; phylum Chordata; class Amphibia; order Anura; family Ranidae; genus Lithobates; species Lithobates pipiens. The sequence goes on from NW_027507791.1 coordinate 55,630,086, forward strand.
ATCCAGGGCTCTTTGTGACGGTGGGGTTCTCTTGCCACTGTTCCGGGGTCTTGGCTTGAATAGACAAAGCATGAACCGAGCCAGCCAGCTCTTCTTTTAGCAATTCATTGACCAGTCTGTGCCTCTGTATGAGCGGCTTCCCGCTGAACGCCTCGGACACCACCACCACTTTAAAGTGAGTCTCTGAGCCAGGAGGCACGGCGTGCATGTGACTCTCGTTGTGGACCTCTAGGTGGCAGGGTTCTAGGCTCTGAGTCAGCTTGGACCTGATTGACGTCTCCACTGGCTTCTCCATTGTGGAATAATATCTCGATGACGCCAAGACAGATGGGATGTGCCGCGAAGACTGGAGGAGCCGCAATGAAAGCATCAGCACCGCAGATCTGTCCTCAGCTGGAAAAAAAGAAATAAATATTACCAATTTGCAAATCCATAAAAGTACAATCAACCATTAGACTGTGGAATGCAGCATTTCCAGGGCTGTCCCTAATATTATGTATGTAAAACAAGTGGCCGCTGTGCCCGCTCCTTCCTTGTAGCTTCACCAAAGCAGTGTATTTCTAGCAGGGTCATTACATCATCACCTGCTGTAGAGAGAAGAGCCGGGTGTCTCAGACTGCCAGTCTGTCCTGCCCATTCGATTGAAAGGCCAGGAGTCTCCTTGTCTGTCCTGTCCACCATGACATCATACCTTGCCTGACAAGTCCTGAGACTCCGGGTCTGTCCTGCCCACCATAACATCATACCTTACCCGACAAGCCAGGAGACTCCGGGTCTGTCCTGCCCACCATGACATCATACCTTGCCTGACAAGCCGGGAGACTCAGGGTCTGTCCTGCCCACCATGACATCATACCTTGCCTGACAAGCCGGGAGACTCCGGGTCTGTCCTGCCCACCATGACATCATACCTTGACTGACAAGCCGGGAGACTCCGGGTCTGTCCTTCCCACCCTGACAACATACCTTACCTCAGTGCTCGACAAAACCCGGTCGCCAGGTCGCATTGGCGACTAGAATCAGCGACCTTGCGCCTGGGGCAGCATAGCTGGGGGTATCCCGTCTCCGTGGACCCCCCCCCGCGCGATCGCGTCAGGCCGCGCGAACGCGTCGGGCCGCGCCGCAGGCGGCCGGTAACTGAGCCCCCGGCTTTGAGGCCTTCTGTGATCCTATGGTTCCTTCTGGAATCTGGCGCCCTCTTGTGGTGGCCGTTGGAATTACAACCAACAATGCTAATTGATTTCCTGCCAGTCTTTCTCCATCCCTTTACTTAGAACCCCTAAACAAAACAAACAAAAAAAAAAATATATATATATTATATATATATAATATATATATAATATATATATATATATATATATATATATATATATATATATATATATATATATATATATATATATATATATATATATATATATATATATATATATATATATATATATAATTTTTATTTTTTTTTATTATTTATTCTAACACCCTAGAGAGTAAAATGGTGGTCGTTGCAATACTGTCTGTCACACCGTATTTGCACAGCGGACTTACAAGCGCACTTTTTTTGGGGAAAAAAATTTTATTTAATAAAAAAAAAAAAGACAACAGTAAAGTTAGCCTAATTTTTTTTTTTTATATTGTGAAAGATAATGTTACGCCGAGTAAATCGATACCCAACATGTCACGCTTCAAAATTGCGCCCGCTCATGGAATGGCGACAAACTTTTACCCTTTAAAATCTCCATAGGCGACGTTTAAAAAATTCTATAGGTTGCACGTTTTGAGTTACAGAGGAGGTCTGGGGCTAGAATTATTGCTCTTAGGCCGCGTACACACGGGCGGACTGTTCGCCCAACTTTGTCCGCTGAACAGTGTTTGGGCGGACAGTCCGCTCGTGTGTGGGCTTTCAGCGGACAGTTTCAGCGGACAGTTTGACGGACAAGGTTTTTCGGAAATTCCGTAAAACTGTCCGCTGAAACCTTGTTTCAGCGAACAGTCCCCTCGTGTGTAGGCTTGTTCGTCAAACAAAGTTGCGCGCATGCTCAGAAAGGATTTTCACGCCGAAAGCTATAATGCAGTGTATAGGACGTCGTATTTTTCGTCCCGTCGTACGTGCCGTTCACGTCATCGCGCACGGTTTCAGCAAACTGTTCGTTCGTCGTGTGTGGGCATGTCCGTCCATGCTAATTTTGAGCGGACTGTTTGCTGAAACTGTTGGACGGACAAAGTTGGGCGAACAGTCCCCGCGTGTGTACGCGGCCTAACTCTACCGATCGCAGCGATACCTCACATGTGTGGTTTGAACACCGCTTTCATATATGCGTTCGCTTCTGCACGCAAGCTTGGCGAGACAGGGCGCATTTAAAACATTTTTTTTCTTATTTTAACTTTTATTTTAATTTTTTTCACTGTTCTTTTTAAAAAAAAAAAAAAAATGTGTGTCACCTTTATTCCTATTACAAGGAAGGTAAAAATCCCTTGTAATAGAAAAAAGCATGACAGGTCCTCTTTTATATATGAGATCTGGGGTCAGAGAGACCTCACATCTCATATTTACACTAAAATGCAATTTAAAAATGTCCCTCTAAGAGCTATGGGCAATGACTTGGAGACAGGTGGGGGGCTGGGGGCTATCTTCCCCTCACTCGTCTCCATGTCAGGCCAGGGACAGGTCCAGATCGCCGTCACGGACCTGGCTCCTAACTTTTTTAGCTGGCTCCTAGATTCCAAGCAAATTTGTCAACCCCTGCCTTACCTGACAAGTCGGGAGACTCTTGGTCTGTCCCTCTCACCATGACATCCTACCTTGCCTGACAAGCCGGGAGACTCTGGGTCTGTCCCACCCACCATGACATAATTTCTTAGAACTGCAGCAGAACCCCCTATTTTTACTGCTCCCTGAGAAGCAGTAAAAGTTAAGCCTTTTAACCACTTGCCGACCTGCTCATTGTAAAATGCACTGGTAGGTCGTGGTGAGCATGTGCACTCCATGGGGAGCAATTCAATGACTCCTGTATCTGCTGGACACCACGGATCACGGTGATTGGTACCCGGCTGCTGTGAGCAGATGGGGCATCATGTGATCGATATGATTGGTCATAGTGATCACACAAATCCATTCATGACTGTTTTGCTTAGTACTGTGATTGGCCCATAGTTATCACATGGTACATTGCCCAATCACAACGCCCTGTACCATGCGATTAGCTGTAGCCAATCACAGATCACCAATAGTGATAATGAATGTAAGCCATTCATGAAAGCTAAAACTATTCCTTTTCAAACCTGCCCTTGCATTGAGGCTCCTCCCACTCTGTACAGGTTCCAGGCTAATTTTTATAACTATTACTTACCCAATCCCTTGGCCCCCCACAGACGGTACTCTCCTTTTCCCTCTGGGGTGGGGGGGGCCTTCTGCGCCCTCACTTACAAAGCAGGACCCCCTCGGAGCCCTCACTTACAAAAGCAGGACCCCCTCGGCGCCCTCACTTACAAAAGCAGGACCCCCTCGGCGCCCTCACTTACAATGCAGGACCCCCTCGGCGCCCTCACTTACAATGCAGGACCCCCTCGGCGCCCTCACTTACAATGCAGGACCCCCTCGGCGCCCTCACTTACAATGCAGGACCCCCTCGGCGCCCTCACTTACAATGCAGGACCCCCTCGGCGCCCTCACTTACAATGCAGGACCCCCTCGGCGCCCTCACTTACAATGCAGGACCCCCTCGGCGCCCTCACTTACAATGCAGGACCCCCTCGGCGCCCTCACATACAATGCAGGACCCCCTCCGAGCCCTCACATACAAAGCAGGACCCCCTCCGAGCCCTCACATACAAAGCAGGGCCCCTCCGAGCCCTCACATACAAAGCAGGGCCCCTCCGAGCCCTCACATACAAAGCAGGGCCCCTCCGAGCCCTCACATACAAAGCAGGGCCCCTCCGAGCCCTCACATACAAAGCAGGGCCCCTCCGAGCCCTCACATACAAAGCAGGGCCCCTCCGAGCCCTCACATACAAAGCAGGGCCCCTCCGAGCCCTCACATACAAAGCAGGGCCCCTCCGAGCCCTCACATACAAAGCAGGGCCCCTCCGAGCCCTCACATACAAAGCAGGGCCCCTCCGAGCCCTCACATACAAAGCAGGGCCCCTCCGAGCCCTCACATACAAAGCAGGGCCCCTCCGAGCCCTCACATACAAAGCAGGGCCCCTCCGAGCCCTCACATACAAAGCAGGGCCCCTCCGAGCCCTCACATACAAAGCAGGGCCCCTCCGAGCCCTCACTTACAAAGCAGGGCCCCTCCGAGCCCTCACTTACAAAGCAGGGCCCCTCCGAGCCCTCACTTACAAAGCAGGGCCCCTCGGAGCCCTCACTTACAAAGCAGGGCCCCTCGGAGCCCTCACTTACAAAGCAGGGCCCCTCGGAGCCCTCACTTACAAAGCAGGGCCCCTCGGAGTCCTCACTTACAAAGCAGGGCCCCTCGGAGTCCTCACTTACAATGCAGAACTGCATTTTCCAGGCTGTTGAACACTGAAGCCTGGCATTTTCTGGCACCTCCAACACTTCCTCTCTGGTATCCTGACCAAGGGAGGGATACCCCCCCCCCCCCCACGTGTGGCCGGCCAAAAGGCCAAGCTATTGTTGTCACTGTTCCATGTTCTCTGTGTATTCATGGAAAGACCTGCGGAGCTCCCCTTTATGAAGCCAGGATACCCCTTAAAAAAGGGGACCGGTCATAAAGGCCAACCCCCCCCAGAAAGTGCTAGCTGACTGGCTGCCAGGCTGAGCTACTGCTGTCACCGGCCCCAGTTCTTCTTATATATTCTTACAGGGTGTTTGCCCCCCACTCTCCCCTTTTATAAAGCCAGGATACTTGTTAAAGGGGACACGTCATGAAAAAAAGGCTGACCTGCTCCTGGAAAATGCTTGTTGACTGGCTGCCAGGCTGAGCTACTGTTGTCACCAGTTCTCTCTTTATATTCCTCTACAGCATCTGATGAGATGACACCCCCCCCCCCATCCCCCACATTTTACTGCCAGGATACCCCCTTAAAGGGGTCATGTCAGGAAAGAAACACGAAGGCTGGGCCCTCCTGAAAATCCCAGTTTACTGGCTTCCATGCTACCCAGCATATGCCAACAGATCAGGGACTTTCCTGACTGCATGCTCGTTACCATAGCAGCCAGGCATTTGGCATTTTCAGGAGGAGGTCAGGAACAGGTCAGCGTCTCTGCCACGAAGGCTGAACCCCTCTGGATAATGCTAGTTGACTGACTGCCGGGCTCATACAACGAGCTCCGTGCTTCCAGGGTCGCTGGCAGGTGGGGACTTCACTGGCTGCGTGATTGTTCCTAGAAGGGTTGTCATGGCAGCCAGGCACTTGGCATTTTCAGACGGAGGTCAGTGTCTGTCAAGAAAGGCTTCCATTCCTCCTGCAAAAGGATGTATTGTCAGGTGAGCTCAGGAAGTAGAGGAATTGGGGACAGGTGACACCAATGGTCTAATAATGCACAGACCCCGACATGACATAGGTGCATAGGTGTCCACTAATCCCCCCCCAATACCAGATACTTACCGACCACAGCCGACCGGTGGGTGTAACAAGATGTCGGATTGCCCCTGTAGGCTAAAGTTAATGTCACGACGATTACCTCCCCTCACTCCCGTGACATTATCTGACGGTTTCACTGAACTGCATTGTCGAAACTCATTTGGAACGCATCGCGCATGCACAGTGCTAAATTTCTGGTCGCAATGTCACTCCCGGAGCATTCTATGATGGGGAGCAAAATATGACACCACACCCCCTTCTGAGTGTCCTTACTATGGAGGAGTGCGGGGTGTAGCAAGATGGTGGCGACGAACGTCACTTCCGTTACAAATTCTGACGGAACGGCGCCAGGAGGAGCGTAATGCACCTTCCGCGCACTACTCTTAGAGAGGCGTGGTCTCAGCGCAACTGCACCCTGGAAGCTAAAGTGTCTCACTGCATGCTGGGAGATGTAGTCTCTGCAGCGCCCCCTCCTTGTTAAAAGGCGGACACGGGAAACTACACTCCCAGCATGCAACGGGGGAGTGAATCCCGGGAGTCCTAATTATTAACGAAGAGTTATTTTACATCTGTATCCTCCGTGTGTGAGTGTTTCATCTATAGGAGTGTAATGAGCGTGTGATAGAGAGAAAATTAAGGAGAACCGGCGTTCACCTCGCTGACCGGTAATACGCCATTCCACATGTGGCCACAAGGTGGCGGGCTTGTCACATATATCTCTATCTCTATTCTCTAACGCTCCAGATTTACTCTATATTTATATCTATACCATTACCTCTATCTATCTATCTATCTATCTATCTATCTATCTATCTATCTATCTATCTATCTATCTATCTATCTATCTATCTATCTATCTATCTATCTATCTATCGATATATATATCTATCTATCGATAGATATATATATATATATATATATATATATATATATATATATATATATATATATATATATATACAGGGCTGGTGCAAGGATTTGTGACACCCTAGGCGAAACCTCATTTTGCCGCCCCCCCCTGGCACCACCCCTGACCCCATCCCCTTTTCCCCGCCGATGTATACCCCACCTTTTTAATGAAGCGCCCATCGATGCAGCCTCACCAGCGCCCATCAATGCAGCCTCCCAACGCCCATCAATGCAGCCTACCAACGCCCATCAATGCAGCCTCACCAACGCCCATCAATGCAGCCTCACCAACGCCCATCAATGCAGCCTCACCAGCGCCCATCAATGCAGCCTCCCAACGCCCATCAATGCAGCCTCCCAACGCCCATCAATGCAGCCTCCCAATGCCCATCAATGCAGCCTACCAACGCCCATCAATGCAGCCTACCAGCGCCCATCAATGCAGCCTACCAGCGCCCATCAATGCAGCCTACCAGCGCCCATCAATGCAGCCTACCAACGCCCATCAATGCAGCCTCCCAACGCCCATCAATGCAGCCTACCAACGCCCATCAATGCAGCCTCACCAACGCCCATCAATGCAGCCTCACCAACGCCCATCAATGCAGCCTCACCAGCGCCCATCAATGCAGCCTCCCAACGCCCATCAATGCAGCCTCCCAACGCCCATCAATGCAGCCTCCCAACGCCCATCAATGCAGCCTACCAACGCCCATCAATGCAGCCTACCAGCGCCCATCAATGCAGCCTACCAGCGCCCATCAATGCAGCCTACCAGCACCCATCAATGCAGCCTACCAGCGCCCATCAATGCAGCCTACCAACGCCCATCAATGCAGCCTCCCAACGCCCATCAATGCAGCCTACCAACGCCCATCAATGCAGCCTCACCAACGCCCATCAATGCAGCCTCACCAACGCCCATCAATGCAGCCTCACCAGCGCCCATCAATGCAGCCTCCCAACGCCCATCAATGCAGCCTCCCAACGCCCATCAATGCAGCCTCCCAACGCCCATCAATGCAGCCTACCAACGCCCATCAATGCAGCCTACCAGCGCCCATCAATGCAGCCTACCAGCGCCCATCAATGCAGCCTACCAGCGCCCATCAATGCAGCCTACCAGCGCCCATCAATGCAGCCTACCAGCGCCCATCAATGCAGCCTACCAACGCCCATCAATGCAGCCTACCAATGCTCTTCAATACAGCCTACCAGTGCCCATCAATGAATGTTTACTCGCTTCCATTCATTCGGGAGTCGGGCTGCACCTCTGACACTTTGTGCGAAGGTGACTGCCTGCTGATGCTGAGACTTAGTTTCTTGCTGCAGAGAGAAGAGAGTAGGAACACCAATGGCCTGACGCCCCCAGGTAGAAGTGCGCCCTAGGCGGCTGCCTAGTTTGCCTAGTGGTAGCACCGGCCCTGTATATATATATATATATATATATATATACCTATCTATACCTATATCTGTCTAGATTTATACCTATCTATATTTACATCTAGGTTTATCTATATTCACTATATCTTTTATATTATATATATATATATATATATATATATATATATATATATATATATATATATATAGTTATATATATATAGTTATATCTATATCTAGATGTATGCCTATCTATATTTACTGTATATTTATTTATGGACTTATCTATATTAATATCTATACCTATATCTATACCTATCTACATCTACTGTATATTTATATCTATACCTATCTATAACTGTATTAATATCTATATCCATCTATATTTATATCTATAGCCATACCTATCTATATTTACTGTATATTTATATCTATACCTATCTATATCCATACCTATCTATAGCTATATTCATATCTTTATCCATACATATCTATTTATCTATCTCTCTATCAAGCTATCTATCAAAACTGATCAATAGCATGAATTGAGCTAAAAATCAATCACCCAAAGTTCTAATCAATAATGAGCATTAATTGATCATATCGAGACAATCGGCGTAGATCTCATCTTGTGCTCCTAAGCGATCGGAGGCGGTAAACCGGCGGGAATCGCTTGGACCATTAGGTAGTCTGGGTGGGACCTTATCTTACATCGTTTTGGAAGCTCTAAAGTTGATTGTACAGAGATTGTGGCTGCCTTATACACGTTAGTCGTCTGAAAACAAGCTCCTTTTTCAGGTGACGCACGTTTTTTAAAGGGGCAGTTTGGCATGTTTGCTGCGCAAAAATTGTGACAGGATCATTCCGCCCTTGATTCTAAATTGCCAACTGTGAATGGGGCCTTAGCTCTACCATCAGCTATCTGGTACAATGGCTACAAATGGATTGTTTAAGGTGTGTCATCATATAGTTTAGATATAGTTTAGATCTTTACACATTGTGGGATCATAGAAAACATGGGGAGCATTCAGATCTGTTGGGAGAAAAAAAAAGAAGCTGAACTGATGAAATTGCGATTTATATTTACCACTGTGTGCCTGAGCCCTAATAAAATCATTTAGTCTCAATTTTCCTCATACCAAATTATCAATGCCAAAAAGCCTGTGCTGAACAATGATCCACGGTGAAGAAAATATTGGCATTATATAAATGAGCGAAAAAAAAGTAGTAGTTTGAAAAATCTGTATCAAATTTTTTGGAGGCTCTCATCCTACAAGACTTGATCATCATAAGATATAACTGCTTTGGATCACGTCATGTATGACTTTTTATATATATATATAGAGAGAGAGAGATTTATATAGAACTACAATTATCTCAAATGTAAAGGTATGGACGTTGTCCACGATTTCCCACTTTTTTTTTAAAGAAAAGTTCAAAAAGTCAAAGGGTTACCCATGCAAGGGTTTTGAAGCATCTCTCTGCTAAAAATGAATCCTTCCTTGAGTCTCCTGGATTTTTTTTGCAGCCCCACTACTCTGGCTTCAAGCTTAGGGCCCTTGTCTGCTTCTCCTAAAGTCACAATTTAGCGGTTCTTAGCTGCCTGTGCTTACCCCGGTTGGAGACGATCTCTTTGGGTGGAGCCCTCAGCTGCAGTCACCCCCAAACTAAACTGCACTGCCCATTTAGGACTCTACAAAGCATTCGGACCCAGGACCCAGCAGAGCCATTTTTAAGGTAGGACAAAAGGGGCAGCTGCCCTGGGCCCTGTCATTGTTGTGGGGCCCAAAGCAGCTGCTTCATACTTGTCAACTATCCTGGTTTAAATTCCCTCATCCCTTGAGGTTTTAGTCCCGTGCTGTGTCCCAATATCTCAGAGTGAAGTGCTGCTACTAATGCTGCCCAGCTCTGCCCTATTGTTGTGTACAGATGACTCACCTGCAGACCCTGTTTTTACATGTACATTACCGGCATTTATATGTAAATAGCAGTGGCATTCATATGTAAATAAAGTTGTTATTTATACATAAATAGTGGCGACTGGCGGCATTGATATGTATATCATGCCCCCTGAGGTCATATCCACAGTAATCTCTAGCAAATCATGTGCTGTAACCTCTAAAAGCTAATCAGTGAGCGGTAATGTGTGCTGTAACCTCTAACAACCAGTTAGTGAGCGGTAATGATACACTGTAACCTCTGGTGACCAATCGCAATAGCTGCCTGATCTGATTCAGTAAACTGATTTTGAGACTAGCTGCTATTTATTGTATGTCTCAGAGGTGGAGAGTGAAGCTGCATGGGGGGCCCCAAGAAAAGTTTTGCTCAGGGTCCAATCAATATTAAAGACGGCCATGGGACCCAGGACTGGACTTACCGATCCCTGAGAAATCCAAGTCCCTTGGTAAGGCCCTCCAGCCTTTTGGGTGGAGACCTCCTCTATCTCCATGGGTGGAGTCCTCAGCCACAGTCAACCCAAAACTAAAAAGTACTTGTGCGCAGTTGCACAATCATTGGGTGCTGGTTGCCAACAAAATGTGGACTTGGATGTGGAGTTGGAGGCTTCATCCCATCCAGGACTCTACAAAGCTTCTGGGCTCCAGGACAGGACTTGCCAAGCTCTGAGCAATCCAACAAGTTCCTCCTGAAGCCCTAATATACTCTGGTCCTCAGGCTTCGGACCCCTGTCTGTTTCTCTCCAAGTCTCGGTGCCCACATGTTCATCATCTAGCCGTTCTTAGGTGCCCTGGCTCTTCTTGTCTCTTGGGTGGAGACCTCCTCTATCTCCTCTATCATGGGTGGAATCCTGAGCCACAGTTGTCCCTAAACCAAAAAGAACTTATGAGCAGCTTCACAATCAGTGAGTGCTGTTTGCCAGCAAAATGTGGACCAAGAGCAGGAGGTTTCATCCCACCCAAGACTCTACAAAGCTTTCAAGCTCCAGGACACAGATTAGGACTTACCAAGACCTAAGAAATTGAACAAGCTTCTTGGTGGAGCCCTCCTGTCTCCTGGGTGGAGATCTCCTCTATCCCCAGGGTAGAGTCTAGAGCACTGCCAGGAAATATGGCATCCACATAGAGGAGATTCATACAAACGGGAAACCACAGGAAGAGGGGGCAGATGACCTACTATTTAACCCCATATTCAATGGATCAAGAAGGGCAGCTTTAACACCCATCACATTGAACAGATGCTCATCTAACCACCCTGCGGTAATGACGACGGGCTTGAAACCAGAAACGCTTCAGGTACTGGAACCTTTTCGGAGCTTGGAGAGTACTACAATTCAAGAAAATGTGCGTACTGGCTATATATACAGGCTATATTGTGTTCTGTTTGTTTATTGTTATGTTATGGTTTTTATGTTATGTGTCAGTGATCAAATTTTTATATGTATTAATAAACACTTTTTATTCTACATTAGTAGTGTTGCTGCCTTTAAAATACAATCTGGGGGGGTCTTCCTTTTTCCCAAGAAATTAATCAAGCTCCTTGGCGGAGGCTTCCTGTCTATCCTGGATGGAGACCTCTTCCATCCGCTCAGTTGAAATCCTGAGCCACAGTAATCCTCAAACCAAAAAGAACTTGTGTGCAGTTGCAAAATCAGTGGGTGTTGGTTGCCAACAAAAATGTGGACTTAGCATTAGAGGCTTCATCCAAGCCAAGACTCTACAAAGCCACCAGGCTCCAAGGCTAGAACAGGACCAGCCAAGCTCCGAGAAATCCCATAATGCCGCGAACACACGAGCTGATTTTTCCAATGGAATTCCGCTCAATCTCTGCTTGCATACACACGGTTACACAAAAGTTTGCTGAACTTTTGACTTTCAAGAATGAGGTGACGTACAATACTACAAGGAGCCCAGAAAATTAAGTTCAGTGCTTCCGAACATGCGTCGAATTGTTTCCGATCATGTGTAGGAATTTTGTGTGTCGGAATTGGTACAGACGATCGGAAATTCCAATTGGAACTTTTTCCGACCGAAAAATTGAGAACCTGCTCTCAATCAGGAATTCCACCAGCAAAAGTCTGATGGAGCATACACGAGGTCGGAATTTACGACCAAAAGCTCACATCGGACTTTTGCTGGCGGAATTTCCGTTTACGGGGGAAAAGATTCTTGGTGGGGCCCTCATGCCTCTTGGGTGGAGACTTTCTCTCTTGGAGCCCCAAGCCACAGTCATCCCTAGACCAAAAGGGCTTGTGCCCATCTGCTGAATCAGTGGGTGCTGGCTGCCAAAAAAATGTGGACTCAAGGTTGGAAGCTTCATTCCTCCTCAAGACTCTCCAAAGTCTCCAGGCTACAGGACCCATACAGGACTTGCCGAGCCCTAAGCAATCCAACAAACTTATCTTCCCCTTAGAAGATCCATATCCTGGAGCACCCTATAATAATAGGAGAAGAGATCATAAGGCTGGAATTTGTTCCCAAACTGGCAACTTTAAATTGCACCTATGCTTTCTCAGGACCATTAATGGTGGTCCTTCCAGCTGCTTGTATCTACCTTCCAGTCTTTTCCCGATAACTAAAATAATACTTGTTGATCCTGTCAAAAAGGTCCTTGTTCGTGCATTTCCTAAAAAGGGGTGACAGTTGTCCCCCCAATTGTGCTCCTGTGTTATCACTCATGACCCTTGGTTGAGGCTACAACTGGAAGTGCTAACTCACATTGCGCAGGAATGTTCCTCCATCGGGAGGCCAGTCCAGGTAGATAGGAAGTAGCTGAAAGAGGCTGGAGCAAACCAGCAGCACTGGAATGTAACAAAGGATCAAAAAAGAAAAGGCAATTGTTTACAGTACACAGGGGGGATTTACTAAAACTTGACACAGAATCTGGAGAAGCTGTGCATAGTAACCAATCAGCTTCTAGATTTTATTGTTAAAGCTTAATTGAACAAGCTGAAGTTAGAAGCTGGTTGGTTACTGTGCAAAGCTGCACCAGATTCTGTGTGCACCAACTTTCGTAAATCCCCACCACAGTGATTTAGCAAATGGAATGCCACCCAGTTAGGGTTTACATAGTACAGGACATATTTAAATATTATGTATTAAATATACAATCTTCTTTATTGGGGCAATCAGCAACCCTGCTCTTTTTATAAGAGATGATTATGTTGAAATAAATGATGGTATGTTTTGAATCTGTTAGCACCAAGTTTAACACACCTGCTCCCCATTCACACCTGAGACCTTGTAACACTAACGAATCACATGACACTGGGGGAGGGAAAATGGCTAATTGGGCCAATTTGGGCCTTTTCACTTAGGGGTGTACTCACTTTTGTTGCCAGCAGTTTAGACATTAATGGCTGTGTGTTGAGTTATTTTGAGGGGACGGCAAATCTACACTGTTATACAAGCTGTACACTCACTACTTTACATTGTAGCAGTGTGTCATTTCTTCAGTGTTGTCACAAAAAAAAACATAGAATAAAATATTTACAAAAATGTGAGGGGTGTACTCACCTTTGTGAGATACTGTAAGTGTTTTGCTTTGCTATACTAAGTCAGATGCTACTTGCCATTTCTCCTGCTCCTGATCTTGCTCTTGCTCTGCATCCTGTATCCTGCACCCTGATGCTTTTTATCTGCTCCCCTTGTTCCTGATCCTAGTCCTGGTTTCACCCTTCCTCACATCTCCTGTATTCCCTGTGACTTGTGTTCCTCATTTTGTATATATTATATTATTGTTAGGTGATTAGTTATTTTGTCATTCTGTTTGTTCACTTATATCTTTATGTTAGCTGTTTGTTGGTGTTCTGGTGTCTTTTGTTTTACTATTAATAAATTCACTTTAATATATACTGTATATAAATGTTGTAAATGCTTATATGTATAAAAATCTGAATAAATAATTTGTTACTTTTTATTTTATTATAAAATATTAGATTATAATCTACCTATCTTTCTATATACATTTATAATATATTATATTCAAAAAATAAAATATAGACTTTGTTACTTTTTTCTTTTATTATAAAATATTAGATTATAATCTACATATCTATCTATATTATTATTATTTTTATACATGATTTATATAGCGCCAACAGTTTACGCAGCGCTTTACAATGTATAGGGGGGGACAACACAATTACAGTACAGTTCATTACAAAAGGTACAGAAGGGCCCTGTATATAAATATATATATATATATATATATATATATATATATATATATATATATATATATTTATATTAATAAATATCTACAAAAATAATAATAATTAAATAATAAATATAATATAATACATATAAATATAAATTAAAAATGTATAAATATATATTTATAAGATATTATATTAAAAAAATAAAATATAGACTTTGTTACTTTTTATTTTATTATAAAATATTAGAATATATTCTACCTATCCATCTATATATATTTATAATATATTATATTAAAAAAATAAAATATAGACTTTGTTACTTTTTATTTTATTATAAAATATTAGATTATAATCTACATATCTATCTATATTATTATTATTATACATGATTTATATAGCGCCGACAGTTTACGCAGCACTTTACAATGTATAGTGGGGGACAACACAATTACAGTACAGTTCATTACAAAAGGTACAGAAGGGCCCTGTGTGTATATATGTATATATATATATATATATATATATATATATATATATATATATATATATATATATATATATATATATAAATAAATATAATATAATAAATAATAATAAATATAAATTAAAAATGTATAAATATATATTTATAAGATATTATATTCAAAAAATAAAATATAGAATTTGTCACTTAGACTTTCATCACTGAGAGCCTCCACATCTGAGGCTGGGTTCAGACTGCTGCGGCAGCGAGAACCGGATGTGATTCGCACCGCACTGCAGTGCAAATCACATCCGATCTCTGTGCGATGCGAGTTCAGCCATACAGATAGTATGGCTGAATTCCCCTCGCACCCGCCGCAAACTCGCACGGGACCCTTTTTTTGGTCCGCAGCAGAATCGGATCGCATGGGTGTTCACACCATGCGATCCGATTCCTGTCCGAGTTTGCAGATCGCACTACTGATCTGGGGGTGTCATTAACATTTCACTGACACTCCCAGCAGTCCGCATAGGGCAGTGTGAACTGCCGGCGGGAGGCATGCGATGCGGGAAAACGCTGCGGATTCGCGGCGTTCCCGCATCGCTCCGGTGTGAACCCAGCCTAAATCTGAATCCAGCCAGAAATAAAGCCTCATGGTTTAAAACAAATTTGTTTGAATGAATGAAAAAAACGACAAAAATAAAAATATATATAATATCTATCTATCTATCTATCTATCTATCTATCTATCTATCTATCTATCTATCTATCTATCTATCTATCTATCTATCTATCTATCTATCTATCTATCTATTTATATGTTATATATATATTTATATTATATTCAAAAATAAAATATATACTTTGGTCTCTTTGTTCTCCATGTCTACTATTATTACTTATGGAAATGTTGAACATATTTCCTTCCTGGGTGCTATTTTCATATTGCAAAGAACATGTGTGGTCTTTTTTCACAGCCCTATAAAATTCTATTTGAGGGTTCTTCAAAACATGCAAGAGACAGATGGAAATTATTAGTGAGTGTTTGGAGTGACTAGTGCCGGTTACAAGGTCAGTACTCAACAAACTGTACATACATTTTATGTGTCAAATAGAAAAAACATTTTCCAACAAAGGGTAGATCATCTTAGGTGGTGAGAAATGGGGATTTCGTTTTTTATAGACAGTTTGAAGATGATGTATAGAACTTGACTTACTAAGGTCATAGGTTTGTTCACCAGGCTTGTGATTCAGGTGAACCAGTTGGTGTTTTCTACTCTGATTTAGGAAAGGTGAATGCGATGTACAGGTGCATGCGCGTTAAAGGCTTGCAAATACTTGCAAGTTACCTACAGAGCCTCATCCATTATCCTTACAGGAGCAGACGGTATTTCAGAATTTTAATTAATTTAAACATTGATTCATTTTTACCTAATATATTTTTTCTTAGTAATGCTTTACTAAGAAGTAATAAAAATAAAGCAAAATTGGAGTTTCTAATTTAGTTGTATTATTTCATTTGAAATTGTTTAAGAATTTTTCAAATTAAAAAGTATTTTTTATTTAAAGATAACCATTTGGTTACATTTTCTAGGCAGTGATACACATTCTTCTTTTCTTTTTTTTTCATTACATTTTTATATCATTTAGTTATAAAGTAAGGAACAACTCATTCTTGTAAAATAAAAATATTTATTTTAAACATGCCAATTGTAAAATTTATGACATGCCACTTAAAAACATACCTATGTATTTAAAAAAAAAATGATTTTTTTTTTGGTAATTTTTTTTTGTACAATTTAATTACAGTGTTAATTGTAAATTGTACAGCTTGTTTATTGATATTGTTGATGCCGTCCTGTGCCCATGTGTGTAGATATGAGTCTGGGGAAGTTTGCAGCCAGTTAATTTGTGATTTTTTATTTTTTTTATTCCCTTATCAAAGACAGTGTACAAGTTTGAACCCAGTGTTGGCCTGCAGTGCACATGCACATATTCATATGCACCTGATATTTTTTAATCAGAAATCGTGCACAGACATTTCTTTTATAAACCTATAGAAAAAATGTTTGTACTTGTGTATAATTAGAGTATAATTGGTACAAACCTTCATGTATCCATGGGCAATTTTAAAAGTCTTAAGCCCCATACACACGATCAGATTTTCTGCTGATTTTTGTCTTCAGATTTATCAAAACCATGTAGTGCAAGAGCCTGATTGCATACAAATTGAAACTCCTAAGGTTTGACCTCATATTATATGATTTTGGTAAATCTGAAGGAAAAAATCATCAGAAAATCTGATAGTGTGTATGGGGCTTTACTCTAGAAAAATTGATGGAGTAGGTAGTGAACATTCAAATAATAATAATAAAAATAATAAAATAAAATAGATTTTTTTCTAGAGATTTACCAATCATATTATTATCATGTCATATTGTTTAAACAATATATGTATTTTTAAACATGGCAAATAAATACATTTTAGGAGGATTCATTCAAAAAAAAATAATTTTCAGGTATTATTTGGTCGTTTATGCTTCAACATAATTTTGAAGGGAAAAGATGAAAATTGTTCAATATTAACCATTTTCACGAAAGAAAGAAAAATAAAAAGAATGAAAAAGAGAGAGAAAAACCTTGTTCTGCTTTTTTATTTAATATTATTTATAGTTGTAGCAAAAATATACAAAATCGCAGTATAGGTTGAAATAATGAAGAGATGAGGCAACTGCATAACAATATAATCCTGCTATAAAACCATGTAATACTGAATTTATTTTAAATAGTTAAATTTCTACAATTTAGTTTTAAACATATATATATATATATATATATATATATATATATATATATATATATATATATATTTATATATATATATATATATATATATAAAAATGATGTCTCAGTTTTGACATGTATGGTGCATCAGTTTATGTATTCTCAAAAGTAGATTTTTGACTCTTCTTGGATATATTTTATGATGTAATATTATTTTCTATTCATATATTATATATAATTAATTATACCACATTTACCCATTTAGTTTAAAATAAATCATTTTACTCATTTAATATATACATGAAAAAAAACGTCAGTTGTTTGATTTAAAAAATAATCAGCATGGTTTTTAAATACAGCAAGAGGTAATTGCTAAAGTTTTTTTCCTTACTAATAATTCTTTGTTGACCTAAACTAAGGGAAAATGTATTTTTTTTTATTTTTTAGTTTTTTTACTCTTAATTGAGATAGATGTTTGACACAAACACACGGTTGTGTTGGTCTTGCAGACCTTTAGTAAATTATTCTCTTAATGCTTTAGCATTCATAAATTAGATTTATTACAATAGTTTTAATTAGCTTTATTTCATTTATTAATATGTCATTAATTAATGTAGAATTTAACGCCGTTTTTAGTATATGTGATGCCTGAGTCAACATTGCACATTTTCTTCTGGGGTTAATTAAGGAGTTCACTTAAGAATGTCACAGAGACAGAGGCAATAGCTTTCCCACTAAATCCTTTTGTGTAACTCTAATGCTGCTGTTTGAATTAGCAACAGAGTATTACATTTCAAACAGTTGTCACTTGTGAAAAAATAAAAATAAAGGTTGTTTGTACTTTATAGCAAATACTTGCAAATTAACAGAGTTAATTAAGTAGAGGCTGATATTATTTTTTTAAGATAGTGACAGGCCCTATTACTAAAATAATGAATTGCAGTCACACACACACACACACACATATATAACAATATAACAATATATATAACAATATATATAACAATATATATATATATATATATATAGCAAAAGTGGTGGATGAGATGCACAAGACGGTTAATCAAACAAATGTGCCAGCAATCAAGTCCTTCCCAGGGACTCAATATAAAAAACCAAAAAGGGATTGCTGCACAAACAAATAAAAATATATTGATAAAAATTACATTACATCAGGTATAATTCAGGTATTTATACCTGAATTATACCTGATGCAATGTAATTTTTATCAATAAATTTTCATTTGTTTGTGCAGCAATCCCTTTTTATTTTATATATATATATATATATATATATATATATATATATATATATATATATATATATATATATATATATATATTAATATGTTTTAAGATATGCACGCATCTTAAATTATTTTAATTATATTGTTTGTAACGTTGATATTGTTGTATTCTTTTTTTTTTTTTTTCACTTCTCTTGGTATCAAAATTGTATCCTTTTATTTTTATGATCAAATTAATTCAAATGCGTTGATCCATTTAAATATATTTATAACAGCAGCAAACACAAGTTTAATGTTTCAGTGCAATGGTTGTGTCTTATTTTACCTTAGCTATTTAATTTAATGTTCCAAGACTTTTAATTACTCTTTTTTCATTGTACAAACTTATTCTTTTAAATAATATATATTAATAACAACATCAAATACAAAAAATATATAGGTTTTATATATATTTTTTAATGTTTTTTTTCACTGTATTTATGTCTTATATGAGGTTTGCTGCTTATATACACACTATATATTTTTCATGGTAGATTATACTATA
Source organism: Lithobates pipiens (assembly GCF_037356315.1). Taxonomy (NCBI): domain Eukaryota; kingdom Metazoa; phylum Chordata; class Amphibia; order Anura; family Ranidae; genus Lithobates; species Lithobates pipiens. The sequence goes on from NW_027507791.1 coordinate 55,649,074, forward strand.
TACTGCGGTTATTTATACGTTTTTAACAACACAAGTTTAACATTTAAGTGCAATGGTTATATGTCTTATTTTTTACTTTATCTATTTAATTTCATTTAATGTTTAAGGATTTATATTACTCTCATTTCATTGTAAAAACACATTATTTAAAAAAATATATATTTATAACAGCATTGAACACAAGTTTAATGTTTAAATGCAATGGTTATATCTTATTTTTACCTTAGCTATTTCATTTAATGTAACGTTAAAAGATTTTTAATACTCTTATTTCATTCTAAAAACACATTATTTAAAAGATATATATATTTATAACGACATCATACACAAATTTAATGTTTAAATGCAATGGTTATGTCTTAATTTTACCTTAGATATTTCATTTAATGTAATTTTCAAAGATTTTTAATACTCTTATTTCATTCTAAAAACACATTATTTAAAAAATATATATATTTATAACAATATCATACACAAGTTTAATGTTTACATGCAATGGTTATGTCTTACATTTACCTTAGCTACTTAATTTAATGTCATTTTCAAAGATTTTTAATACTCTTATTTCCTTCTAAAAACACATTACTTAAAAAAAGATATATTTATAACAACATCATACACAAGTTTAATGCCTAAGTTCAATGGTTATTTTTACCTTAGCTATTTAATTAAATGTAATGTTTACAGATTTGTATTACTCTCTTTTCATTGTAAAAACACATTATTTACAAAAAATATTTGTAACAACATTAAACACAAGCTTAATGCTTAAGGTTAATGGTCGTATGTCTTATTTTTAACTTAACTATTTTATTTAATTAAATGATATTTAATTCAAAGATTTTTGTTACTCTCATTTCATTGTAAAAATACATTATTTTAAAATGAATGTAAGAGAAACTTATGCTTTATCAATCTATAGTAATATACAGCATGTATGTAATATCATTCATTAATATAACACAATATCATAAAAAATAAACTACAAATATAACTCTTATGCAATTAATTCAGTTATTATGCTATATAAATCCTGTATAATACCAATAAAAAATAAATTAAAAAAACTAGTGGTAGAAACATATAATACAGGTGCCATAAGCATTATCTATTTTTAATATTTTCCTCTAAAACAGAAATCTCCCTGTGGAGCTAATGGAAAAATATCTATGCATTCAAAGAAAGGCATTCTAGAGAAGACAATTCTATTTTATCTCTATCCTTTTTAATATTACATGCCAGCTTGTCTTTTTTCCTGTAGGAGGGGGTATTGCTCACAAAAGTCTGCTTTCCTTATTCCGTGTGCGTAGCTCTACAGATGGCGTTCAGGACCTTTTACGCTACAACTGTCTCCCCTGTGCTTGTAGTCTATGGAGAGCAATGTGTGAAATGCAGATTTGTGTACATTTAAAAAAAATTAAAAAATCCCCACATCATGTACAAAAATGTAGTGACAGCTCTTTTAACACAGAGATAAATTTCATGATTTTTTTTTTTGTATGCAAAATTAACTGTTAAATACTTAATTTAACAATCTAGATTTCTTATCTGTCTTTGTATGTATGGATTGCATGGGTTGTTACTGACATGTGGGGAAAATTTCATATCAATAGCACCTTTACAAAATATATTTATCTAGAAAAATATTGACGTGTTCAATACTTATTTTACCCACTGTATATCATTTAGGGAGCCTCTACTTCATACTCAAGCGGAGGTAACACTCTATATACCACTGTTGTCCTTCTTTGGACCTCTGATACTTTGTGGATTTTTATCTCTGTACTTATTGCTCCTCCAGCTGGTTTTTAAGCCATTACCATAGTCCTGCAGCTGGTTATTATCAAATAGCACCTGAGGAAGCGCGACAGCCCGAAACATGTAGAGCTTAAACAAGCCACGTCAAGCCATCGGCAGTCGTAACCTTGGTTCACTACCAAGGATTAGAATGGGGTTTCTTGGTGTTTAGTTGATGATAGCGGCTTATTTAATATGGTTAGAGGTTTATTGTGTGATTTTTAAATATTTTTCTGAGTTTTTACATTATTTGTAATAAAAATGATGATATTTTAAGGAATTTTTGTCTTGGTAAATATAAAGTCCATATTTTCGGAAAAATTCTTAGATACCCATAGCCCTACACCAAAGAGAGGACCCTGGCCCTCATTCCCCGGATCACAAGACTCCCAATAGGGACTGGGGCACCTATGGACCTTGCCGAAACCAGGTGGACCCTTTTCTCAGGAGACCTCCGGAAACAAGGTCTACCCAAGTATTAGATGAGGCTTCCCCAAACCTAGAAGCTATGGAACTGGGTGAACTTGACCAAAAGGGCATGTACCCCCCCAAGACTTTTAGGGCCGAGGTGGACACACATACCATATGGAAGTGGGTCAAATGCGCCTGGATAGTTGTCCTCACCCAAGGACAACTATCCATGCGCATTTGACCCACTGCCATATGGTATGTGTGTCCACCTCTGCTGGTAAGAGTACCTCATTGAGTGTTTTAAGCATTGATGTTCTCCATGTCACAGGCTTTACATCCTTGTGTAGTCACCAGCTCTGAGATATTACGGTTGATCCCGATTTGGATTTTCATTCTCCAGACAGACTTGTATTCACCAGTTTCACATTGGTCACTGGACTTTCACTTGCATATTGCACACTATTTGTTCACTTTGTGATTTTGATTAATTTCTCACATGGCTATTATTAGCCTTAGCGCTACACAATTTTGGTTTGTAAAGTGCTTTACAAGTTGCTTTTTGTTCCTACGTATCCTAAGCAGGAGATGTTTAAATATATATATATATATATATATATATATATATATATATTTTTAGCTCTGCGGTTCAGTGCGCACAAATTAACACTGGGTGAAAAAAAATAGCATATGAGTGCACCCGAGGTGGGTGCTCTGTGAGGGTGCAGTGAGTGGGGAAAATAAATATAGAACATGTCACTGTTTTTCTAGGTAGATATATTTCTAAAGGTACTATTGACATGAAACTTTCGGTAACAGCCCAATACATAGAAAGACACCAAAACAAATAGGTTCAGAAATTAAGTTATGTATAATAAAATTGAATGACACAGGGAAAAGGTATTGAACACATGAAGAAAGGGAGGTGCAAAAAGGCATGGAAGGCCAAGACACCAGCTGAAATCTATTAGTAATTAGAAAGCAATCTTGCCCCTTGTCAGTGCAAATTAATATCAGCTGGTTCAGTCTCAACTGATGGCCTACAAAAAGGTGTCACATTACCAAGGTGTCACACAAGAAACATCTCATGATGGGTAAACGCAAAGAGCTCTCTCAAGACCTTTGCAAACCTTACTGTTGCAAAACATACTGATGGCATTGGTTACATGTTACAGTGAGCACTGTTGGAGCCATAATTTGGAAGTGGAAAGCACATCATTTCACCATAAACCAGCTATGACCTGGTGCTCTTCGCAAGATTTTTGACAGAGGAGTGAAAAGAATTATCAGAAGAGTTGTTCAAGAGCCAAGGACCACTTGTGGAGAGCTTCAGAAAGACCTGGAATTAGAAGGTACAATTAAAAATTTCAAAGAAAACTATAAGTAATGCACTCAACCGCCATGGCCTGTCTGCACACTCACCACGCAAGACTCCTTTGCTGAAGAAAAAGCATGGTGAAGCTTGGCAAAAGTTTGCTGCACAACATTTAGACAAGCTTGTGAAATACTCTTTGGATGCCATAATACACACCATGTTTGGAGGTCAAATAGCACATAACCCCAAAAACACCCCCATACCAACAGTGAGTTTTGGAGGTGGGAACATCATGACATGGAGCTGTTTTTCAGCAGACAGTACTGGCAAACTTCATATCATTGAAGGAAGGATGAATGGAAATATTTACCAAGACATTCTTGATAAAAATTTGCTGCTGATGATGAAGATGAAAGGGTGGACATTTCAGCAAGACAATGATCTCAAACACAAAGCCAAGGAAACTTCCAATTGCACGGAGCCACATGCGACTATTCCATGATCAAACAAGTGACTAAAAAGTGGCACGCTTGTGTAATAATTGTCCACATACAAGTGGTACCCCTTTCCGAATAAGGGTGACAACAAAGTACCACACAATCTTACCAGCGCTCCCTATGTAATCTGGGCAGTTCTCCGGCTCTTCCCTCGTAAACCATAAAACTATATGTATAGCCTGTGGCCCTGTCACAGAGCTTATACATCTTGACCCCATATCTGCCACGCTTACTGGGAAGATACTGTTTGAATGACAAGCTGCCAGAAAACGTAATCAGGGACTCATCAACGCAGACAACTGGATCGGGAGTAAACAAGGTTGCAAACTGTTGGTTGAAGTAGTTTACAAGGGGCCAAATTTTGTAGATCTTATTCAGGGTCACCCCGAGGATGATAGAATTAATTGTCATTGAAATGCATGAACCGCAAAATCTGCTCGTATTAGGTGCTGGTCATGGAGGCAGAGAACACGGGCATATGGTGAATTGGGTCAGTAGACCAATATGATCGCAACTCCATTTTTTTTAACTATGCCAATGAGGAGGGATAGGCTCAGGAAGGTCTTAAATTCAGAAACCGTAAAAGGTTTCCAATCTCTGGCAAGGGTCAACTGGAGAATAGAGGCGATGAATTGACCAGCATACAAATTGCTTTGGTCCACAATAGATCTATAGAGATCTTCCATGAAAAACAGCGAATAAAAATTTAGTGAAGTAAAATCAACTGTTTCCACCTGAATTCCGGGCTGGCCAGTGAATGGAGAAGTACAGGTGATGCAGAAGTGGTGGGCTCCCAATTCAGATTGGCAAATGCAGCAGGAAGGGCACTATGGGCTCGACGGGCTGTGTTTGTCTTCTTGGTGGCAGCAGGACACTAGTTCTGCCTGCCACCTCACCAGCTTGAACTGCACTTATGGGACTCACCATGTCACTGCGTGATACTGCAGTGCTGGTTTGAGTACTACCAGGATGTACTAGGCTGCTGGTGCTTGCCAGTTCACCAGAAGGATGAGCGGCACTAGTACTGGCTCTCTGCTCCATACGAGAGCCCTGCGGTTCTTGGACCTCAACAACAGCAGAAGAACAGGGTCGGGTACGCCTGACCTTGACAGGGACCACTACTCCGTCATCAGCGCTATCTGTCAGGGTGCAGCTGCTGTCTACAGCATCGTATTCTGAGCCTGAATCTGACAGATAAAAACATGTAGAGGAGCGCCAAGTCAATAAAATGCATTTATTTATTTAAAACAAGTAAATGTCAATGATATGACTTGGCGCTCCTGTACATATTTTTTTTCTATATATGAGCTGCCGCCAGTGATACTGCAGATACTCCATGGGTCCCCCATTTGTTGCAGCCAGCAAGTGACTCCATCTGGATCTATTACGCTGTTTAAAGTACTTTTATAATTCTGAATGTATTTATAATACTAGACTGATCCAATTAGACATTTAGGGTCTCAAGCGCCAGCACTCCGTGTTGTTTTTATTATTGAATCTGACAGATGAGTGACTTCCTCTTCACTCTCATCTGTCATGCTCAGAAACGTGTAGGCCTCTTCACTAATGTACCTTCAATTGGACATTGTCGCCTCTAAATTTACTGGTACACTAGTGAGACTCACAGGAAAAAAGAGCACCTGACTGTCAGCGACTGCTTCAAACACTACCAAAAAAACTGTTAGTGTTCATAGGGATCAGGCCTGACACAGCGAGTTATGTGTTTTGTAAGTGACAGTGATCAATTGATACTGCACTTGGGTGGGCAGGGTTGGGCTGGGCTGGGCGGAGGTGCTAAACGCAGGTGCTAGCAGGTATCTGGGCTGATCCCGCTAACACTGCATTTGGGAACCCTAAACTACGCTAGTATAGATCTGATCAGATCACATATTGGTCCATTCAGACACTATACTACTAAGGGAGGTGTATGGTGCGTGTATGGGTGTTACTGCGCTACTGGCAATAATCTGATACTGCCTGGGGCGACACAGACCCTGACTGACGCTAAAAACTGATATCACCCGCCATGTGATCAGGAGTTAAACCTTTATTTAAGTGATATACTTCGGGTACCCTGACACTATAAAAAATAACTACCTAACCAGTGTCACCCGTAACACTAATACGGTGATCAACCGTGACAGGGGGTGATTAAGGGGTTAAACCTTTATTGAGGGGGCAGGGGGGTTAGGGGGTACCCTAAAGCTACCTGGGCCTTCCACTAACTGCCCTAACGCTGAGTACAGTGATCAGTGAAAAATCTGACAACTGTACTGGGTGACACAGTGACAGGGAGTGAAAGGGTTAACTGGGGGGTCGATCGGGGGTGACAAGTGTACCTACGTGTACTAGTGTTGGTGCAACTTACTGTGAGATGTTCTCTCTCCTCTCGAAAGGTATACGAAAAGTATTCCACGAGGAGAGATCACATCACGTTTACACTTACACAGACAGGGGAGGATTTCAATCGCCAGAACCGATCAGCAGGTCCAGGTCATAAATCATTGGCCTGGACCTGAAGCTTGATCGGTTCTGAAACGAATCCGATGGTCGCGAGCGCGCGGGCACGCCCCATACAAGTACGGGATTTCGTGCAATGGTGCCATTGTGCTTTAGTAAATGTACGCAGCACGGTCAGCAAGTGGTTAATGGTACATAACTGCACAGTAGCTTTGCTTCTCTGTTCCTCCCTTCAGTGTACGTCTATGAGGTTGATTTATTAAAAACGAATGGGAATTTACCTTTAGCTTTGAGAATAACAATCATGTGCAAGCAAGCAAAAAAACAATATATATATATATATATATATATATATATATATATATATATATATATATATATATAAGATAGATAGATAGATAGATATCTATATAGACACTAGATCTAACGCTGTCCTCACCCGGGCCGGTTCTTCGCCAGTCTACGGGTCCCCGGGCCACCATGTTGACTGTGGAAAGTCAGCTGAGACTCCATGCGGCTTGATATCCAGCTCGTGACTGCACATGCACGAGCCGCACTGTCCTCTGTGAATGGTCCCGCAACCTCCTGGGACCTGTGACATGTCCCAGGAGGTTGTAGGCGGTGGGGAGGGCCATGGGTTGACCAACTTCCACTGGGATCACCTAGGCGGAGGTAGGAGCGGGTACCTGTCAACACTAGGTGCCCCCCCCCTCCAAAAATGCGTATTCATTACAAGTAGAAGAAGTTCCACTTTAAGCACTTATATACCCAAGTATATATACTGCGGCAGGGTGGCTTTGTGGGCACCAGATCACGTACATGTATGTGATCCAACATTTTCGAGTATAGGGCGCGCACACCCCTGCCCAAGCTGTGCTGTCAGCCGGTCAGCAGGTCCTGACCAACGATTGATAGCTGAGACCTGCTGATCGGCTAAGCGAATCACAGCAAAGGGCCCTGTTTCTACTAACAACACAGAGCTCTGTACAGAGAACAGTGATATGGCTGCTTTTTTTTTTTTCTCCCTGCAAAGCAGGATGAAAAAACTGTGACATCTATTAGTAAAAGCAGCACACATTACACTTGTTAGGAACACAGGTAACACTATCATCACCCCTGATGTTAACCTCTTCCCAGTGCAGTGACAGTGTATAGTATTAGCAATGATCACTGTATTATGCCACGTACACACGATCGGAATTTCCGACAAAACCGTGGATTTTTTTCCGAAGGATGTTGGCTCAAACTTGCCTTGCATACACACGGTCACGCAAATGTTGTTGGAAATTCTGAGCGTCAAGAATGCGGTGGCGTACAACACATACGACCAGCCAAAAAAAATGAAGTTCAATAGACAGTGTGGCTCTTCTGCTTGATTCCGAGCATGTGTGAGCTTTTGTGCAATGGACTTGTGTACACACGATCGGACTTTCCAACAACAAGTGAAGTTGCCGGACAATTTGAGAACCTGCTCTCAAACATTTGTGGCCGGAAATTCTGACAGCAAATGTTTGATGGAGCATACACACGGTCGGACTTTCCGACAACAAGCTCCATCGAACATTTCCCGTTGGAAAGTCCAACCGTGTGTACGCGGCATTAGAGTCACTGGTGATGTCAGTCAGTCAGTTCCCCCTCTGCGTCAGTGTCAGATTTCTCATGGTGATCAGCAACTTATAGTGTCACTATAAGTCGCTGATCACCGCCATTACTAGTGTAGCGCCGGCTCCTGAAGAGCACGCGCTATGTGTTTTTCAAAGTTAAGGTTACACCTGAACTGTAGTTTGGTTTGGGTACAATTGTCTAAATTTGGACTTCAGCATCAGTCTGACTGGGCTATGAGATGTTGGCCACAGGGGGCACTGTCGCTTCTGGCAGGCGTGGAACTATGGTCTGGTTGGGCGCTTAAGTTACTCTCTCTTGGAGCCCGCCCAGTGGGAGTGGCGCTCTTGCTGTGCTCTCTGGGAGAGGGTATTTAAGATGCAGATGTCACGTGATTCGGGGGTTCCGGTCCAGAAGGATGTACTGATTTCATGGTCCTGGTACTCCTGACCAGCCCCCAGGAAGGCTATGGCCTGGGGTGCGGATCCACCCGATATTGTTGTCTGGGGGCTGGCTAGCCTGAGGCAAGGAAACTAAAGGAGGATTGTGAGGTGTTTGGGTGCTGTCTCTGGTTTGGGAGAGACTCAGTGTCTTCGTAGCATTCCAGGGGAGGACTCTTCAGAAGAAGACCACATACAGGTTGGTTTCTTAGCAAGAGCCTGGAAGGGCTGAAGTACCCAAGAGAATCTGGTCTCGTGGATATCGCCAAGCTGGCTGAAAGATCCAGGTATCACATGAGTGTTCTACAAGTTTCGTTTTCCTACATGTTCTACAACAACGTCTGTGGCAGAGACTTGTTCCTGAGTAAGCACCTTGTTGCCTGCTAGGCCTTGTGAGAGAGGGACTTCCAACTTGAGTGATCATCCAGGTGCGATTGGCTATTCTCTGGATGCGGTCAAAGTTTGCAAGTTCTTTAACATTGACTTTGACACTAAGAGTACCTGAACTTCCTTTCCAACCCTCTGATCCCATTTTAAGAGACTGTTTATTGGCTACGTTTTTGCAAATAAAATCCATTCAAGTGGATCTGTTGTTACTGGGCCATCTACCACGGGACATCCCTAGATGTGAAGTGAGGAGAAAGAAGGTAATGGTAAGCCCAATCTAACCAGCAGCTCCTTCGGGGTTAGTGCTACACTAGTATAATTTTTTTTTTAATCCAGTATATATACCATAGTTTGTAGATGTTATAACTTTTGCACAAACCAATCAATATACAATTGCACAAAGATTTGTAAAGTCAGAAGGTTTTTTTTTTTATCTTAATGCATTATGTGCATTAAAATAAAAAGCCTTCTGTGTGTAGCAGCCTCCCCAGCACCCCCTAATACTTACCTGAGCCCCATCTCTGTTCAGCGGTGTCCCTCAGCCACCCAGGACTCTCCCCCCTGATTTTCTGAGACACAGCAGTGGCGCTATTGGCTCCCACGGCTGTCAATCAAAGTCAGTTTTCCAATCAGGAGAAAGAGAGGACACACGGCGCTGCAGCTCAGGTTGGGTGCCCCCATAGGAAGCTGCTTGGTGTTGGGGGCACTCGACAGGAGGGAGGGGCCAGGAGCTGCAAAGAGGGACCCGAGGAGAGGAGGATCCGGGTTGCTCTGTGCAAATCCACCGCACAGGGCAGGTAAGTATAACATGTTTGTTATTTCTTTTTTTAAATGAGACTTTAAAATCACTTTAAGTGGTTATGGTATATGTAGATCCATTTTTTTTAATTTTTGGTAGAGCAGGGAAATGTAAAAACTCCTTTCGTTTTTTTGTTTGCTATCTGTGTCCCATTGGGGAGATTTTCCTAAACTCCTCTCCTCCGGACAGAACAGGAAATAAGGGGAAATTTCTCCAAAATGAGGTAAAGTCCTTCTTAAGTCACATTTCCACTTGAGCTGAGTATCTTTGGTCATTTTTTAGGCTTTTTTTGTGTGTTTGTATAGTTGTTTTCATGTTTGGAATGTCAGTTACTAGGCAAGAAAATTGAAAAATGCTCCAACTGAAGTATATTTGGGTAAAAAACGAGTGACTGTTGCCCAAAAGAATCTCACGTACTTTTTGTGGAGTGATGAACGTCAAGAGACAACCTGCTCAGGTGTGAATAGGCACAACTGAATACAATGGAAACCCTCATGTCCAGTGTTAAAGTGTTTCTGGTAAATCTTGAAATTGCGTTTTCATTTGATTGGAGCCCCAATGGAATATTTCTCTATTCCTGCTCTGTTGACAACTCATATTTTGAGATTTTTCCCTTCCTTTCAGTCCAAGGGACAAAAGTCAAGGAACAAAGACGGCAACCCCTCAAATATCCAAATCTAAATTAATACATAAAAAATACACTTTAATGTCATATAATATGCTCTTTATATATTCTATATCTACTATTAGCCCTTGTACACACGGACGGAGCTTCCGACTTCCAAATCCGTCGGAGTAATTCCGACGGATTAATTCCGGAAGAGGTCCGGAAGTGATGTTGCATACACACGGTCGGACTAAGTTGTTGGAAAATCGATTGTACATAACGTGATGACGTTATTTCGTTACGACGGGACTACGTTCAGGCTAGTAGCCAATAGCTTTGGTCTAGGAATTTGATCTGAGCATGCATGGCACTTTGTCCGTCGGAGTAGGCTACACATGATCGGAGTATGTCCGATCGGAGCATTTTGTCGGAAAATTTTACCGGCAAGTTGGAAAACTTGGTCCGTTGGATATTCCGACGGAAAGTCCAATGCAGACCACAGACAGTCGGAATATCCGACAAAACGGTCCGATAGGACACATTCCGTCTGAATCTCCGACCGCGTGTACAAGGGCTAAGACAGATGAAGGATCACACTGAGGTTGGTGTACTGAAATATTTATTTTCATACACGTGCAGCTGACATTTGTCTCCTGCCATCGTTCCCAGGAATCCATATGCATTTTCCAAATAACTTCCATCAACTACGTTTTTTGTTTGCCTTTGATTGGTAAAGTAAGTTCTCAGCCTAATCAATCAATTACAGGTTTGCAGGAGACACCAGTGCACGATAGGTGGGAGAGGACTCTTCTCTTTGTGAATCCCCAAGTATCCCAAGACATGATCTATGAGTTTATATTTGACAGCATCTATAAAGAAGGCCAGACTCACCCCCCCCACCAACCTTTAAGAGGTTATGATGATTCAATTTAAGGGCTCTGCAGAAAACGTGACTGTTTCCATACCACAGGAGACATCTGCCAGTGGTTGCTCCTTGTGTGACCTACTTTAATGAAGTCCACACTAAAACAAGCTATTTTTATTTAAAGGATTTATGAGCGGAGTTGAGGGCTCTTTCAGCTGTCTGAGATTTTTACAGAAGAGGACAGGCGAATAATGCTTAACATTTGCCAGATCATGGACTTTCCGACAGGTTACGGAATTCCACAGTGACCTCTGGTTTAAGAAGCGTGTAGCCAAATTGCAGTCCTTGGTTTGTGTATCTTCACTATCAACCACTGATCTGCAAGAGTTAGAAGGTGTAGATAAGTAATGAAGGAGATTGGTCATGCTCTTTATTATGAATTGTCACATTAATGTAAACCTTAAGGCTACTATTCCACTAGTGCGGCTTGTCGTGCGACTTGGGACTTGAAAGTCGCATGACAAGTCGTACTCCATGATTTCCAAAGAGTACCATTTATATCTGTGCAACCTAAGTAGCCCCTGCACTACTTTGGTCCCACTTTGATGCGACTTATTGTCCATAGACCTTAAGAATACACAGAGGCATTGCTTCAAGTTGCATCAAAATCGCGGCAAATTCACGCAATTTCAAGTCGCAATAGTGGAAACCTAGGCTAAACCTATTTTTAGTATGCTGGCCTTCCTTTTTCTCTTTTTTTTATATACAAATCATTTATTTTGTTAATTTTTTGCAAATTGTTCTTACCAGGACTAGGGATAAGCTTGGGATTGGCCCAAACCCATATTCAGAAGGCAACTGTGAGCTGCAGGTAGGAATTCCTCATGTACAAAAAAGGGTGAGGATGCGCTCAACATCATTGACTTAATATGGCCATATTAAATCAATGTTATATTAGACCATGTGACCATATTAGGTCAGTGTTACATTAGACCTTGTGGCCATATTAGGTCAATGTTATTAGACCATGTGACCGTATTGAGTCAATGTTATATCAGACCTTGTGGCCATATTGGGTAAATGCTATATTAGATCATATGACCATATTGAGTCAATGTTATATTAGACCATGTGGTCATTTTGAGTCAATGTTATATCAGACCATGTGGCCATATTGGGTCAATGTTATATTAGACCATGTGACCATATTTGGCCAATGTTATATTAGACCATCTGGCCATATTGGGTCAATGTTATATTAGACCATGTGGTCATTTTGAGTCAATGTTATATCAGACCATGTGGCCATATTGGGTCAATGTTATATTAGACCATGTGACCATATTTGGCCAATGTTATATTAGACCATATGGCCATATTGGGTCAATGTTATATCAGACCATGTGGCCATATTGAGTGAATGTTACATTAGACCATGTGGTTCATATTAGGTCAATGTTATATTACACCATATGGCCAGATTGGGTCAATGCTATATTAGATCATGTGACCATATTGGGTCAGTGTTATATTAGACCATTTGACCATATTGAGTCAATGTTAAATTAGACCATGTAAATTAGACCCAACCATGACACTACCTGCCTGGAGTTTGCATATTCTCCCTGTGCCTGTGTGGGTTTCCTCTGGGTACTCCGGTTTCCTCCCACACTCCAAAGACATGCTGGTAGGTTAATTGGCTTCTGTCCAAAATTGGACCTAGTATATGAGTGTGAGTGGATTGTGGGCTCCATTAGGGTAGGGACCGATGTGAGTGTGTGATGTATGTGTGGAGTGCTGCGTAAATTGACAATGCTATATGGGTACCTTAAATAGAGATAATTGTAGACACGCACCCACACTCACTCCGGTTGAACTGGATGGACTGGTGTCTTTATACAACCTTACTAACTATGTAACTATGTGGCCATATTGAGTCAATGTTATATTAGACCATGTGGCCATATTAGGTCAATGTTATATTAGGCCATGTGGTCATGTTAGTCAATGTTATGGTAGGTCATGTTTTCATGTTAGTCAATGTTATAGTAGGTCTTGTGGCCACATTAGGTTAATATTATATTAGACAATGTGGTCATGTTTGTCAATGTTATGGTAGGCCATGTGGCCAATCATATTAGGTCAATATTATATTAGAGTCTGCAAAATTACAGGTGAGACTCTTAAAGCTGCTAAAAAGTAATATACGGAGTGACAACTGAATGCTTCCAATGTATGTATTAGTTTACAGGTCTAATTCCAGGTTACCTCAAATTAATAATTCATAGTTGTGATTTTATAACATTTCAAATGTATGTTATAATTCACACCAGTGATTTCTCTACGTTCCTATAATAATGATTTTGGGATAAATGATTTTACTGTGAATTTACCAATGCGTAAGTATTTAAAGTAGTTCATTTTAATTTAGTGTTCTTTTTAATCACATTTTTTTTTTTGGGGTGGAGGAACTTGACTGGCTTGCACAGAGTCCTGACCTCAACCCAATAGAACAGCTTTGGGATGAATTAGAGACTGCGAGCCAGGCCTTCTGGTCCAACATCAGTGCCTGACCTCACAAATGCGCTTCTAGAAGAATAGTCAAACATTCCCATAGACACACTCCTAAACCTTGTGGACAGCCTTCCCAGAAGAGTTGAAGCTGTTATAGCTGCAAAGGGTGGGCCAACCCAATATTGAACCCTACGGACTAAGACTGGGATGCCCTTAGGGTTCATGTGCGTGTAAAGGCGGGTGTCCCAATACTTTTGACAATATAGTGTATGTCACATAAGTGACGTCATTGCTCAAATGTGTTCAAATGCACCATCAACACTCCCCAAAAATGTATTTGTTAAAAGTGACTGTAAAAGTTTTTTAGGCACAGTTAATATTTTAAAAACATTATTAGTATTTAGAGGTTTAAAGTCACCACTCTCCAAGTAAATTTTATAATGTACAGATGAGAGAGATGGGTGAGCATCTGAAAACTTTGATCAGTCGGGGTTTGGCTGGACTTTTTAAAAAATTAGCGAACGCCACAATTTCGAAACCGAAAGGCCCATTGAAATCAATAGGAATCTGTATATGGCTCCAATGTGTTATATTAAAGAGCAGCAAATGATGCAAAGTTATGCAGAATGGTCTTGGAAGTTCCTGGCAGCCTAGGATGATGACATGATGGGGCTACAAAAAAAAAAATTCTAGCAGGAATTATAAAATTGAAGGGGATTGGTATAGAGCAGGCGCTGGATGCGGCCCTTTGATTGCCTTTGTCTGGCCATTGGAGCACTTTCCTTGCTATTTCTCCCATTGACACCAATGATGGGGCACTATTTCTCCCATTGACACCAATGATGGGGCACTATTTCTCTCATTGACGCCAACAATGGAGCACTGTTCCTCCCATTGACACCAACGATGGAGCACTGTTCCTCCCATTGACACCAATGATGAAGCACTGTTCCTCCCACTGACACCTATGTTGGGACACTAGTCCTCCTATTGACACCAATGATGGAGCACTATTCCTCCCATTGACACCAACGATGGAGCACTGTTCCTCCCATTGACACCAATGATGGGGCACTATTCCTCCCATTGACACCAACGATGGAGCACTGTTTCTCCCATTGACACCAACGATGGAGCACTGTTCCTCCCACTGACACCTATGTTGGGACACTATTCCTCCTATTGACACCAATGATGGAGCACTATTTCTCCCATTGACACCAACGATGGAGCACTGTTCCTCCCATTGGCACCAATGTTGGGGCACTATTTCTCCCATTGACACCAACGATGGAGCACTGTTTTTCCCATTGACACCAACGATGGAGCACTGTTCCTCCCATTGACACCAATGATGGGGCACTATTCCTCCCATTGACACCAACGATGGAGCACTGTTTCTCCCATTGACACCAACGATGGAGCACTGTTCCTCCCATTGACACCAATGATAGGGCACTATTCCTCCCATTGACACCAACGATGGAGTACTGTTCCTCCCATTGACACCAACGATGGAGCACTGTTCCTCCCATTGACACCAACGATGGAGCACTGTTCCTCCCACTGACACCAATGTTGGGACACTATTCCTCCCAATGACACCAAAGATGCATTGTTTACTCCCACCAGGGCTTTTTTTCTCATAGAAAAGGTGCAGGAACTCAACCATGCCCGCCACACACACACATACCTGCCAAATGGCATCAACTAGTAGCTCTTCCCTATCCATACAACCCCCTCCCTCCACTGCCCTCATCTTCTCCCCCTCCTTAAAAGCTCCACCATCTGTCATATGTCTTACCTTTGTTGCAATATTAAGCTGAAGTACCTATCCGGCTGTAGTACCTCCCAGCATAATATACTATACTACAGCCACTTGAAAGGAAGATCATGCAGTAGGAGCATCAACAATTGGTCACCGGGGGGAAAAAAATGGAGACCACCTAGGGTGCAGCCTATCATGCACCCTCTCCTGCCCATGACTGCACTGAACCCTGGGCACCTGTTCTGTATCTCCCTTGTCCCTGTCCGGTACTCAGTGGGATCTGTGCAGGAGATCTGACCCGTGGGAGCTACTGGGAGATAAGCGATCACTTGCAAATGCAGAAGCTGGACTTCAGTGTTACCAAGTGATAGTGGTGAGCAGGGAGCAGAAGATCTGAGCCAGAGGTGGTGGAACTGAGTTCCCCCTAGTTCCTGCTGAAAAAAAGCCCTGACTCCCACTGGTGCCAGGACAATATTTACTCCCAATGACCACAGCTTGGCTCCCGTAATAAAAACTGGGCCTTTTGTTAGTAAGTTTGGAGACCCCTGGTAACAAAAGATGATCTCCTAGAGAGTTTATTTATCCTAAATACATTTCCTAAATAAACCCTTGAGGGAGTCTTTTGTTACCGGATGCTTCTCTAAGTGTCTACCGCTGACATGTCCCCGTTGCCGTATCAGAGAGGAAGCTGCCCAAGACCTGGACAGAGTTTACTGCCATTGCCCCTCCATTGGACACCAACCCCTAGAAGGAATAACCACTCCACAAATATATCCATAAATACCTAACTTTGGTTCCACCGCTGCCATCTGTACATACCAGAAAATTGAATGGTGGAACTTGGTGGCACTAGTAGGCAAGCTAGAGGTGGTCAAGGAACAGCAGAAGAAAATATAGAACAGAAACGGCCTTTGGAGCAGCCTTTGGTCCCTTTTTTCCAGAAGCCCGTTGAGAATCTGAACTGCCAAAAATAACACCGAAATTCAGATTTAGCTTATAACATCCAAACTGATGAATGTTGGTCTGAAGCCTACAAAGTCCAAAATTGGGGATTAACCCCGGTGACATCATTACTCTCTAGATGTATGCTATAATTATGACCTTAGTATTAAGATATTAACAGAAACTTTTTTTGTAATCACTGTACTTAACAAATGCAAAAATGATCTTTTTTTTGTCACGATTTATGTTTTGGAATCTTGGAAATTGTTTCTGTAAAGATGTAACATATTTGGAGAAAAGGTCAGCTATGTCACAAGGCTCAGTTTAAAAGCCTTGTATGACAGAGGCCATCACTGTCACGGAGGATGACAATCGCTTCTCAGAAGAAAGGAGGAAAGTGTCTTGTTTTTAGCTGGAATTTGTACTCTGAGGGCCTTATGTATGAAAACCATACTAATAGGAACATTTCTTTGTTTCCCTCGGCAACCAACCAGAATCCTCGATTCAGTAAAAATATGCACTGCAGAAATGACAGTTGGGAGCTCCTTGGTTGCATTGGACTTGCTTAGTGCTATGAGCAGCATTTGTTTTCTTCTTGCCACAGTTTTCTGGCATATGTTTCAATATAGAATAAAAAAAAAGTAATAATAATATTCATTAAAAATGTAAAAAAGAAATATTATATATATATATATATATATATATATATATATATATATATATATATATATATATATATATATATATATATATATATATATATATATATATATATAAAATGTATCATTATTTACTTATGTATTTATTTTACTTATTTTATATTTTATTTTACTTTTTATTTTAATTATTATTATTATTCTTTTATTTATTTTTTATTCTATATTGAAACATATGCCAGAAAAAAATAATAATATATATATTATATATATATATATATATATATATATATATATATATATATATATATATATATATATATATATATATTATTATTTTTTTCTGGCATATGTTTCAATATAGAATAAAAAATAAATAAAAGAATAATAATAATTAAAATAAAAAGTTAAATAAAAATATAAAATAAATAATAATACATTATATATATATATATATATATATATATATATATATATATTATTATTATTTTTTTCTGGCATATGTTTCAATATAGAATAAAAAATAAATAAAAGAATAATAATAATTAAAATAAAAAGTTAAATAAAAATATAAAATAAATAATAATACATTTTTATATATATATATATATATATATATATATATATATATATATATATATATATATATATATATATATATATATATATATATATATATATATATATATATATATATATATATATATATATATATATATATATATATATATATATATATATATATATATATTTATAGATATATATATATATTTATAGATATATATAGATATATCGATATAGGTGAAGGAAGTTAAAATATATTTTTTATATATTTTTATGCACAGATTGTACTGTAGCAGGTCTTCCTCTACGTCTTCTGCTTTGAATTTTAAAATGATCATATTAAGCTTTTAATGAGTCTTCCTTATAGAAATGTAAAACAAAAATAGTAATAATAACATTTATCCTTTAATTTTACTTATAGAATTTAGAATCAGGGTAAATCCGCTGCTTTAGGTGTCCCAATGTCTAGTCAATTGTAATATGGGGTGGGGGCAAGCTGACACGTACTCTAAAGTGATATGAAGTACATATTGGTGAAAAGTTTTTTCATTTAGAAATATTCCCAGATATTATAAGATCTGTAGATGCATGATAAAAAAAAAATGACATAGAATATTTTTCCTTCCTGATACAAGTCGATTACGTCAAAGAATACGTCAACCCAAAATTAAAGAATACGTCAACCCAAAATTTCTTATTCCTGATATATGCCTGCAATAGCATGTAGCTTTATGAAAAATTATTCTGTTCTCTTTGTATTGTGAAATACCCAGTGATCCTGACAGTGCCTCTTTTTTCTATTAAAAAAACTGACTACACTAGGCAGGAGAACAAATCCTTCCCAGCGTGGTCAGATTTCTAGCCGCACTGATAGCTCAGCCTGCTCTCCTCCAATGACCAGATGTGTGCTGACACGCCCCCCCCCTGCACAGCCATTCAATGGAAAGACCAGTGTGCTGCTGTTTCTCCTCCCCCCAGCTCTCTGAGCTCCTTAAGCAGCTGAGAACAATGGGTATGTGATAATTTATTTAAAAAGGGGAAAAAGAGAAATTTATAATTTTTATTTTTATTTTTTATAAATCTATATACAAATGTTTTGCCACTCATTTCTATTTTAGACGGGAAGGGTTGTCTTACAAGGAAAAGGGTCTACATATACTTTAGGATGATCTTTAATTCTACAGTCTGATTGTACAATCTCCTTTAGACCCCTTTCACACTGGGGTGTTTTTCAGGCACTTTAGCGTTAAAATAAGCGGTGAATACACCGCTCCTAAAGTGCCCCTTCCCATTGAAATCAATGGGAAGCGCCTCCAAAATGCCTGAAAAGCGCCTGCAAAGCGCTTTTGGCAGTGGCGCTTTGTGGGCGCTTTTAACCCTTTATTTGGCCACTAGCAAGGGTTAAAAGCGCTTGAAAGACGCTGGCAGTGTGAAAGGGCTCTTAGGGTCCATTCACACCCGTGAATGCAACTACAATGCATTAGGAAGCAAGAGCCCAGTGGGGATTTCCACAATTGTCTGCGAGAGGCAGCCCTAATCAAAGCAATGGGAGGCTATTGGATTGAGATCTGGTGAGTGTGGAGGCCATTGGATGAGATCTGGTGAGTGTGGAGGCCATTGGAGTACAGTGACCTCATTGTCATGTTCAAGAAACCAGTGGTGAGATGATTGGAGCTTTGTGACATGGTGCATTATCCTGCTGGAAGTAGTCATCAGAAAATGGGTACACTCAGTGGCGGCTGGTGCAAAATATTTGGGGGGGGGTCAAACCAACGCCATCAACCCCCCTGGGGAGACGGACAAGAAGGTGGCAAGACTAACCTTAACATTGGAGGCTGGGGGAATGAAGACCTGAGCCATTGCTTCTCCTCCGGACTGAACAGGAAGTATGTCCTGAGACACGATTAGGAGACCTAAGACTCCTTGGCCAATCGGGTCTCAGTACCTGTTTCCTGATTGGTTAGGAGGCAAATCAGGAAGACCATAGTGAATACTAATTTGCTATTGTCACACAAGTGGGTGGGCTCAGGGCGCAGTACTCTGCGCCCTGAAACCACCCTTTTTTGAAGCCAATTAGAGTGTCAGGCTCTAATCATGTGCTTTAAGAAAAAAAAGAACCTGTTGGAATTCATGTGTCCGGCGCCCTGAGATTGTAATGTGTATGGAGGGGTGGAGCGGTTCTTGCGATGCTAACAAGCTTCCTGTTCTAAGGTGACAACACTGCTCCTCTAAATATACAGTAGAGTGAGTGGCTGTTTTTTGAGATGGAAATGAGGGACACCTATCAGCAAAAGTATGCAGGCATAGGACATGCCCCCTTACAGGAGAATTGTACAACAAGATTGGTTAAACCCACAAGTGCTTTTTTTTTTACCACTACTATTCCTTTATATTGGCTTTTGGAATTTACAAATGCAGTAATTTAGAAATCAGATGAAAGGTTTAACACTGGAAAACTATTTTTGATAGATAAAAAGGGAATTCTATATACATCTATATGGATCAGACCAAAATGAGGGACATATGAGAAGGAACGAGGGACAGAGGGACATTGCTCCAAATCAGGGACAGTCCCTCCAAATCAGGTTTGGGACAGTTGGGAGCTATGGTTGTCATAGGATAGGAAGTGTTTTTTTTTTTTTTTCGCCAGGTGAAAATGATGCTTGGAAAAAAATAAAACGAATGCAGCCACCACATCTATAGACTTTCAATATATTACATTTTTTTATTCTTGAGTTTAGATACACTTTAACCTGCTCTGTCCTGATTACACAAGCGGACGGGTCTTCTTCTTTAACATAATGACCGCTATGATCATGTCAACGATCCAAAACCCTTCAAGTCATCTGAAACTTACAGTTAAAAAAAAAGAAAAAATCACCAAACTATCTGATTTATGTGAAAAAAAATCCCAAGGAATGTGCCTGTGTGCCTTACAGCACAGGCTGCAATCATCTTTAATTAAGAGCTGCACAGGTTTCAAGGAGCTGTCGGCCTGCGGCTGGTTTCACAAGGCCTGACAGGGGTCAGGTCCCGACCTTTGTGCAGGAGGGGTGCGGGGTAAGTAACATGAACTCAAACCAGGTGTATGCCCTTAGGACTCTCACAGGTCACAAGCATCCCTGCTCCATGTCTATTTTTTTTTTTTCCTTCAAGTCGCTCTCTACTGTCCTGGCCCTTTATTCATTAGTCGTAATTAATTGATTAGAAGGAAACTTAAGTGCGAAAAGGACAAGTGTAAAGGGACGGGAAAAAAAAAAAAAAGATAACGACGCCTACTTGGAAAACGAAGATTTTTGTCTTCATTCATTTTAGTATGTTTTATTTTATATTTTTATATATTTTTTTAATTATTTTTATATTTTATATATGTTTACAATTTTTTTTTTCATTTTTAGAATTTAAAAAAAATATGAATGACCTCATTTTTTTGTCATTGTTCCATAGAATAAGCTGGCAGGAATTTTTTTTTAAAACATTTGTTGCTTAAAATCAATATTTTTTGCTAGATAATTACTTAGAACCTCCAAATAATATTATATATATATATATTATATTATATATATTATATATATATATATATATATATATATATATATATATATATATATATATATATATATATATGTTTTATTTTATTTATTTTATTTTTATTTATTTAGCAGAGACCCTAGAGAATAAAATGGCGGTTGTTGACATTTTTACAGGGATGGGAAAAAACTATTTTTTTCTTCATTTGTTTTAGTATGTTTTATTTTATATGTGTTTACAATATTTTTTTTCATTTTTAGAATTTCAAAAAAATATCAATGACCTATTTATTTATTTTTTCAGTGTGCCATAAATATATATGTAGTGCCGGCTCCTGACGAGCATGCGCTCTATGTTTTTGAAAATTAATATTCCTGAAACCACAGTTGGGTTTTAGGGCTAATTTTGCTAAATTATGGTTTCAGAACCAGTCTGGCTGTCGCTGTCACCACCGGCAAGTGGTAGAACGCAGTTTAGCTGGGTGTATTGAATGCCACGTTTTCTCGGAACCAGCCCAGTGGGAGTGTTCTCCTGCTGTGCACTCTGGGAGGTGCTATTTAACGTACTGAGATCACGTACTTCGGGGGGTTCCGGTCCAGAAGTTTTTCTGTCTGTTTGGTCCTGACCAGCCCCCATGGCCCTCCTGGCCTGGGGTGTGGATCCATGCAATCCGGGTCTCGGGGCTGGATAGCCCGAGGCAAAGTAACTGCAAGGAAAGGCCTGACTGTATATAGAAGCCTAAGGATTCAAAGGTGGTCCGGTGCCATCTCATCTAAGGAGAGGCCCAGCAACTGGAGAAGCATCCAGGGGAGGACTCTTCAGGAGAAGGCTATGCACGAGGCTGGCTTCTCTGAAGGCGCCTGGAGGCTCAGTTGAAGGACACTTCATGGATCCACACTCATATGATATTGCTGGACCGGCTGAGAGATACTGGTACCGTATGATAGCTCTATAAATGTGTCTTTGTCCCTCAGTTACGCTCAATTCTGTGGCAGAGACATCACTTTACTTAACACCCTACCGGGCTGCTAGGCCTAGTGAAAGGAGGTCTATCCGGGGGTTGTAAAATCCAGCTGTGAAACGGTTATTCTCTGGATTCCTTCTAAAAGAGACTTTCAATTTTTGCAGTCCAAAAGTACCTGAACTTCCTCCTAACCCTCTACCCTAAACTGAGAGATCTTGTTTCTATTTCAAATAAATAACCAAAAGAAGATCCAGTGTCAGTTTCTGCATTTCTTTGGGCCATCTACCACGGGAAACCCTAGACAGAGACGAGGTCAAGAAGGTAACGGTAAGCCCAATAAAACCAGCAGCTCCTTCGGGGGCCATTGCTACATATATTTTAGCAGAGACCCTAGAGCAGGGGTGGCCAACCAGTGGCCCGGGGGCTACATGTGGCCCGCGGAGCCCTTTGATGTGGCACGTGACCTCCTGCTCTGGAATGGCAGGATAGTAAGCCCAGATCGCAGGTTGCCGACCCGTCATACCACAGCATCGGTGTTGTGAATGAAGCTGGTGGTAGAGGAAGAAAAACGTCTGCAGAGCAGAGCCCATAAGTCGATGCTTCCTTTACAGCGCCGGATTTTGCCACAGGCAGAGTTTATGGCAAAGTTCAGTTAACCCACAGGATAGACGCAGGTGCACTATGCTGCACCCGCGGTGTGGGTAATCATCAGTGTGAAAGCAATTTAGGCCCTTTTCACACGATCGGCCCTCCCCAATCGGACCCTCAATTCACCTCTACCTCTCTCTCTTTTGTCCGTTTACTCCCGCCTGCCTCCAATCCGGTCCTAAAAATCAGATAAAAAAAATAGAAGGGAGTTCACCCCCTTCCATCTGGGTGGAGTAGAGTAGCCGTGACCAGTCATTTGCCCGCTCAGATTATTGTGGCCCACGACTGGTTACCAAGTTGCTTAAGTGGCCCTCGCTCTTAAAAAAGGTTGGGCACCCCTGCCCTATGAGACTCGCCTGATCACGGATCGGAGCAAGGGGTCGATCCCGACCCCTTACCACGTGCTCAGCTGTCAGCCAATAACAGCTGATCATGTGATCACAACACAGCCGGTAATCGGCTATTTTTCCTCCTCACACTGACAGCGCGAGGACAAAAAAAAAGCCGATCACCGGCGGCCGTGATCGGGACATCAGTCCCGATCACGGTGAGCTGGGGACAGCTCATCAGTGCCCACCTGCCCCCTGCCAGTGCCACCAAAAAAATGCCAAAAAGTGCCACCCATCAGTGCCCATAGTGCCACCCATCAGTGCCCACAGTGCCACCTAGCAGTGCCCACAGTGCCACCTATCAGTGCCCACAATCTGCCTCACACAAACAGTGCTGCACCTCAGTGCCACATATCTGTGCCCATCAGTGTCATGTACCAGGGCCCATCAGTGACGCCCAGCAGTGCCACCTATCAGTGCCACATATCAGTGCAACCTATCAGTGCCCATCAGTCCCATCTATCAGTGGTACCTATCAGTGCCCATCCGTGCCACCCATCCGTGCCACCCATCAGTGCCATCTTATCTGTGCCCATCTTTGCCCATCAGTGCCGCCTTATCTGTGCCCATCAGTACTGCCTTATTTGTGCCTATCGGTGCCACCTTATCTGTGCCTATTAGTGCCGCCTTAACTGTGCTTATCAGTGCCCACCAGCGCCGCCTCATCAGCGCATTTCAATGAAGGAGAAAAATTACCTGTTTGCTAAATTTTATAACAAACTATTAAACAGGATTTTTTATTTTTTTTTGCATATTTTTTTGTTTGTTTAGCAAAAAATAAAACTCCCAGCTGTAACTAAATACCACCAAAAGAAAGCTCTATTTGTGGGAAAAAAATGATAAAAATGTCAATTGGGTACTGTGTTATATGGCCGCGCAATTGTCATTCAAAATGCATCAGCGCTGAAAGCTGAAAATTGGTCTGGGCAGGAGGGGGGTTTAAGTGCCCAGTAAGCAAGTGGTTAAACATTTGTTGCTTAAAATCAGTATTTTTTAGCAGAGACCTAAGAGAATAAAATGACGGTCGTTGACATTTTTTATGTCACACGGTTTTTGCGCAGTGGTTTTTCAAATGCAATTTTTTGGCAAAAAATATACTTTAAAGAGGAACTGCAGTCTGCTCACAAAATTTGTAATAAAAACCTCTTTGCCATCTTTTGTAATAAAAAATCTTTTCCATTCTGAAGCTTCCCTCCAACCACTTTGCATATTATTTTATATATACTGCGATTCTGTACTTGCACAATATGCTGCATAAATCTCCGTCCACTGAGTCGGGTTTAGAGGGGGGGTGGGTCATAAGAGGACCAATGAGAGCTGCATGGCTGCAGAACTAGAGGTGTGCCTCTTGTGTGTCTGTGTAAATACACTTTACTGAAAAAAAATGTTTTACTATCCAAAATTAAAACAACAAGGGCAGAAGATTTAATAGATGGAAAGTTGAAAAAATGACCGAAGGTCCCTAACTTTAATGACTAAAAAAGCAAGACATAAAATATGCCCCGATTTTTTGATGTAAATAGATACCTAACATATCACGCTTTGCGCATGCTCTTGGAATTGAGGCAAAGTACGGTACTTAAAAATCTCCATAAGCAACGCTTTAGAAATGTCTACATGTTACCAATTTAGAGTTACAAAGGAGGTAGAATTATTGCTCTCGCTCAGATGTTCACAGCGATACATCGCATGTGTGGTGCAAACACCGTTTACATATGTGGGCGTGACCTACGTATGTGTTCACTACTGCCCGCAAGCACGCTTTAAACAATGTTTTTACATTTATTTTATTATATTTTTTTACATTTTTTCACTGTCCCTTTAAAAAAAAAAATTTGATTTACTTTTATTTCTATTGCAAGGAATTTAACCACTTCAGCCCCGAAAAGGATTTATCCCCTTCCTGACCAGAGCACTTTTTCATTGCGTCGTTTTAACTGAAAATTGCGCGGTGGTGTGGCAAACAAAATTTACATCCTTTTTTTCCCACAAATAGAGCTTTCTTTTGGTGGTATTTGATCACCTCTGCGGTTTTTATTTATTGCGCTATAAACAAAAAAAGAGCGCCAATTTTGAAAAAAACTCAATATTTTGTACTTTTTACTCTTTAAATATCCCCATTTTTTTTTTTAAAGCTATTTTTTTTCTCAGTTTAGGCCGATATGTATTCTTCTAGATATTTTTGGTAAAAAAAATCGCAATAAGCATATATTAATTGGTTTGCGCAAAAGTTATAGCGTCTACAAAATAGGGGATAGATTTATGGCATTTTTATTATTAATTTTTTTTAATTAATAATGGCGGCGATCTGCAAATTTTATCGTGATTGCGACATTATGGCTGACACATTAGACAATTTTAACACATTTTTGGGACCATTGGCATTTATACAGCGATCAGTGCTATAAAAATGCAGTGATTACTGTAAAAATGTCACTGGCAGGGAAGGGGCTAACACTAGGGGGTGATCAAGGGGTTAACTGTGTTCCCTGGGAGGTGATTCTAACTGAAGGGGGAGGGGACTGACTAGAGGAAGTGACGGATCGGGGTTCCTAGCTAATAGGAACTCACGATCTGTCACGTCCGTGTTCTGTCCCTCATGCTTGCGATTGGTCGTGGCCCGCGGTCATCACGACCATCAGCCACGAGCATCGGCACCCCCGCTGTGCAGTGTGCGTGCCTGATGTCTCGACCCCGTGAGCCAATGTATAGCTAAGTGGTTTCGTGCAGGGGGGCCAACCTGCCGCAGTTTAACTGTGGCGGCTGGTCGGGAAGCGGTTAAGGTTGAATATATTTTTTATTAACCATTTTTCAAGTGAAGCAGTAGAGGGTACAGAATAAAGAAAAAGGGGGGTGGGGGGTCATGGTAAACGATACACAAAAGACCCCAAATCTCTTCTCTACCCTTCAAAGCAAAGGATCAAAATAATTTTTTTTTTATCTTTTGCTTTAAGAAAAACAAAAACAAACCATGATTACATGGCTCGAGAACTGGAAGTGACATCGCTCTGGTCCTCCAAGGGCATAGAGTTAAGAGGTGGCCATCTAGCCATTGCTTATCTCTATGGAAAACCCCTGCCAACGTAGGATGCTTCCCAGAGCTGCCAATCGGTAACATTAGCCTGGGTACCCCTTGGAAGCCCCGGGAGGGAACCTCTCCCGCAGCTTATAAAAGTGATCTTGTGGCGAATCCGCCCCCGGGATCACTTTTGTCGGTAAGTCGGCTCTCTATGTAAAAAATAGGTACCAGGGTTATGGTATCTAACTGCTTCCTTAACCCCGGTATTTGATATCAAACAAATGACGTATATACACAGTTAGGTGGTTGGCAAGTGGTTAAAATGATAAATTAGAATTTATCAGAGTGTGTTTGGAGTTTTCCTTTAATTTTTGAAAGCAAAAAAATATTAACGATTGAAACTACACACCATTTTTTAAAATTTTAGGCTCAATTTGCTTCTTCGAAAGAAACAATTTCTGAGAATTTGTCATTGGGGCATTGCAAGTCTCCCTACACACCAAAAAAAGGCATGCAATAATACATGTGGTGTTGATATGTGTTGAGCTGTGTAAAGCAATACAAATGAGTGAAATTAAGAGTTTTCAAATCCCCCAAATTTTGATAGGAATACGGAAATTTTGACAAAATTTTACAGTTTTGGTGAAATACTATTATGTCAATGGAGAAAGCAATGGTAAGGATGGTTTTTAAGGGAGGTATAGACTTTAAATGGATTGTGGGGAATAAGGAAGTTCTTTTTTTAACTATCCTGGACCTGTTTATCCTGAATAATTATCCTGGATCTGTTCTTGTGTCGAAAAGGCTTTTCATTTATTAAATAATTTTTTTTAAAAACATTTTTTTTTGTATTTATATTTACAGAAAGAAAAGTCAGACAGTGGAAAAAACAGTAGAAGAGACACAGGAGCATAGCAGAGTGATACCAATAAAAGACCATCGAGTCTGCCCCATTTTTAAAAATTATATTTTTTAAAATTATTTTTGAACTTTTTTATTTGAGTATAGATCTCTGTTTGTCCCAAGCATGTCTGAACCCACTTACTGTTGACTGACTCACTAACTCTGCTGGACGTCTGTTCCAAGCATCAGCTACTCTTTTGGCAAAATAATACTTTATAATGCCATGTACACATGACCGGACTTTCCAGCAGACTAGGTCCGACGGTCTTCCCGACTGACTTTTCAGCGGAGTTCCGTAAGGTAATGCCGCGTACACACGACCGGACTTTTCAACAGCAAAGGTTCGACGGGACAAATCCGTCGGACAATTAGACCGTGTGTGGGCTTCATTGGACCTTTGCTGTCGAAAAATCAGACACACTTTAGATTTTAGAACATGTTTCAAATCTTTCCGATGGACTCGAGTCCGGTTGAAAAATCAGTCCGTCTGTATGCTAGTCCGACGGACGAAAACCGACGCTATGGCAGCTATTGGCTACTAGCTATGAACTTCCTTATTCTAGTCGTACGTCATCGCATTCGAATCTGTCAGACTTTGGTGTGATTGTGTATGGCCAAGTCCGATCGTCCGGAAAGTCCGGCAGAACTCCGCTGAAAAGTCAGTCGGGAAGACCGTCGGACCTAGTTTGCCGGAAAGTCCGGTCGTGTGTACACAGCATTCGTTTTGAACATTCCTCTTGCTAGTTTGAAGTCAAGTTCCTGTGTTCTTGATCTTGGCTTCATATTGAAAACCTTATTCAACCCCCGCATGAAAAAATGTATGGGGACATTACACAAATAACAATCAAAAACATATGAAGAACACTAAATAGAATAAATGAAACCACCTTAAATACGCAACCTCACCCCACCAAAGACAAAATCAGCCTACTGTATCTCAACTGTGGAACCGAGGGATTCCTCCAGAGGTTGCTAAGGGTTCTTTGAGGAGAAAGCAATGGCAGATTGATGAGTTTGTTTTTTTTTTTTTTGGCCATATTTATTATTTGTTTCATTTTATAATTATCACTGGCCTTAATTGTCATATTGAGTGTACCCCATTCTTTAGTTAAAACTCTCTACAACCTACTAATCATACAAATCTACCATGAGCTATAGACTAATTTTTCAGTGGGGGTTCCCTAAGACCTGAAATTTGTTGCCACCTCCCTAAAAAAAATCAAAAAACCCCAAAAAACCCTAAATCGGCCCATCTCAACTGTGGAACCAATGGATTCCTCCAGAGGTTGTTAGGGGTTATTTGAGGAGAAAGTAATGTCAGATTAATCATCTGCCTACACTCACCACTAACATAAAGGGTCATTATAATGTTTATTGAGGTTTTTTTTTTTGCCATATATATTGTTTGTTTAACTTAATTATCACTGGGTATAATTGTCATATTGAGTGTACCCCATGCCCCATTGTTTATTTAAAACTCCCTACAACCTACTAATCATACAAGTCTACTGTGAGCCATAGATTGAATTTTCAGTGGGGGTTCCCTAAGATCTGAAATTTGTTGCCACTGCCTGATCCCCCCCCCCAAAAAAAAGAAACCTAAGTCAGCCTATCGCAACAGAGGGTTGCTCATTGAGGTGAAAGCAATGGCAGATTGATCATCTGCCTACACTGACCACAAGCGTAAGGGGTTACTACAATATTTACTCTCTACAACCTGCTAATCACACAAATCCATAGTGAGCTATAGATTTAATTTTTAGGAGGGTTCCCTAAAACCTGAAATTTGTT
Organism: Lithobates pipiens; assembly: GCF_037356315.1. Classification (NCBI taxonomy): domain Eukaryota; kingdom Metazoa; phylum Chordata; class Amphibia; order Anura; family Ranidae; genus Lithobates; species Lithobates pipiens. The sequence continues at coordinate 55,677,940 of NW_027507791.1, forward strand.
GCCAATCCCCCACCCCTCAAAAAAAGGAAAAAATAAAACAAAAAACTGAATCAGCATATCTCAACTGTGGAACCAAGGGATTCCTCCAGAGGTTGCTACGGGTTCTTTGATAAGAAAGCAATGGCAAATTAATCATTTGCCTACACTAACCTCCAATGTAAGGGGTTACTACAATTTTTACCATGTTTTTTATTTATTTAATTTTATAATTTAATTTTATTTAATTTTATAATCACTGGGCATACATAGAAAGGTTAAGAAAGGCTGCTCTGAAAAAAAAAAAAATTCATCCAAATGAGTTGAGGTGAGGGCTTCTGCTTTGACAAAATGTAGCCAATGAATGCCAATTTTCCACCATAAACAACTTAGTTGAAAATTATCTCTGAACAGATGAAACAACCTTTTCACAGAGGAACCCTTGAGATAACTTTCCAGTCTCAGGGAACCCCTGCTAAAAAAAAAAATCCTATATCTCCAACTCATGATACTTTATGTGTGATGGTCAGTGGGAAGAATGCTCCTTAGACTTGTGGTCATTGGGAAGAATGCTCCTTAGACTTGTGGTCATTGGGAAGATTGCTCCTCACACTTGTGGTCATTGGGAAGAATGCTCCTTAGCTCTTGTACACATGGTCGGAGAATCCGTCGGAATGTGTCCTATCGGACCGTGTTGTCGGATAATCCGACTGTGTGTGGTATGCATCGGACTGTTTCCGTCGGAATATCCTTCGGACCAAATTTTCCAACTTGCTGGAAATATTTTTGGACAAACTGGTCCGATAGGACATACTCTGATCATGTGTAGAGAATTCCGATCGGAAAAAAGTGCCACGCATGCTCAGATCAAATTCCTACATCAAAGCTATTGGCTACTAGCCTGAACGTAGTCCCATTGTAACGAAATTACGTCATCACGTTCTGAAAGATCTGATTTTTCGACAACTTTGTCCGACCGTGTGTATGCAACAGTTTCGGACAAAATCCGACGGATTTGGTTGTTGGAATCTCCAACCGTGTGTACAAGGGCTTAGACTTGTGGTCATTGGGAAGATTGCTCCTCACGCTTGTGGTCATTGGGAAGAATGCTCTTTACACTTCTGGTCATTGGGAAGAGTTTCAAGTTTCAATGGTGTCAGTGGGAACTTATCTGAGAGGCAGAAATTGCTCATTGCTCAAGGACCCCCTAGCAACCACTGAAGGAACCCTAGATGAGAAACCCCACCATAGAGAGTCATAAATCGTACCTATTATCTTCGATATGAAGACATACTGGTAGGTTAACTGGCGTCTGTCCAAAATTGGCCCTAGTATATGGGTGTGAGTTGGGGACCTTGGAGTGTGGGTTCTTTGAGGGTAGGGACCTATGTGAGTGTGCGATGTATGTATGGAGTGCTGCGTATATTGACGGCGCTATATGGGTACCTTAAATAAAATAATAATATAATAAATGAGCATCTTAACGAGACACAATGTACAGGGATAGGGACAATTGTAGACACTCACTCAGGTTGAACTGGATGGACTGGTGTCTTTATTCAACCTTACTAACCATGTAACGATAGATAAGATTCATGACTCTCTATGGTGGGGTTTCTCAGCTAGAGTCCCTCCAGAGGTTGCTAGGGGTTCCTTGCGCAATGAGCAATTTCTGCCTCTCAGATAAGTTCCCACTGACACCAGTGCTTCTCTTAAGGATTCCTTGCTAGGGATTCAACAAGTGTCACCTTTAAAAAAAAAAAATCATCTACTGTATGTAGTTTAAGCCTTGGCAAGTCAATGTCACCAAAATGCAGCCAACGTACGTCAACACAACACATCAATGTGTGACAACGGCTCCTACAGAAAGCATTATATTTTCTCTTGGCTCTCCAGTTTGCTGGCCTTGAACAATTCTGCATTTTAATTTGTACACCAAGAAGGTTTCCTTTCTTTTAAATAACCCTTTAAAATGATGCCCATGTGTCTTATGATTAACCAAAAATTCTATGATTTAGGCTTTCTAGAATTTATTTTTGTCCTTTCAATTGTAACGCGATCAAGTCACATTCAAGCTGCTTTCAATTTCATTGGTCAGATAGGGATGTAGCTGCCCCCTCCTTTCTTGCTCTCTGTGACACCAGCTGCTGGTAGTAACAAGGCCACTTTATAAAATAAAGCTTGCATTATGCAGGAAGGCATTTCTAAACTCATAAATAACACAAAAATGTGAGTTCACCCATGGCAGCTCCTTTGTTCGGGTCCGGGTTGGCTGAAATGCGCTTGGTGTGGGGATTTCACAGCTCCTTCTTACCACTAATGAATCCGTTGACTGAATTCCTCCAATTCCTATTTCATTACCATTCTGGTCATATGCTATGGGCTGATGGAACAATACGTGTTTCATATACACATGTGGGCTCCTACGCCACAATAGTACAGCCATTAAAATGTGACACCTAAAAAGACATTATTATCTTTATTATATATTTTATTTTAAATTTAAAGGGCATATCCAGACTTTTTTAATTTTTGAAAAGAAAGGGGAAGGCTTAGAACCCCTGTCTGTTTTTTACTTACAGTATTCCTGAGGAAATTTCAACCCATTTCCTTCCCTGGTGACAACATCTCATGAGGTCAGGAAGTAAGGAAAATGTCTAAGTGAGTCACAAATAGCAATAAATGACTTATTTTAGTCCAAAAATGAAAGGCCAGAGCAGTTATTTCATTGTTTTCATTGTTTTCATAACAGGGACCTCCTAACCAGGGGCGGACTGACCATTCGGCCATTCGGACACTGCCCAAGGTCCCCGGCCACTAGAGGGTCCCATCAGGGTTGCCAGCCTCAGTAAAACCAGGGACAGTATGTAAAAATCTGTGTTTTCTTTTCATCTGTCTCTGAAATGTTCCTTACCGACATCCTTTTGGTCTAAAAATCCTGAGATTCTAGCTGCCCCACCTCTCCAGTACCTTCTCAGCCAATAGAAACATGTATGTGTATACTGTGTGATTGTATACTGTGTGTGTGTATATTGTGTGGCCCCATAATCTCTGATTGCCCGGGGGCCCTATGAGTTGTCAGTCCACCCCTGCACCTAACCCTCATGTTCTGAATTGTATTATAATTGCACTGTCTTCCTTAATATTATAAAGTGCTGCACAAACTGTTGGCACTATATAAATCCTGAATAATAATAAAAATTGAAATATAGGAGATTTTATTTGACTTCCTGTCTAGGAAACAATATTGTAATCAAGCTACTTAGACCAGTTCCTCTGATCTTACATTTTTTTCATTTTTTAGGCTCCATGCACATTAGTGTTTGTCATAAGTTCAAAAAAAGCTAGAAAAAAATGCTGGATGAAAAATGTCGACAAAGCATTTTTTCTGAAAAAATATTGCGGTGCCTGGATCTACTGCACTATAATGCCCCGTACACACGGTCGGACATTCCGATTGCAAAACACGTCAGATTTTTTCCGATGGATTTTGGCCCAAACTTGTCTAGCATACACACGATCGCACAAAGTTGTCAGAAAATCAGATCGTTCAGAACGCGGTGATCCAGCCATTTTTTACATTTTTGAAAAGAAGGGGAAGGGTTAGAACCCCTGCCAGTTTTAAATTACAATTGAAGTAGTCGAAGATGACAAGCTTAGGCAGTCCATAGATAAGGCCAATTTTTTCCTTTCAGCAGGCTGAACAAAAAACTTAACTTCCCCATCCACACATTCGAAAAATGAAAAGAAAATATAAGAATTATATATATATATATATATATATATATATATATTTATTTTTATATATTTATATATATATTTACATATATATATATTTATATGTATATTTACATACACACATTTTTAAAAATGATAAGAAAAGATAAGAATTATATATATATATATATATATATATATATATATATAAATATATATATATTTATATGTATATTTACATAAACACATTTTTAAAAATGATAAGAAAAGATAAGAATTATATATATATATATATATATATATATATATATATATAAAATCCATAAGCTCAGTTAATCAGAAGAGAGGGATATATATATATATATATATATATATATATATATATATATATATATATATATATATATATATATATATATATATATATATATATATATATATATATATACAGTATATATATTATATTCATTCTTTGAATGTGTGGATGGGGGAGTAAAGTTTTTGTTCAGCCTGCTGGTCGAACAAAATCTAATATATATATATATATATATATATATATATATATATATTTAAATATATATATATTTATATTTTATATATATTTATATGTATATTTACAAACACACATTTTTAAATGTTATATTATTTGCCCTCCCCAAAAAAGTAAAACTGTGGGAGTAAATGTAAAAATGTCCCTCGCAATCTGACACCCACTCTCTACCCATTAAAAAAAAGGCACAACTTTTTTAAATCAAATATTATAGTTAGGAAATAAAAAATGTTATCATGCAGAATTAGACACTGTACATTTAAGTGGATCTATGCCGTAATACTAAAATCTTATATAGGCTTTAGCTTCTGAATATTCATATTATTATTTTCAACCTTGTTTAATTGCAGCTCTCATTAAAATATTACTTGGTGATCCTGCCATGAAGGGGCTTGTATAGGCGCTTCCTGTTTCAGGGTAACACTGTCCCCCAATTGTTCTTCTATGTTGTCACCCTGTCACATGCTTCCCTTTGGGGGAAATTATAAGCAGCTATTCTTATGCACATTACACGGGCATGCTGGTCCTCTATTGTCTCTATCGGGATGCCACTATAGAGCTGAAGCTATACCAAGGAGATCAACAGCACTGATATGTGGAAAAAAAAAAGGATGAAAAAAATTAAATACAGTAGTTCATTTAAAAAAAAAAAAGGCAATTGTTTGGGATACACAGTGCTATAGTGAACTAATTAATTCAGTTAGGGTTTATGTCTTCTTTAAGCCTGCTTCAACTGAAAATGGAAGCTCATACGGTCAATAATAGCAGGGTCAGATTTCAAAAAGTCTGTGTTTCTGGTGGCTCCCATCATGTCCGGTGAATGTTACAATGCAGCAGATTAATCACAACAAGGCACTGTTGCCCACCTGGAGGCCTTATTATGTTCAGGGTGCATTGTTACTAAGTTGACGTGAAGGGAGAGGCCCGGCCAGTCCTGCCATTCAACAAAGCCCTGAACTGTCTTTGATGGCTGACTATCCACATTACCATAACTAGAACTAGAGGAATGCATGACAAACTGAAGGTTCTGTACAGTATTGCTGACAATTAGGCTTTCTTCTTAAAAGTCAAAAAATTGGGACAAACTTTCCTTACTTTTGGCCCTCAAAAGATAGCGGGCTTATCAGAAGCTGTCAAAGTCTTTCAAAACGTGGTCAATTTGGAGACCAGAATCACAGCTGAGGTCACCATTAGATGATTCACATGTAATCTGGTTTTATATCAACATTATTATTAATATTTATTGCTGTTCACGTAACATAGGGCAGTGCTGAAGATAATTGTCTACCCCGGCCTTTCTCAAGCTTTTTGAGGAAATTGGAAAGATAGTGCTGGAAGTCTAGATGAGGAGCATAATGAGATATGAGTTTGCTACTGCTGCCAAACGAGCTGCTGACTAGGCCTGTGCTTTAAATTCACACCCGAAAAACCATGATGAAGGGGCACTTAGACCTCAGAAACGTATTGGATACTTTTTGAATTGTACCCCTGACTTTTAATGGAATAAAGTTGCATCTGGACCTCTTAGCAGAGGTGTTGTGCTTCAGTTTCAACTCTTTTTCTCAAATTTTTTAACATGGAGGAACCCTTGAAATATTTTCCGGGGGCCAAGGGACCCATGCTAATAATTACTATATCTACAGCTTACAATACATTGATGTGATGGTCAGTGGGAAAAATGTTCCTTACATGTGTGGTCATTGGGAACAATCCCCCTTACAGATACCTAAAACAATTATTGTTACTCATCAGAGCGCCAGAGGTGGCTCACTGCTCAAGGAATGCCTAGCAACCCCTGGTGGAACCCTAGTGGAAAAAGGTTGGTTTACCTAATTCAGGTAAACATAATCACTGGGGCACCATACAGGGTACAGTTTTTGGCAAGTGTAGGTGCCATCCTATATACAGTACATGGTGGCTTTTAGAAAGTTTCTTATGTTTGCTTTACTCTTAAAGTGATTGAAAACCCATTACAACGACTTTAACATACATGTACACCTAGATGAAGGCTTACCTGTAGGTGCAATAAATATCTCCCAAACCTAAAAGGTTTAGGAGATATTTGCAGAAAAAGTGGCACAGATGTCTACGGCGAATGTGCCGTAGACATCGGGCGCAGGCGTACTGAGCGTGCCGTTTCTAATGGCAATCATGCCATTCGTGGCGGCACCAGCGCGCATGCGTGGGAGTGACTTCATCGCGGCTCCGTTGATGTGACTGGCCGGAGCCGCGATGAAGTCACTCCCACGCATGCGCGCTGGTGCCGCCACTAATGCGCCTGCGCCTGATGTCTACGGCACATTCGCCGTAGACATCTGTGCCACTTTTTCTGCAAATATCTCCGGAAGTCACTCCAGGATAGATGGTGGACAAGGCGAACGAGGGCCGATACGGGGGCGTCGATCTCAGGTAAGTATTTCACAATGAGCTAGCATGCTTTGCATACTAGCTCGTTATGCCTTTGACTTGCAGGGTGTATTTGTTTTTATTTTTTCAGAGGCTTTACTTCCTCTTTAACAAGTCCTAGCTTACTTATGGACATTCGATAAATGGTTGCCCAGTTGATTAATAAAGATCAGATTGGGAAAGGATTGTAAATTACTACCTATTCTAAAGAGAATATTTGGCAAATAAAGCTGACCATACACCAGCAGAATGTCATTCGAAATATTTGTTTTCAGGAATTTAATTCGATTTTCGAAGTGTTCTTGGGGTTAAATGGACGTCTGTTTTTAACCATAGTGGTGAAAAACATTCGAAGGAGGCAGTATGGAATTTTCTTTTCAAATAATGGTGTAGCACCCTCTAATGTGCTAGATAGGATGTACACAGCTGGTTGTTGTAGGTAAATTTGGCTTGACTGAGAGCCAGGCCTGGGTTGAATCTGGGTCAGGGAGACTGGGTGACTCAGCAAGCAGCCTCTCTGGTAACTCCCCTGTTCTCTGGAACCTTGGAGAAGCTTCTAGGAGTAGAGGGTGGAGTCTAGGAGGAGCTGTTTGGAGTATTAAAGAGGGCCCCAGCCAATCCCCAGCAAAATTGGCTGGCAGGTGGCAGGCGCCTAATAAATACTCATGGGTCATGCCAGCAAGGGCAGTCAGGTAGAAGATGGTGAAGGAGTGCTGAGGAGGCTGTCATAGCCCTTTAGAGTGCCTTCTAGTCTGGAAGGGGGGGGTGTCCTTGGGCCTGGGGCTTAGGTGCTGGAGATCCCTCTACAACACAGGGAGGAAGCCCTCCCTGCAGTCACAGGAGCAAGGAGAGGACAGAGGGAGCCAGTCAGCATGTCCAGGAGTTCTCCAGAGGAGTCAGCCGGGTAGGCTGGTGAGTGAGCCTTCTGAGAGGACTAAGGAGAGGGAGTGTCCATCTGGGAGGACCGTGGAGAAGTAGCCAAGAGGGCTAGTGAATAGGGCAGCTACCGCCAAGCAGGTTGGCAGTGCCTGAAGAGGTGGTGCTGGGATCAGTACCCACAGGGATGCAAGCTGGACACTGACTTTTTGCTACACACTTAAAGGGGCCTGCGGTCCCTGCCTGTGAAGGGCTATTGCTTCTAATCTGACTAAGTACCTTTGTCAGCTTCACCAAAGAGTGTGCCAGCTGGAGTTCTGCAAACAAGTTAGTGCTGAGTGAAGAGAAGGAGTGTATATAGACTTTATATAGGAAAGTTCTCCCTGAAGCTGTTTGAAGTCAACTGGGCATCCCATAATTCCCCAATCCCTATCCAAATTCTAATCCCTCAATAAATAACAAAAACAAAGCATTGGACTGTTCTCTGACTCAAGTGTGCCTGTGAAGATTCAATGTGCCTGGCTGTGCAGGGTGGGGGATCCCATTCTACTTGCAGCTCCCTAGGAGGTGCGCTACAATGGTAATTCTAAATCCTCGTTCACACGATCGGATTGTTGGCCAACAAAACCGGCTCAAACTTGACTTGCATACACACGGCCACACAATTGTTGGTCAACAATTACAAACGTAATGACCTACTAGACGTACTATGTTGTTTTTCAGCTATTTGGCGCCACCCTTTGGGCTCCTTCTGCTAATTCCGTGTTAGTAGAAGTTTGGTGAGTGTTGATTCACACTTTTCATTTCGTACTTTTCATTTAGTTTCTGAACGGCCGTTCATCAACCAGCCATGTTGCCGAATCGGAGGAGATAACATTTTATTATTGGCCTTGGAGTTATTGCTTTGACATTATTTTTTTGGTTGAATAATGATTTTTAATGCACAATAAAAAAAATTGTGGAGAATAATACTTGGCTATGTGTTTTACTTCAAATAACATTTTGGGAGTAGGCAGTTACATTTTAAAAAATAGAATGTAAAATTGACAAGGGTTGTAACTTTAAAAACTATGGGATAATGGTGTTGTGGTAAAAAAAAAAAAAGCATAATAATATTATTCGTGATATTACTAGAAAAAAAAAGATTTTTAAAATTAGTTTGTATTAATTCCATCAGTATCACCAGCAAAGCAGCTTCATTATTATCCCATTAAAGAAGAAGAGAATTGTGCGCTGCATTTCCAGATTTCATAATTTGCCGCGTCACGAATGTTAATTCTCCATTCCGAGCGCTAGTTTACAAGATCGACCGATTCCAGCTCGTCCTTGCTTCCGAGCATGCGTGTTTGTACTTTGGACTTTTGTCCGACGGACTTGTGTACACACGCTTGGAAAATCCGACAACAAACATTTGTTGGAGGAAAATTTGAGATCCTGCTCGCCAACATTTGTTGGTGGAAAGTCCGACAACAATTGTCCGATGGAGCGTACACAGGGTCAAATTTATGCCCAATAGCCTGTCATCACACATTTCCAGTCGGAAAGTCCGATCGGGTGTACAAGACTTAACTGTGAACGTGGTCCTCGTTTTGCAAAACATCTTCCTTATTGCAATGTACATGTTCTAGGCACAAAAGAAACCTGTTTTATATGTCTGGGATTCCATTCGAGTAGCAGACCAAGATGAACTTTTAAGGACTTTCAAATTAAATTAATTGACTCAATGATGGCAAGATTCAATGCTTTGACTAACATTTTTTCTGAATTTCCTTAAGAACATTCAAAATTCTATTGATGTATGCCCAGCTTTAGAATGGACTCTTCCCTTCGGGTTACTACTTTGTCCCTGGGAAAAGGCTGCTGCCAGCAGCATGAATGATAATAGCATAATTGTTACACAGAAGGGCTCAACCATCATCTTGTGTATGGTCATCCTTTTATTCCATAGCTGTTCTATGCTCTTTTATTAAATTAATAAATAGATTGAATGCAGATGTGTCTTTAAAAAACTTAAAAATATGCCATTTATTGTTTACATACAGGTAGTATAAGTACATGAATCTGTCTTCCTATCCTTTGCACAGCAGCAGCCAAACTGGGAGAGGTAGGAGCAAAACTAATAATCAATCAGGCTCTGCTGCAGGCACATGTGCTGACATGGACCATGCCAAAAGGAGGTGATCGCAGAGTTTATGTGCTTTCAGCTATCACAAAGGTGGCTGAACATAACTACAAACAATTTCATTATCATAATTATTATATACAATATAAAGGGAGAGGGTTAGGAGCAGTGGCGGCCCATCCATTAGGGGCTCACGGGCGCCACCACCCTATCCATGCGTTTGCCCTCCTGCAGGACGCTGGACCATGGATTCCAGTGTGGGGAGTGTTTTTTTGAAGCACGTGTGTAGCGCTGGCTCCTGACGAGCAGGCGCTATGTTTTTTTTAAAAAGTTAATTTGCCTGTAACCACAGTTGGATTTCAGGACTATTTCTCGAAATTTCTGGTTTCAGTACCAGTCCAGCTGGGTTGCACTGGCTTCTCCTTGACCGCAGGTGTCGCTGTCGCCGCCAGCAAGAGCAGAAACGCAGTCTAGCTGGGTGCATTGAATGCCGCTGTTCTCTCTGAACCAGCCCAGAGTGTTTTCCTGCTGTGCATTCTGGGAGGTGGTATTTAAGGTACCGATGCCACGTGGATTAGAGTCTTTTATTTTTCGGTCTGTTCTGTTCTGGTGGTCCTCCTGACCCAGCCCCATGGCCCTCCTGGCCTGGGGTGCGGAACCATGCATCCTGAGTCTCGGGGCTGGCTAGCCCGAGGCGACGCAACTACAGGGACAGGCCTGACTGGATTTTGGGGCCTACTGATCCAAGGGTGGTCTGGTGCTGTCTCATTTGAAGGGAGAGGCCCAGCAACTGAAGAACCCCAGGGGAGGACTCTTCAGGAGAAGGCCATGCGCAAGGCTGGCGTCTCTGAAGGAGCCTGGAGGCTTAGTTGAAGGACGCAACCTGGATCAACACACATACGGTATCGTCGGATCGGCTGAGAGAACCTGGTACCATATGTTAGCTCTTTAAATTTATCTACGTCCCTCAGTAACACTCAAGTGTACATCACAAGTCTGTGGCACAGACTTTGCCGAGCACCCTACCGGCTGCTAGGCCTAGTGAGAGGAGGTCTATCCGGGGGTTGATAAATCCAGTTGTGAAACGGTCTTTATTCTCTGAATTTTCTGTAAGGACTTCCATTATTTTTGCAATCTAAGTACTTGAACTCACTCCTAACCCTCTACCCTTTATTGAAAGACTCTGTTTCTGTTCTAAATAAATAACCCAAAAGAAGATTCAGTGTCAGTTTCCACATTCTTTGGGCCATCTACCACGGGAAACCCTAGACGGAGAAGCAAACAAGCCGGTAACGGTAAGCCCAAATAAAACCAGCAGCACCTTCAGGGGCAGTGCTACACTTGATTAGAGCCAGAGGCACTAATAGGCTTCAAAAAAGGTGGGCTCCAGGCTCCTAGCGTTTAGAAGGAAGAGAGAGTGGAGACACATGATGTTAACCACTGGAGAAGCGGACACCAGAGCTGCTGCTCGCACTTCACCACCCGCCACCTAGATGGGGCCTGCTCACCATGCTGGAGGGGACACCGGAGCAGCTGCCACTATCCCACCACCTAGATGGGGCCCGCCCGCCAAGCTGTAGCAGACACTGTAGACGGAGTAAGGACCGGCTGACTGACAGACAGCGGGGGGGGTTTGCTAGTGCCGGGGTGCCGCCAAGCTGTAGCGGACACTGAAGCAGCTGTCCACACCGCCTAGAAGGAGTAAGGACCGACTGATTGACAGACAGCGGGGGGAGGGGGGTTTGCTAGTGCCGGGGTGCCAGTCGCCTGGGGGGGGGGGGGGGGTGGTAGTGTAGTGCTGCCTGGGGGGTGGTTGTTTGCCAAAAAATCCCCCACCAGCCGCCACTGGTTAGGAGTGCCCTGCTTCAGGGAGCTTACAATCTAATAGGGAAGGGCTAGTGAATAAGCTAATAAATGCTAGGGATGAACTGATGAGAGAAATAAAAGATTCAGTTGTTAGCTGAAGGCAGGATAGGCTTCCTTGACCTGTGGGGTTTTCAGGGATTGCCTAAAAGTAGGCAGAGTAGGATTTAGCCAGACAGATTGGGGTAGGAAGTTCCAGAGGATGGGAGAGGCTCTGGAGAAGTCCTGGAGGCGAGCATTGGAGGAGGAGACAAGGGAGCTAGAGAGAAGGAGGTCTTAGGAGGAGCAGAGAGCACAGTTTGGGTGATATTTGGAGACAAGATTGGTGATGTAGCTCAGGGGCAGAATTATAAATGGCTTTGTATGTTGTTAATATTTTGACTTTTATTCGGTGTGCAATGGGAAGCCAGTGGAGGGATTGTCAGAGAGGGGTGGCAAACACTGAACGGTTGGTAAGGTGGTTGAGTCTGACAGGAGTATTCATAATAGACTGAAATGGGGATAGCCTACAATGAGGTAGGCCTATGAGGAGGGAGTTAAAATAGTCAAGACAATTCACATAAGCTGAAGTGATGTGGACACCTCACCATCACACCTGTATGCGCTAGTTGTACTTTCCATTCCAAAACGATGGCCATTAATACGGAATGAGCCTCTTCCTTTGTGGCTATAACAGCCTTCATTCTTTTGGGAAGGGTTTCCACAAGATTATGGAAGGTGTCTTTTGGAGTTTGTGCCCATTGGGCAAAAAGAAGCATCGATGAGGTCAGATACTGATGTTGGACGAGAAGATCTGGCTTGCAATCAGCATTTCAATTCATCCCTAAGGAGTTCAGTAAGGCTGAGGTCAGGGCTCTGTGAAGGCCACTCAAGTTCTTCCACACCAAACTGGTCAACCCATGTCTTTATGGATGCTGGAATAGAAAAGGGCTTTGCCCTAAACTGGTGATACAAGGATGGAAACGAACAATTGTCCAATATGCCTTCGTATGCTGTAGCTTTACCAGCACCCTTCTTTGGAAACACCTCAATTGTTTGGAAGGGTGTCCATCTACGGTTGGCCATGTAGTGTTGATGTGATTGTCACCACCTTTGGGATTACAGTGTATTTAGCTGTTTGCGTTGAGTTTCACCTTTAAGAACGCTGGTGTGCTAGAACAACAATAGGGAAACACAACAATCGAGATGCCGGCAGATTTACCAAGTATTGTCAACTTAAAGGATCTGTCCTGAAACAGCAGTTATTGTCAATAAGGACAGGTGGGATCCAGAAGAAGCCCTTAATCAAAGATTGCTAACATGTCACCACTGGATGGATTGGCTTCGTTTTTTTTTTTTGAGGAGTGGCACTTTAGCTCTCCACAAAAGGGAAAAGTAAACAGGGTTTTGGACACTGACTGAAAACCTCTTCTTATCAGGAATGGTAAGGGTGGAGGCGGCTAGTGAGTGACGTTTAAGGTCTAATGAAAGGCATTAGCCCTGGAGAGGTGTTAATCTGTGACCGCCTTGTTCTTTGATCTGCTCCTTTAGCTCACGGGGTGGTTATTAATAGGGGTAGGAATATTGTGTAGTTGGAGAAAGATGTCTTTGTTTCCTCCCGCCCCTTGCACACACTTCAGCACCTTGTTCCAGAAGCACATGAGGGTACTTTAGAAGAGGCCTGATGACAAGTCCGTTCACAGTACCACCTGCATCACCTCTGCCGAAATGCTAAACAACAAAAAGGCAATCAACCATGTGCCACGAGGAGGAATTTCAAATGTAGCCCATGGGCCTGGGATAATTATCTTCTGCCCAAATCGATTGCATGACCGTTCAGGTGATGGTCGCAGGACCATACCAAGTGCTTTTTTAAAGAGGAACTGAACTCTGGAAGCTGTGCCCAAAACAAAGCAGGCAGGGGGCATAGGATCAGTTACCACTGCCTCTGGTCTCCCTGCAGCTCATCTTTTCCGCATTTCTGACTTACCATGTCTCTGTATGGAGGAGGCCATCTTGGTTGAGGCAGGGCTTTGCTTCCTCGTGACAGAGCCTCCAGCAAGGATCGGCATGGTAGTGACATCACCAGATCTCACTCCAAAACTCCTGAGACTTGCCGTCAAAGGCAGCGGTGCCTTAGATCTCATACTGCAGATATGCAGCTACAGGGCTGTAGAACAGGGGTGCCTAGGCACACTTACACACCAGGAGTTGTATGGCTATTTTTCTGCCCAAATTGATTGCATGACCGGTCAGGTGATGGTCTCAGGACCATACCAAGTGCTTTTTTAAAGAGGAACTGAACTCTGGAAGCTGTGCCCAAAACAAAGCAGGCAGGGGGCATAGGATCCGTTATCACTGCCTCTGGTCTCCCTGCAGCTCATCTTTTCCGCATTACTGACTTACCATGTCTCTGTATGGAGTTGGCCATCTTGGTTGAGGCAGGGCTTTGCTTCCTCGTGACAAAGCCTCCAGCAAGGATCGGCATGGTAGTGACATCACCAGATCTCACTCCAAAACTCCTGAGACTTGCCGTCAAAGGCAGCGGTGCCTTAGATCTCATACTGCAGATATGTAGCTACAGGGCTGTAGAACAGGGGTGTTAGGCACACTTACACACCAGGAGTTGTATGGCTATTTTTCTGCCCAAATTGATTGCATGATCGGTCAGGTGATGGTCTCAGGACCATACCAAGTGCTTTTTTAAAGAGGAACTGAACTCTGGAAGCTGTGCCCAAAACAAAGCAGGCAGGGGGCATAGGATCCGTTATCACTGCCTCTGGTCTCCCTGCAGCTCATCTTTTCCGCATTACTGACTTACCATGTCTCTGTATGGAGTTGGCCATCTTGGTTGAGGCAGGGCTTTGCTTCCTCGTGACAGAGCCTCCAGCAAGGATCGGCATGGTAGTGACATCACCAGATCTCACTCCAAAACTCCTGAGACTTGCCGTCAAAGGCAGCGGTGCCTTAGATCTCATACTGCAGATATGTAGCTACAGGGCTGTAGAACAGGGGTGTTAGGCACACTTACACACCAGGAGTTGTATGGCTATTTTTCTGCCCAAATTGATTGCATGACCGGTCAGGTGATGGTCTCAGGACCATACCAAGTTCTTTTTAAAGAGGAACTGAACTCTGGAAGCTGTGCCCAAAACAAAGCAGGCAGGGGGCATAGGATCCGTTATCACTGCCTCTGGTCTCCCTGCAGCTCATCTTTTCCGCATTACTGACTAACCATGTCTCTGTATGGAGTCAGCCATCTTGGTTGAGGCAGGGCTTTGCTTCCTCGTGACAAAGCCTCCAGCAAGGATCGGCATGGTAGTGACATCACCAGATCTCACTCCAAAACTCCTGAGACTTGCCGTCAAAGGAAGCGGTGCCTTAGATCTCATACTGCAGATATGCAGCTACAGGGCTGTAGAACAGGGGTGCCTAGGCACACTTACACACCAGGAGTTGTATGGCTATTTTTCTGCCCAAATTGATTGCATGATCGGTCAGGTGATGGTCTCAGGACCATACCAAGTGCTTTTTAAAGAGGAACTGAACTCTGGAAGCTGTGCCCAAAACAAAGCAGGCAGTGGGCATAGGATCCATTACCACTGCCTCTGGTCTCCCTGCAGCTCATCTTTTCCACATTACTGACTAACCATGTCTCTGTATGGAGTCAGCCATCTTGGTTGAGGCAGGGCTTTGCTTCCTTGTGACAAAGCCTCCAGCAAGGATCGGCATGGTAGTGACATCACCAGATCTCACTCCAAAACTCCTGAGACTTGCCGTCAAAGGAAGCGGTGCCTTAGATATCATACTGCAGATATGCAGCTACAGGGCTGTAGAACAGGGGTGCCTAGGCACACTTACACACCAGGAGTTGTATGGCTATTTTTTGGGAGGAATTCCAAACAAAAACTATATTTTTCAGGGTAGAGCTTAGACTCAATTAACATTTCAAGATTTTTGTTATAACACTTTAAAACCCATTTTAGCCAAAACTTTGCACCGTGGAAAGAAGGGTTGAAGCCTCTGTCAGCCTTTTATTGCCATCGGTGTCCCTAGTGGGAAGATTTCTTTGCACTTCTTGTGAGGACAGGAAGTGATGTAAAATCTTGCCAATGAGGACACGGTAGTAGAATAGTGAAGGGCAATATTTTTTAGTGCTGCCTGCGTATTCCTGTCCCATTGATATACAGTATGCTCCTTCCAATATCTTGTATGAAGGTAGTGAGGGAAAATCTGAAACAGGAAGCAATAGAAAGTGGACAAGGATTCTAGCCATTCATTACTCTACAAAGAAAATGCATTTTCATTCCCGTGTTGCTGTTGGAGATTTTCCCTCACTAAGCAAAGGTAGCTGTAAAAACTTGAAAGGGGTTCTAATCCTCCCACGTGATCTAAAAGGTTAGAACCTCTGTAAAGTTTTTATTGCTTGGTAATTCTTCAAGCAGTGAGTACTGGATTGCTTGATGTCTGATCGCCCAAATCATCCCAAGACCTCCTGCTCTCTAGCTCTGCTCTTAACTCCTCCCATGCTCACCTCCAGGACTTCTCCAGAGCCTCTCTCAACCTCTGGAACTCCCTACCCCAGTATGTCCGGTCAGCCCCTACCTTGTCTTCCTTTAGGCGATCCCTGAAAACTCACTTATTCAGGAAGCCTACCCCCACCTCCACTTAAGAACTGTAGCTGAGTCACCTCCATCAGGTCATCCCAACAGCTTTTACCTTTTGTACCACCTCCCTCTCCCTTTAGATTGTAAGCTCTAATAACTGGACCCTCCTAGTCCTACTGCATTAAACTGTATCGTAGTTGTGCTGTGCCCCCTCTACATTGTAAAGTGCTGCGCAAACTGTTAGCACTATATAAATCCTCTATAATAATAATAATAATAATGTGTATTTGAAAGGTCATAGGTTTTTGTAATTAGGTCAACTGTCAGCTTATTTGTCCTAAAACATCCATGTATGGTCCTTAGGAAACCATAAATATAGGATAAGGAGTATAAGTGCTACTCCGTGTAAAAAAGTGAAGAATTATATTTTATTTAACCTCCCTGGCGGTATGATTCAGTCTGGAATAAGGTGCTGAAAGCGGTACAATTATTTTGCATGGAAATCTGGCTTTTATTTTGTAGTCCTGTAATTCTTAGGAATAACGCTCTGAAATCTCTTCAAACCAGAGTCTAGCAGACATCCCTGGTATGATAAAGTTTATAATATAATAAAGAATAATAAAAATTATTCAATAATGTAATCAAATCCAAAAAAAAATGAAAAAGGGACATGTTTTGGTTGCTATGGACAATCTCCAAATTACAAGCAGTAAAAAACAGTATTTATAATATAAAAGTGCATGCAGGGCATTGCACAAACCACTAGGGACAAAGGGGGTGTGTATTTTTTACTACAGCACTGTAATCTGTAAGGCCGCGTACACACGCGCGGACTGTTCGCCCAACCTTGTTCGGCAAACAGTTTGTCAAACAGTCCGCTCAAAATTTGCATGAGCGGACTTGCCCACACACGAGCGGACTGTTTGACGAACAAGGTTGGGCAAACAGTTCGCTCAACTTTTGAAATGAACGGACTCGCCCACGTAAGGCGGAGGCAAGTCCGCCCATTTCGAGCGCGTGTACAGGTAGGCGGGGCCCGCGAAGGAGACGTCGCGGGCTCCGCCGCCTGGAATGGGCTTAAAGGGGAACCCCAACGCCGAAAAAAATCGGCGTGGGGGTTCCCCCCAAGTCCACACCAGACCCTTGTCCGAGCACGCTACCCGGCCGGCCAGGAAAGGGGGGCGAGCGAGCGCGCCCCCCCTCCTGAGCCGTACCAGGCCGCGTGCCCTCAACATGGGGGGGTGCCTTGGGGAAGGGGGGGGCCGCGCGGCCCCCCCACCCCAAAGCACCTTGTCCCCATGTTGATGAGGACAAGGGCCTCTTCCCGACAACCCTGGCCGTTGGTTGTCGGGGTCTGCGGGCGGGGGGCTTATCGGAATCCGGGAGCCCCCTTTAAGAAGGGGGCCCCCGGATACCGGCCCCCCACCCTATGTGAATGAGTATGGGGTACAATGTACCCCTACCCATTCACCTGTGAAATAAAGAACAAAAAAAAACACAACACATGGAAAAAGTATTTTATTGCACAGCTCCGGGGGTCTTCCGTCTTCGGGGGTCTTCTCGCCGGACTCCTCCGCTATGTGTGTGTAGCTCTTTTGCCAGCGGAGGAGTCCGGCTTTCTTCCTCCCCGCCGCCGGCCTCTTCTCCCGACTTCGGGGGTCTTGTCCCCCTCTTCGGTTCTTCTGCCGGGCCACCGCGCCTGGTCCGGTGGCCCGGTCTTCTGTCGCCGTCTTCCGTTCTTCTGTCGCCGCCTTCGGTTCTTCTGCCGGGCCACCGCGCCTTCTTGTAGCTCTTTTACAGGCGGTGGCCCGGTCTTCTGTCGCCGTCGCCGCCTTCCGTTCGTGTTCTTCTTCTTGTTCTTCTCCAGGCGATGTTGACACGTCGCTCCCTCCGGCCGGAATGCCAGAGCCGCCCTGCGCTGTGACTTATATAGTGACAATGGGGCGGGGTCACATGGTATATGTCACATGGGTTGATGTCACATGGTGACCCCGCCCCCTTACGATGTCATAGTCCCCATGTGACATCAACCCATGTGACCAACCCATGTGACATATACCATGTGACCCCGCCCCATTGTCACTATATAAGTCACAGCGCAGGGCGGCTCTGGCATTCCGGCCGGAGGGAGCGACGTGTCAACATCGCCTGGAGAAGAACAAGAAGAAGAACACGAACGGAAGGCGGCGACGGCGACAGAAGACCGGGCCACCGCCTGTAAAAGAGCTACAAGAAGGCGCGGTGGCCCGGCAGAAGAACCGAAGGCGGCGACAGAAGAACGGAAGACGGCGACAGAAGACCGGGCCACCGGACCAGGCGCGGTGGCCCGGCAGAAGAACCGAAGAGGGGGACAAGACCCCCGAAGTCGGGAGAAGAGGCCGGCGGCGGGGAGGAAGAAAGCCGGACTCCTCCGCTGGCAAAAGAGCTACACACACATAGCGGAGGAGTCCGGCGAGAAGACCCCCGAAGACGGAAGACCCCCGGCTGTGCAATAAAATATTTTTTCCCCCTGTGTTGTGTTTTTATTTGTACTTTATTTCACAGGTGAATGGGTAGGGGTACATTGTACCCCATACTCATTCACATAGGGTGGGGGGCCGGTATCCGGGGGCCCCCTTCTTAAAGGGGGCTCCCGGATTCCGATAAGCCCCCCGCCCGCAGACCCCGACAACCAACGGCCAGGGTTGTCGGGAAGAGGCCCTTGTCCTCATCAACATGGGGACAAGGTGCTTTGGGGTGGGGGGGCCGCGCGGCCCCCCCTTCCCCAAGGCACCCCCCATGTTGAGGGCACGCGGCCTGGTACGGCTCGGGAGGGGGGGCGCGCTCGCTCGCCCCCCTTTCCTGGCCGGCCGGGTAGCGTGCTCGGACAAGGGTCTGGTGTGGACTTGGGGGGAACCCCCACGCCGATTTTTTTCGGCGTTGGGGTTCCCCTTTAAGCCCATTCCAGGCGGCGGAGCCCGCGACGTCTCCTTCGCGGGCTCCGCCTACCTGTACACGCGCTCGAAATGGGCGGACTTTCCGAGCGGGAACAGTCCGCTCATTTCGAAAGTACAGCGGACAGGCCCACACACGGGCGGACTGTTCGCTCAAACACAGTTTCAGCGGACAGTTTTTCGGAATTTCCGAAAGACTTTGTCCGTCCAACTGTCCGCTGAAACTGTCCGCTGAAAGCCCACACACGGGCGGACTGTCCGCCCAAACACTGTTCAGCGGACAAGGTTGGGCGAACAGTCCGCCCGTGTGTACGCGGCCTAAGATTACAGTGCTGTGTGTCTTTTGTGTCTTTTTACATTTTTGAATTTGCCGCCGTTCTCCGCTCCCGTGCGTCGTAACGTCGCAGGGAACGGAGCTCGGCGGCATTCGGCACTGTGAATCGAGCGCAGGACGGCTCGATCACACAGCGCGGCGGACATCGCTGGATCCAGGGGACAAGGTAAGTAACGTTACCTGTGTCCTCCCCTGCATCGAGCGGTGCAAGCCCGAGTCTGGCTCGGGGTTACCGCTATTGTAATGAAATTCCCAACCCGAGCCAGACTCGGGATTACCGCTGAGGAGGTTAAGATCACCAAACAAAAAAGCCAATGGGGTTGATTTACTAAAGGCAAATAGACTGTGCACTTTTCAAGTGCAGTTTCTCCAGAGCTTAGTAAATGAGATGAAGCTTCACTTTGCAAAGGATACCCAATCACAGGCAAAAAAAACAAAAATAACCCCAAAAAACAACATTTTTGCTTGCGTGTGATTGGATGACGGAAGTCAGCAGAGCTTTCCCATCATTTACCAATCTCTGGAGCAACTGCACTTGGCGAGGACAACCAGAGTGATCAGACACCTAGTCAGAGGGGCCACTGCTGCCGTGTCACTGGGTCTGGTGAGAGGGCCTTGCGACCATTACTTGTCTCTAGAGACTGAGCTTAAGAACTACATCCCCAGCTACCTATCACTGCCTGCAAGTCTTGTTGACTTGTTCTCAAGCACACCAACGTTTATTGGGTCCCAACGTTAGCTGAAGAGTCAGGACTAAAGATGCCCTTAACAGTTGCTATCCAGAGACCTTTTGCTCCTTTGCTTAGTTAAAGCAGTACCTCTTAGCCCTTGTACACACGGTCGAACATTCCGACAACCAAATCCGTCGGACAAAGTTGTCGGAAAATCCGATCGTTCAGAACGTGATGACGTTATGTTCATTACGACGGGACTACATTGAGGCTAGTAGCCAATAACTTTGGTGTAGGAATTTGATCTGAGCA
Source organism: Lithobates pipiens (assembly GCF_037356315.1). Taxonomy (NCBI): domain Eukaryota; kingdom Metazoa; phylum Chordata; class Amphibia; order Anura; family Ranidae; genus Lithobates; species Lithobates pipiens. Next base: position 55,698,286 of record NW_027507791.1, read on the forward strand.
TGCGTGGCACTTTGTCCGATCGGAATTCTCTACACATGATCGGACAAAGTCCGATCGGATCATGTTGTCGGAAAATTTTATAGCCAAGCTGGAAAACTTGGTCCGTTGGATATTCCGACGGAAACAATCCGATGGAGCCCACACACAGTCGGATTATGCAACAACGCGGTCCGATTGGACATTTTCCATTGGAATGTCCGACCATGTGTACAAGGGCTTAGAGGACACTACACTATACTGTAGGAAATCCCTTAACCAGCCGCTGTCATTATACTGTAGCACGTTGGCACGATCCCTCGAGCCGTCGTAGCTAAACGTCGGCTCCTTTAAGCAGGATAGCAGCTGGGAGTGCGCGGGCGCTGCACTTGGGGGTGCCGATGCTTGTGACCGACGGTCGCGATGTGTCTATTTTGTGTTAATACCCACAGTCAGGTTAAAGGTATTTATATTTGTGTCTTTATATGTACTTGCAGCTACTTTTATCCAACTACATTGCCTTGAAAAAGTATTCATACCCCTTGAAATTTTCCACTTTTTGTCATGTTACAACCAAAAACATAAATGTATTTTATTGGGATTTTATGTGATAGACCAACACAAAGTGGCACATAATTGTGAAGTGGAAAGAAAATGATGAATTTATTTTTTATTTGTTTTGCAAACAAATATATGAAAAGTGTGGCTTACATTTATATTTATCCCCCTTTACTCTGATACCCCTAACTAAAATCTAGTGGAACCAACTGCCTTCAGAAGTCACCTAATTAGTAAATAGAGTCCATCTCTGTGTAATTTAATCTCAGTATAAATACAGCTGTTCTGTGAAGCCCTCAGAAGTTTGTTAGAGAACCTTAGTGAACAAACAGCATCATGAAGGCCAAGGAACATACCAAGGTCAGGGATAAAGTTGTGGAGAAGTTTAAAGCAGGGTTAGGTTATAAAAGAATATCCCATGCTTTGAACATCTCATGGAGCTCTGTTCAATCCATCATCCGAAAATGGAAAGAGTATGGCACAACTACAAACATACCAAGACATGGCTGTCTACCTAAACTGACAGGATGGGCAAGGAGAGCATTAATCAGAGAAGCAGCCAAGAGGCCCATGGTAACTCTGGAGGCACTGCAGAGATCCACAGCTCAGGTGGGAGAATCTGTCTACAGGACAACTATTAGTCGTGCACTCCACAAATCTGGAATAGTGGCAAGAAGAAAGCCATTGTTGAAAGAAAGACATAAGAAGTCTTGTTTTCAGTTTGCCAAAAGCCAAGTGGAAAACACAGCAAGCATGTGGAAGAAGGTGCTCTGGTCAGATGAGACCAAAATTAAACTTTTTGTCCTAAAAGCAAATCGCTATATGTGGGGGAAAACTAACACTGCGCATTACTCTGAACACACCATCCCCACCGTGAAACATGGTGGTGGCAGCATGTTGTGGGGATGCTTTTCTTCAGCAGGGACAGGGAAGCTGGTCAGAGTTGAGAGGAAAATGTATGGTGGGCAATCTTAGAAGAAAACCTGTTATGTCACGTACACACGACCGGACTTTCCGGCAAACTCGGTCCGACGGTCTTCCCGACTGAGTTTCGGCAGAGTTAAGACGGACTTTCCAAATGAACGGACTTGGCCACACAATAGCCAATAGCTGCCCTTGTGTCGTATTTGTTCTGTCGAACCAGCACACAGACGAATGGTTTCCCTGATTTGAGTCCATCGGATAGTAGTCCATCGGATAGATTTGAAACATGTTCTATTTCTAGGTCTGACAGATTTTATTCCCAAAAAACTAACGGATTAGCCCAGGGACTAATCCCGTCGGACCTAGTTTGCCGGAAAGTCCGGTCGTGTGTATGTGGCAGTTTGCAAAAGACTTGAGACTGGGGCGGAGGTTCTCCTTCCAGCAGGAAAACAACCCTAAACATACAGCCAGAGCTACAATGGAATGATTTAGATCAAAGAATATTCATGTGTTAGAATGGCCCAGTCAAAGTCCAGACCTAAAGCCAATTGAAAATCTGTGGCAAGACTTGAAAATTGCTGTTCACAGACGCTCTCCATCCAATCTGAAAGAGCTTAAGCTATTTTGCAAAGAAGAATGGGCAAAAATGTCACTCTCTAGATCAGTGGTCTCCAAACACTGGCCCGGGGGCCAGATGTGGCCCTTTGCTTGCTTTTATCTGGCCCTTGTGGCACTGTTTTATCCAATGATGATACCAACAATGGGACTCAACTCCTACCAATGACACCAACGGCGTGGCACAATTCTTCCTAGTAACCCCCCCAACGATGGGGTACAGTTCCTCCCAATAACATCAACAATGGGGCCCAATGACACCAACATCGGGACACAATTTCTACCAATGACCCCAATAGGTCCCAGTACCTCCCAATGACACCAACAATGGGGCCCCCAATGACACCAACATTGGGACACAATTTCTACCAATAAACCCAATAGGGCACAGTACCTCCGAATGACACCAACAATGGGTCCCCCAATGACACCAGCATTGGGAAACAATTTCTACCAATGACTCCAATAGGGCACAGAGTCTCCTAATGACACCAATGATGGGGCACAATCCTCCCAACTACACCGACGATTAAACTATGTTTTTCTGACTGACACCAAAGATGGGGCATTGTTAACTCCCACTGCTGCTGGCAAATTTTCTACACACAATGGCCACAGTAAATTGGTCCTTTGTTTAGAAAGTTTGGAGACCCCTGCTCTAGATGTGAAAAGCTGGTAGAGACATCCCCAAAAAGACTTGCAGCTGTAATTGCAGCGAAAGGTGGTTCTACAAAGTATTGACTCCGGGGGCGCTATACAAATGTACACCACACTTTTCACTTACTGTAAAAAAGTCTGAAAACCATTTATCATTTTCCTTCCACCTCACAATTATGTGCCTCTTTGCGTTGGTCTATCACATAAAATCCAAATAAAATACATTTACATTTTTGGTTGTAACAAGACAAAATGTGGAAAATTTCAAGGAGTATGAATAATTTTTCAAGGCACTGGAGGTGTGTCAGAGGGGCTGAGGTTGTTCTTGGAGCCAAGGCACAGACCAGAGAACCCAAAATGATCAAGCGGCTCCTCCGGGGGTAGCTCTACATAACCTTTCAAAAACACATCGAGCAATAGACATGAGCGCCGTCAATAAATTCGTTTTGTTCTGTTCCGTTACGGTTCGTATTAAAATTAATTCATATTCCGTATTGCATGTCCGAAATTCAATTTCAATTCGTACGAAATACGAATTGTCGTTAGGTTCGTTAATTTGTACGAACGTTGTTTACAATGAATTTAAAGGCAAAAATATACCTCAATATGACAGTCGATGCTGATGGAAGTTTGTTTTTTATCCGAAATACGAAATTCCGTTGAAGAATTTTCTATCCGAAATACGAATTTTCATTAGATGAGGGGCTCCCACCATCCCTGTGCTGTGCTGACTTCCTCCTGGGGATTCGTAAACAAAAGTTTGTATTTCGTACAAAATTCGGACGCATGGCAATTCGTATTTCGGATCCTCCCGAACGTACGAATTTAGGGAAATTCGTCCGAATTTGTGATTCGTACGAAACTAATCGCACATGTCTATCGAGCAATTAGGTGCTTGTCACTAGCTGAAGAATTATGGAGCAATATATTTTCACTAGGAAGGTTCACCTTCTCTATTTGTTCTGGTGACCACTGTCATCAAGACGGAAAGTGATGGGAAATCCAACATTTTAGAGTTGTCACCAGAAAGAGAGGTGAACCTTCCAATAGGGACAAATAACCCTACGACAACTGTCTAAGCCCTTGTACACACGAACGGACATTCTGACAACCAAATCCGTTGGATTTTGTCCGACGGATTTTGTACGACGGATTTTGTCCGAAACTGTTGCATACACGCGGTCGGACCAAGTTGTCGAAAAATCCGATTGTACATAACGTGATGACGTTATTTCATTATGACGGGACTACGTTCAGGCTAGTAGCCAATAGCTTTGGTCTAGGAATTTGATCTGAGCATGCGTGGCACTTTGTCCGATCGGAATTCTCTACACATGATCGGAGTATGTCCGATCGGAGCAGTTTGTCGGAAAATATTTCCAGCAAGTTGGAAAATTTGGTCCGACGGATATTCCGATGGAAACAGTCCGATGCAGACCACACACAGTCGGAATATCCGACAAAGCGGTCCGATAGGACACATTCCGACGGAATCTCCGACCGTGTGTACAAGGGCTTAGATGGGAACTGTCCTCTCTTTGGTGGGATTACCTTTTACTTCCCTTTCCATTTTTAGAACAGAAAGGGAAGAAACTTCTCCCCAGCGAGACACAGATAACCAAACTTAGCCCTTGTACACACGGTCGGACATTCCGACGGAAAATGTCTGATTGGACCGTGTTGTCGGATAATCTGACTGTGTGTGGGCGCCATCGGACTGTTTCCGTTGGAATATACGACCAACAAAGTTTTATAGCTGGGCTATAAAACTTTCCGACAACATGATCCGATAGGACTTTGTCCGATTGTGTGTAGAGAATTCTGATCGGACAAAGTGCCACGCATGCTCAGATCAAATTCATAGACCAAAGCTATTGGCTACTAGCCTGAACGTAGTCCCGTCGTAATGAAATAACGTCATCACATTCTGAACGATCGGATTTTCCAACAACTTTGTCCGACTGTGTGTATGCAACAGTTTCGGACGAAATCTGTCGGACAAAATCCATCGGACAAAATCCAACGGATTTGGTTGTCAGAATGTTCGACCTTGTGTACAAGGGCTTAAACTTAAAAAATAAACTTACCAGGGTTTTAATCCTTCCCTACTCTGTCCACAAATAAAACAAAACCAAAAAAATAAGTTGGCTATGTTCACACTTTTAATAAATGCCCTTTTTTTCCCCAGAAAATACAAACACAGAGTTGGATTGCAGTCTCTCTTTATTGTTAAACAATCAAATCAAAATCTGTCCCGAATTTCCTCCATTCACATTCACCCTACGTCGCTGTTTTGTTCCTAGTCCTTTTAAAAATGGCTGCCGTCATGCTCCATTCTCTGGAATGCCAGGCCTCCAGCCAAAGAAGGCTTGTCTGAGGAATCCTCCTGCGGAGAGTTCCATTTCGGAGGCTCGATTCCCCGTTGGATACCCTCAGTGGGACACTCCGGATTCATAAATGTGTCTTTGACAGGCAGAACCAAACATCATAGCGAGCAGATGTCAGACATTTTCTGGTCAAGTGACCGCAAACAAAAAGAGACATTTAGGGGGAGAGGAGTGAATACATGAAAAAAAAAAAAAAAAGCGCAGGGCGGCGAGGGCCATTGTGTGCCAGCACACTGACAGAATAGATTGTGCTCCAACAAGACTGTACTAACTGAATGCGCCCTCCGATTTTCTGAAAAGCAGCATAGGGTGGCAAGATGTTAACGGGGCGACAGAGTGCCCCTTGTTCGTTCAATTTTTTTTCACGTCTTCATAAATCTTTGGAAAGACGGCCTTGCCTATCCAATTGAAGTTAAAAAAAAATGCTCAATGGCTTCTAATGACCACATGGCTTAGTTATCCACACCTAACTTTCTAATGGTTTTGGAGTCTATTTATAAACGTAACACCAAACTCTTATCTATTGCTCATTAGCGGCTCCATTTATGCACATTCATGAAATTTGTCTATTTTAATTGGATAAATTAGTTTTTTTTTGCAGGGGGTTAAGCCAACCATAGACGGTTCAAACTGGCTGAACCGGCCGAGATTCAAACCATGTATGGGCAGGCTGAATGTAACCAAGAAGGCTTGTCCAAGGAATCCTCCCGTGGAGAGTTCCATTTTGTTTGCTCGATTCCCCAATGGATACACTCAGTGGGACATTCCGGATTCATAAATGTGTCTTTGACAGGCAGAACCAAACAACGTGGGTCCAACCAGCCTGTTTGAGCTTGCATGCAGCTATTGCTAGTGGCTTTTATAGCCACTAACAATGTTCACTGTGTTCTCTCGGCGTGGACGGCAGTGGTGGGTCATCCATAAGGGTCAAAGGACGCATGGATTCCAATGGGTTTTTTTTTATTTTTTTTAGAAGTGCGTGATTAGAGCCAAAGGCTGTAATTGGCTTAAAAAAAGGGTGATCTTGTGGCCTCCCGAAAATTGGAGCACCAGCCGCCACTGGGGGACAGCCTCCCCTCTCCCCCCCCCCCCGCCGGGAAGATACAATAAGTAAGAGGGATTCCCCTCTCAACACTATCATGTGGGAACCCATGGATGAAGGAGAGAAAATGGCTTCATCTACAGTTGGCCTTAAGCTGATGGCCAGTTTAAGGCCAATTATAGATGGAGCGATTTTCTCTCCTGCAACCATGGGTTCCCACATGATAGTGTTAACAGGGGAATCCCTCTCCATTATACAATTGTCTTTTTCAATTTCCTTTAGGTTTACCTCCAACTATTTAGTCCAAGGGCCTGCCTGATTGCATACAAATTTAAATGTTTAGGTTTGACCTCATATGATATAGTTTTGGTAAATCTAAAGGAAAATTGTCCAATACAGTTCTATAATTTATGGCTAGCCGTATTTTGAAAATAACAAGGATTTCAGTTTATCTCCAAAAAGCACCATCCCATTTATTGTCCTATCTATGATAATATGGTAATAACCAATTGAGGTCTACATTTATTTCACTCAAGCTGGCCATACAATTTTCTTATTCAATTTCCTTTAGATTTACCTTCAACTGTTTAGAGTAAGGCCTGCCTGATTGTATACAAATTGAAAGTGTTTAGGTTTGACCTCATATTATATGGTTTTGGCAAATTTAGGAAAATTTGTATAATATATGGCCAGCCTCGGTCTTATAAAGTACCTCTATGATGGGGTCCTTGGGCCAATCTCTTGATGAGGTCCTTGGGCCAATCTCTTGATGGTGTCATTGGGCCAATCTCTTGATGGGGCCCTTTAGCCAATCTCTTGATGGTGTCCTTGGGCCCAATCTCTTGATGGGCTCATTGTGCCAGTCTCTTGATGGGGTCCTTGGGCCAATCTCTTGATGGGGTCCTTGGGCCAATCTCTTGTTTGGGTCCTTGGGCCAATCTCTTGATGGGTTCCTTGGGCCAATCTCTTGATGGTGTCATTGGGCCAATCTCTTGATGGTGTCATTGGGCCAATTTCTTGATGAGGTCCTTGGGCCCCATCTCTTGATGTGGTCCTTGGGCCCAATCTCTTGATGGGGTCCTTGGGCCAATCTCTTAAATTCGATCCTTGGGCCAATCTCTTGACATTTTTTCATTAATAACATTTTGGTAAAAAAGAAAAAAATAGAATTTTGGCAAAAATAGATTTTATTTTGGTAAAAATAGAAAAAAAATAGCATTTAATTAACCAATGATCTCTTGCTTTCTTAAAAAAAAAGGGATGACCTATGTGAAGTGATTGAATTTGGCAAAAACTTTCTAATTCTTTGCAACATTACAAACTTTTATATTGCACATTGAGTTGCTTAGGTAACATTTTGTTGAAAATATATGCTCTTTTGAATAATTTAGGGTTATTTTCAAGGTATGGGTTGTTTTAAAAAAAATAAATAAAGTTATCAGGTTAATAAGAGGCTGTTTTTTGACACAAAAAACAGGTCCCAGATAGTTGAAAGGAGCTTCTGTAACCCTCAGGAGCCATTTTTAGTCCATTGCACCTTAGAGTGGTATTATACCCAAAACCAAAAATTTATTATATAGCGGTTTACCAATCCTTAGATGTGATGGCTGCATTTGTTTTCTTTGGCTTTTATCCTCTCTGTTTTCATTTCCTGTATTAGTGAGACATAATTTTGGATAAATGAGCACAGGTGGCACAGCAAACAGAATTGCCAGTCTGGGGCGGGGGTGTGAGATATATTAGCAGATTTAGATACACTAACAAACTGAAGCCAAACTCCAGCTCACACGTTATAATCAGTTACAGCAGGGGTCTCCAAACTTTCGAAAAACAAAGGGCCAGTTTACAGTCCTTAGACATTAGGGGGCCTGAACTGTGACCACCACTGGGCGTAGAAAAGGTCCTGATGTCAATGGGAAAAAAACAATGCCCCATCTTTGGTGTCAATGGAAGCAAATGTGCCCCATTGTTGATGTCATTGGGAGTAATTGTGCCCCATCATTTGGGTCATTGGGAGGAATAGTGCCCCATCATTGGTGTCATAGGAAGGAATTGGGCCCCATCATTGGTGTCATTGGGTCCCATTTTTGGTGCCAATGGAAGGAAATGGGCCCCATCGTTGGTGTCTTTGGGAGAAATTGGATCCCATCATTGGTGCCATTGGGCCCCATTGTTGGCATCATTGACCCCATTGATTTGTAGATTTGCCACTAGAGGCAGGGTAGCTAAGCCATTACATTCACTTTTCTTGGCTTAAAGGGAACATCTTTTTTTTTATAGATATAAATGAGATCAGTTGGATTTAACCACTTGCCGCAAATCGCCGTAGCTGTACATCAGATAGCTGCCATAACCCCGGTATTTTTGCAGAAATGGCTGGCGGTCCACTTTCAGATAAATGTGGTCTCTGTGGCGGATTTGCCCCACCGTTGGCGTCTTTGGGAGAAATTGGACCCCGTCATTGGTGTCATTGGGCCCCATTGTTGGTGCCAATGGGAGGAATTGGGCCCCATCGTTGGCGTCTTTGGGAGAAATTGGACCCCGTCATTGATGTCATTGGGCCCCATTGTTGGTGCCAATGGGAGGAATTGGGCCCCATCGTTGGCGTCTTTGGGAGAAATTGATCCCCGTCATTGGTGTCATTTTGCCCCATTGTTGGTACCAATAGGGGGAATTGGGCCCCATCATTGGCGTCTTTGGGAAAATTCGACCCCGTCATTGGTGTCATTTGGCCCCATTGTTGGTGCCAATGGGAGGAATTGGGCCCCATCATTGGCGTCTTTGGGAGAAATTGGACCCCGTCATTGGGCCAAATTGTTGGTGCCATTGGGAGGAATTGGGCCCCATCATTGGTGTCATAGGGAGGAATTGGGCCCCATCATTGGTGTCATTGGGCCCCATTGCTGATGCCAATAGGAAGAATTGGGCCCCATCATTGATGTCATAGGGAGGAATTGGACCCCATCATTGGTGTCATTGGGCCCCATTGTTGGTGCCAATGGGAGGAATTGGGCCCCATCATCGGCGTCTTTGGGAAAAATTGGACCCCGTCATTGGTGTCATTGGGTCCCATTGTTGGTGCCAATGGGAGGAATTGGGCCCCATCGTTGGTGTCTTTGGGAGAAATTGGAACCCGTCATTGATGTCATTGGGCCCCATTGTTGCTGCCAATGGGAGGAATTGGGCCCCTTCGTTGGTGTCTTTGGGAGAATTTTGACCTCTTCATTGGTGTCATTGGGCCCCATTGTTGGTGCCAATGGGAGGAATTGGGCCCCATCATTAGTGTCATAGGGAGGAATTGGGCCCCATCATTGGTGTAATTGGGCCCCATTGTTGGTGCCAATGGGAGGAATTGGGCCCAATCATTGGTGTCATAGGAAGGAATTGGGCCCCATCATTGGTGTCATTGGGCCCCATTATTGGTGTCAATGGGAGGAATTGGGCCGATTGTTGGCGTCTTTGGGAGAAATTGGACCCCGTCATTGGTATCATTGGGCCCCAATGTTGGTGCCAATGGGAGGAATTGTGCCCCTTCGTTGGTGTCTTTGGGAGAATTTGGACCCCGCCATTGGTGTCATTGGGAGGGATTATGCCCCATTGTTAGTATCAGTGGATGAAATGGTACCTCAAGGGCTGGATAAAAGCAAGCAAAGGGCCACATCTGGTCCCCGGGCCACAGTTTGAAGACCACTGAGTTACAGCAAACAGTTTTTTTTTACTTTTGGAATAAGGCTAGGTTCATGTTACTGCAACTTATGGAGCGATCGGTACTGTGTTCATTCAGAGATGGAAGGGGTCGGTCAACAAAATATTTACCAGCCCCTTCCGTGCTCTTGAGAGGAGAGAAGGGGAGCTGGCAGCACTGCAGGAGGGAGACAGGAAGCAGAGGGAATCGGGACCGCAAGGGTTTATTTGTTGGTGCCCAGGAACACAAGATCAGCGGCAGGTTGGCTCTATGTGTGAATAGCCACCATTGTATGCCGGACGCGTGCGCAGTGATCTGTGGCCCCATCCGCTAGCGGGGGGAGCCAATCAGCGCGTCTGGCGGACTCAATGTCCGCCGTCCACCCGCGATCGCTCCACAGAGAGGCAGAATGGGGATCTGCCAATGTAAACAAACAGATCCCCGTTCTGTCAGGGGAGGAGAGAGATCTGCTGTTCCTAGTGATCAGGAACAGCAATCTCTCTCCTCCTCCAGTCAGTCCCCTCCCCTCACAGTTAGAAAGCACCTCCCTAGGGAACATGATCGCCTTTGATCGCCCCCTGGTCCCAAAAAAGTATCAAAAGTGTTCGATCTGTCCACCGCAATGTCGCAGTCCCGCTAAAAATCACAGGTCACCGCCATTACTAGTAAAAAAATAAAATAATAAAAATGCCATAAATCTATCCCCTATTTTGTAGGTGTGATAACTTTTGCACAAACCAATTAATATACGCTAGTTGGGATTTTTTTTTACAAAAAACATATAGAAGAATACATATTGGCCTAAACTGAGGAAGAAAATAATTTGTTTACATTTTTTTGGGGATAAATTATTATAGCAAAAAGTAAAAATATATAATTTTTTTCAAAATTGTCCCTCTTTTTTTGTTTATAGCTCAAAAAATTAAAACCGCAGAGGTGATCAAATACCAAACACCAAAAAAAAAAGCTCTATTTGTGGAGAAAAAAAAGGACATCAAAAAGGACAAAATAAATAAATAAAAATTCTATAAAATGATCGCATAAATTGTAGACACGATAACTTTTGTGCAAACCAATCAATATACGATTATTGTGATTTTTTTTAACAAAAATATGTAGAAGAATACATTTCGACCTAAACTGAGGAAGAAATAATTTTTTTAATAAAAATGCTATAAAATTATCCCATAGATTGTAGACATGATAACTTTTGCGCAAACCAATCAATATACCCTAATTGGGATTTTTTTTTTACCAAAAATATGTAGAAGAATACATATTGGCCTAAACTGAGGAAGAAATTATTTTTTTTACATTTTTTGAAGTATATTTATCATAGCAAAAAGTAAAAAATATTGTTTTTTTTTTTTCCAAAATCGTCGCTCTTTTTTTGTTTACAGCACAAAAAATTTTAACCGCAGAGGTGATCAAATATCACCACAAAAAAAAAAAGTTCTATTTGTGGGGAAAAAAAGGACATCAAAAAGGACAAAATAAATAAATAAAAATTCCATAAAATTATCCCATAGATTGTAGACGCGATAACTTTTGTGCAAACCAATCAATATACGCTTATTGCAATTTTTTTTAACAAAAATAAGTAGAAGAATAAATATCAGCCTAAACTGATGAAGGAATTCTTTTTTTTTTTTTTTTTTTCTTTTTAATTTTGGTGATATATAGTTTTTTTGGTGAAATATCGTTTTTTTTTCAAAATTTTCACTTTTTTCTTGTTTATAGCGCAAAAAATTAAAAACGCAAAGGTGATCAAATACCACCAAGAAAAAAGCTCTATTTGTGAGAAAAAAAGGACAAAATAAACAAATAAAAATTCTATAAAATGATCCCATAGATTGTAGACGTGGTAACTTTTGCGTAAACCAATCAATATACGCTTATTGTGATTTTTTTTTTTAAACAAAAAATGTAGAAGAATACATACTGGCCTAAACTGAGGAAGAAATTCGTTTTTTTACATTTTTTGGGGGATATTTATTATAGCAAAAAGTAAAAAGTATATATTTTTTTTAAAAATTGTCGCTCTTTTTTTGTTTATAGTGCAAAAAATGAAAACAGCAGAGGTGATCAAATACCACCAAGAAAAAAGCTCTATTTATGGGGAAAAAAGGACAAAATAAACAAATAAAAATTCCATAAAATGATCCCATAGATTGTAGATGCGATAACTTTTGCGCAAACCAATCAATATACACTTATTGCGATTTTTTTTTAACAAAAATATGTAGAAGAATAAATATCGGCCTAAACTGATGAAGAAATTATTATTTTTTATTTTTTTGGTGATATTTATTATAGCAAAAAGTAAAAGATATTGTTTTTTTTTCAAAAATTGTCACTTTTTTCTTGTTTATAGCGCAAAAAATGAAAACCGCAGGGGTGATCAAATACCACCAAGAAAAAAGCTCTGTTTGTGGGAAGAAAAACAACAAAATAAACAAATAAAAATTCCATAAAAGTATCCCATAGTTTGTAGACGCGATAACTTTTGCGCAAACCAATCAATATACGCTTATTGTGATTTTTTTTTAACAAAAATATGTTGAAGAATACATACATGCCTAAACTAAGGAAGAAATTCGTTTTTTTTTTTTTTTTTTTTGGGGGGGGGGGGATATTTATTGTAGCAAAAAAGTAACCATTCAATATACATTTATTGCGTTGTTTTTTTTTTTTTTTACAAAAATATGTAGAAGAATACATATCGGCCTAAACTGATGGAAAGTGTTTTTTTTTTTTTGGGTGATATTTATTATAGCAAAAAGTAAAAAGTATAACTTTTATACAAACCAATTGGTTTGCATAAAAGTTATACTTTTTACTTTTTGCTATAATAAATATCACCAAAAAAAAATGTTTTCATCAATAAGCGTATATTACGCTTATTGCGATTTTTTTTAACAAGAAATATTTACATACATAGGAAGAATTTTTTTTGTACATTTTTTTAGGGGGGGGGGGGGGTGTAGAAGAATACATATTGGCCTAAATTGAGGTACACATTTTTTATTTTTTTATTTTTTTTTGGGGCGGGGGGATATTTGTTATAGCAAAAAGTAAAAAATATTTGTTTTGTTTTTTCAAAATTGTCGCTTTTTTTGCTTATAGCTCAAAAAATTAAAACAGAAGAGATGATTAAATACCAGCAAAAGAAATCTCTATTTGTGGGAAAAAAAGGACGCCAATTTCATTTGGGTACAATGTCGCACGACTGCGCAATTTTCCGTTAAAGAGACGCAGTGCCGTAGACGCAGTGGGTAAATCCTTTTGGGGCTGAAGTGGTTAAAAGCACTTTGTACAATTTGTAATTATTATCGGGCAGCCATATTTGCTTATTACATGTGCAGACTCTGCTTCCTACCCTTTGGAAACAATGCACTTCATTGGGGGGGGGAAATGTATATTTACTGTATATATTTGTTGTGTCACCAGTACAGGAAGTGAAAAGCAATCTCCCCAGTGGGGACACAGCAAAAAATAAGAAAATATTAATTAATTAATAAAAAATAAATAAAAAATAAAGATGTTTTAACCATTGCTTACGCTATACAAAAAAATAAAATAAATACAGTTGACTACAGATCGCTTTCAACTTCCCATCACAATCTTTTTATTCTGGGGACTTCCTCTTCCCAGACAGCTTAACAGAGAAGTAATTACTTTTATGAAGTTTGTCCAGCCTCCTGGCAGAGCTCATTGATGTGAAATCTCCCTAATGGTCGGGTCGTTAGTAGGTAACAGTGTTTTTCCTGTGACCTGAATATGCAGAGCGAGCTTAGGCCATGGAGTTTGCATAACAAAGGATGGAATTAGTGGAAAGTGGTAAATAAACACTTCAAATACCCCTCCTGCAAATCAGGAGACCGACCCAAGCTGGCCGTACATCCAATACGAACATTCATACGAAAATTTGTCATCAGTGCATTGGACGTGACGAATGTTGTTCAAAATTGAAATAGCTTTTAACATTCAGTTTGAGAACAAATATAATTTTTACTGAACCCCATACACTGTTAGAAATTTGTTTGCCGGAAAAAAAAATGTCATCCTGCTCCTAATTTTTTCGTCCATTCCATCGATCTGACCTCGCTAACAATTAGAAAATGTTCTGAAAATGAAAAATTCTGAACAAAATTCTGCTAGTATATGGCCAGCGTAACCACTTGACTTCCAGAAGATTTACCCCCCCCCCCCTTCATGACCAGGCCATTTTTTGGGATACGGCACTGCATTACTTTAACTACTTCAGTCCTGGAAGATTTGGCTGCTGAATGACCAGCCCATTTTTTTTTGCGATTCGGCGCTGCCTCGTTTTAACTGACAATTGCGCGGTCGTGCAACGCTGCATCCAAACAAAATTGACGTCCTTTTTTTTTGAAAAAATAGAGCTTTCTTTTGGTGGTATGTGATCGCCTCTGTGGTGTTCATTTTTTGCGCTATAAACAGAAAAAGAGCAACAATTTTGAAAAAAACACAAAATTTTGTACTTTTTGTTATAATAAATATGCCCATTTTTTTTTAAAAAAAGCCAATTTTTTCTCAGTTTAGGCCGATATGTATTCTTCTACATATTTTTTGGTAATAAAAAATCACAATAAGCGTATATTGATTGGTTTACGCAAAAGTTATAGCGTCTACAAAATGGAGGCTAGATTTATAGCATTTTTATTATTATTATTTTTTTTTTTACTAGTAATGGCGGCGATCTGTGATTTTAATCGGGACTGTGACATTATGGGGGACATATCGGACAATTTTGACATATTTTTGGTCATTTATAGAGCGATCAGTACTATAAAAATGCATTGATTACTGTAAAAATGTCACGGGCAGTGAATGGGGTTAACATTAGGGGGCGATCAAGGGGTTAATTGTGTTCCCTGGGAGGTGATTCTAACTGAAGGGGGGATGGGACTGACTAGAGGAAGTGATGGATCGTAGTTCCTAGCTAATAGGAACTCATGATCTGTCACTTCTGTGTTCTGTCCCTCGTGCTTGTGATCGCTCGTGGCCAGTGGTCATCACGACCATCGGCCACGAGCATCGGCACCCCCGCTGTGCATCGCCACCCTCCGGCGGCACATGCGTGCCTACTGTGCCAATCCTGCGAGCCGACGTATAGCTGCGTCGGTTATTGTACCGACCTGCCACAGTCAAATAACGATGGCTGGTCAGCAAGCGGTTAACTGACAATTGCGCGGTCGTGCGACGCTGTACCCAAATAATATTTATGTCATATTTTTTTCTCTCCACAAACAGAGCTTTCTTTTGGCGGTATTTGATCCCCTCTGCGGTTTTTATTTTTTGCGCTGTAAAGAAAAAAATGCCAACAATTTTGAAAACGTTTTTTGATTTCTGCTTTAAAAAAAATCCAATAAAAAAATGTAAAAAAAAATATCAAATTTCATCAATTTAGGCCAATATGTATTCTGCTACATATTTTTGGTAAAAAAAATCACAATAAGCGTATATTGGTTTGCGCAAAAGTTACAGCGTCTACAAACTATGGGATATTTTTATTTTTTTACTAGTAATAGCGGCAATCAGCAACATATAGCAGGGCTGTGATATTGCATTCGGACACTAACTGACACTTTTTGGGGACCAGTGACACTAATACAGTGATTAGTGTTAAAAAAATATGCACTGTCACTGTACTAATGACACTGTCTGGTTAACATCAGGGGCGATCAAAGGGTTAAATGTGTTCCTAGCTGTTGTTTTCTTACTGTGAGGGAGTTGCTTTTACTAGAGGAAGACATGGATTGGTGCCCCTGCTTTGCAGGTACAGGGGATCCATGCCTTCTGTAATGACAGAATGGCGATCTGCCTTGTTTACATAGGCAATAGACATGTGCAATGGCTTTTGTCCAAATGCATTTTCGTCCGAATTTTAGGTATTTTCGTTATCGTTTTAACAAACGATAAAAAACATGCAAAATCCGAAAACCGAAAGATCCGACATTAACAAATGCTTTATTTAAATTTTCATTGTGACAACAGTTCGATATAGATAGGAGATTCGACATGATGCTGACAATAGCAATCTGTGTCCATCGAACCTGTGGTCAAATGTGCCTAACCTTAGCTCTATTAGTCCAAGATTATTCTACATAGAAAGAAAATATTCGACATAGAGAGAAAAGATTCGACATAGAGAGAAAAGATTCGACATAGAGAGAAAAGATTTGACATAGAGAAAAGATTCGACATAGAGAAAAGATTCGACATAGAAAGAAAAGATTCAACATAGAGAGAAAAGATTTGACATAGAGAGAAAAAATTTGACATAGAAAGAAAAGATTCGACACAGAGAGAAAAGATTCGACGTAGAGAGAAAAATTTGACATAGAGAGAAAAGATTCGACATAGAGAGAAAAGATTCCACATTATAGAGACAATAGCAAAAAAGGTTGAATGTGCCTAACCTAACTCTATTAGTCCAAGATTATTCCACATAGAGAGAAAAGATTTGACATAGAGAGAAAAGATTCGATATGAAGATTCGACATGAAAATTCAACATGAAAATTCGAACCAGTCGCCGCGAGCGGACATTTACGGTCAAATGCTCCGCCCATATGCTATAGAAGAATTCTAATGTTGGTTGACTAGTTATAATAATTAATAAATATAATTATTACTAGTGTCATACAACATTAGAATTCTACTATAGCTTGTAGGCGGAACATTCGACCGGAAATGTACGATCGCGGCATCGTACAGTTTAGCTGCTCCGACGAATCTTCTTAGAACATTCGACACACACCGTAAGCCTTCAATGACAGATTCGACCTTAATTATTTCAGATTTTTCGACGAAGGCATTTTTTAACTAAACAAAATAAATAAAAACTAATTTCGGGAGTAACGAAATAAATTCATTTTTCGGACGACAACTAAATTCCGAAACAAAATATTTCAGTGTGCACATGTCTAATAGGCAGATCGCTGTTCTCCCTTTGTGCCAAAAGATCGGTGGGTGCCATTGAGTTATTTGATGCACTTATTCTTCCCAGATGGATCAGAGTGAGTCTGATTGGGTGGCACAGTGGTGAGTCTGATTGGGCGGCACAGTGGTGTTGTGGTTAGCAACTCTCACCTAGCAGTAAAAAGGGTCGCTGGTTCGAATCCCAACCACGACACTACCTGCCTGGAGTTTGCATGTTCTCCCTGTGCCTGCGTGGGTTTCCTCTGGGTACTCTGGTTTCCTCCCACACTCCAAAGACATGCAGGTAGGTTAATTGGCTTCTGTCCAGAATTGGCCCTAGTATATGAATGGGGACCTTGGATTGTGGGCTCCTTGAGGGTAGGGACCAATGTGAGTGTGCAATGTACAGGGATAGGGGTAGATACACACTCAGGTTGAACTGGATGGTCTTTATTCAACCTTACTAACTATGAAACTATGATTGATCACATGCTTGGCACGTAACCGCCTTGACCAATCAGAATTGCTCTGATCTGTCTTAGTATGAAAGAAGGTGAAGAAGACCATGGCTTTCAAACCCTTGAATCTCTGCATTTGCTTCATGCCCAATAGGTCTCAATACAGGGGGGGGTGACAACTTTACCGCAGCATTAGGAGACCATGGTTAGTGTTGTCACCCTTTTACAGGAAGTGCTAATCTGGAAGGATCACCAAGTATTTAAGACGTGGTATCACTGGCAGCAACTTAAAATAACATGGAAAGCTATGTTGTGGAAATACAGAGAAGTTTTTATTCTTTAGCTTTATAAGCACTTCAGGATAGATGAGCGATCACGCACAATACTGATGCATATATCTTCCCCCTGGAACCATCATTTCAATGTTACCAATTTTTATTTGGTAGAGGAAGCCATTTCTGCTAGTTGAAGGACCTTTCCTGCGTCACCCTCTTCAGCCGAGGTGACAACAGCAATTCATCTGAGTCTGATATATTCACACATTATGCACATCACCCGCTGGGAAAATTACTGGTGTGGCTTTCACTCTACAAGTCATTACTAAACTATCTTATATACACTCTCCTCCCTCCCGTGATTTGCTATTGTGCACCACCATTAAAGGAAACCATGTTTGGAAGAAATAAGGAGGCTGACCTTCCTCTGAAAATGCTGGCTGTCTGTGGGGCTGAGTACTAGAGAATTCTTGAAGATCTGACCACCTGATCCTGGGTCTACATTGAAGCCTCAAGCTGGCCATACACTTATGCTTCGTACACACGATCGGACTTTCCGACAACAAAGTTTTGTTGGAAAATTTGAGAACCTGCTAGCCAACATTTGTTGGTGGAAAGTCCGACAGCAAATGTTCGAGGGAGCATACAAAAACGGTCGGACTTTCAGCCGACAAGCTCACATCCAACATTTCCCGTTGGAAAATCCGACCGTTTGTACGCGGCCTTAGATTTTCATGTGAAGGTTTGCACAAAAATAGTTTTGCAGAACATTTGATAATACCTACACAAATTTGTGTAGGTATTATCAAATTTAATAGACTTCTCAAATTTTGTACATCTCAAAAAATGTTGTCCAATTGCAATAATATTTAATATTTTAACATTTGACTTCTCAGTCACCACCATCTTCTCAAAATCATCTTCTGGTCCCATTATCTTCTTTCTTCCGCTATTGGGTGGCCACTAATAATGCATGCTGGAGTTGGATTCATCCTCATCATTATCTCACCACTTGGTTGAACCTTGGACATCTGCACTGCCCTATTGCCATAGTCAGTCTACATTTAAAAAAAAAAGAGAAATTGGGCAAAGTAGGACCCACTTTCTGGATCGAAAATGGCTGCAATGTCCACACTCCCTAGGTTTTGGCATAGTTACATAGTAGGTGAAGTTGAAAAAAAGACACAAGTTTATCAAGTCCAATCCATGTGTGTGATTATATGTCAGTATTACATTGTATATCCCTGTATATTGCGGTCGTTCAAGTGCTTATCTAATAGTTTCTTGAAACTACCGATGCCCCCGCTGAGACCACCGCCTGTGGAAGGGGATTCCACATCCTTGCCGCTCATACAGTAAAGAACCCTCTACGTAGTTTAAGGTTAAACCTCTTTTCTTCTCATTTTAATGAGTGGCCACATGTCTTTTTAAACTCTCTTCCGTGAAAAAGTTTTACCCCTATTGTGGGGTTATCAGTACGGTATTTATAATTGAAATCATATCCCCTCTCAAGCATCTCTTCTCCAGAGAGAATAAGTTCAGTGCTTGCAACCTTTCCTCATAACTAATATACTCCAGACCCTTTATTAGCTTAGATGCCCTTGACTGTATTAGAGATTCTTCTTTAAAAAATACCCAACCAGTCCAACATTTATTATCACAGCAGCCCAAACCATACCATTGCATTTCCACTATGTATAGACTTCTAACGTTGATAGATATAAGCGGGGACTCATACTTTGAAAATCTTTATTGACCAGCAAAGCGTGCTATGAGCAAGGCCACAGTGGTCGAAACACGTTAGCATTGTTTTACTGGATGTACATGTGTAATCAATAAACATTTTCAACGTTTGCGTTCACAGAGTTTCTGGCTTATATTTATCCTTAAAACGTTATACCGTTAAAAGTATTCAGGGGCCCAGCCACGAGCACCAGTTTTCAGCCTTAGATAGAGTCACCAGTAGTAGAGTTTGTATAGACTTCTTTAATCTATTCCTAACTATAGATCCAGCTAAGGAACAGCTTTCCCCAGAAGGGGAAAGTGTAAGTGCCCTACAACCTTCCGCTCTTCAACTCTTCTATCTACCTTCATCACTCCTCCTATAAATATCTTGATCCTACCCCACTTGAATGACATGGGACAAACCATTAAATAAGGGAGCCTAACTTACAGGTGCTCTATCCAGCTACATACTTGTCGGATTTACTACTTCGTTTGCCCTCCTCCAGAGATAATGGATCTGTGCTCCCAGTCTCAATCACTGCCCTCTTCTCAAAATCCAATCATCTTCTTTCTTCAGCCATTGGGTGGACACTAATAAGGCTTGCTTTGAGTTGCAAAGTAGAAGACGCTTTGTAAGCCTACTTTGCCAAAAAAAATGTTTGTAAATGTAGACTGACTATGGTAAGGGTGCAGTGCATATGCCCATAGTCCAGCCGAGTGGAGGAATAATGCAACACCAGCAAGCATTATTAGTGGCCACCCAATGGCTGAAGAAGATGATGGGTCCGGAAGATAATATCGAGAAGATAGCAGTGACTGAGACTGGGTACACAGATCCATTATCTCTGGAGGAGGGCAAACTAAGTACTAAAGCTGACAAGTCTGTAACAGGGTAGGGCCTCTATTAGTTAGGATCCCTGTTTTAGTGGTTTGGCCCGGGTCATTCAATTTGGGTAAGGTCAAGTTATTTAAGGGGGGGAGCAGTGACGGTGGAGGAGAGAAGAGTTGATGAGCAGAAGGATGTAGGGCACTTACACTTTCTGGGGAAAGCTGGAACCCAGCTGGACCCATAGTTGGGAATAGGGGAATAGATAGAAGAATCAATACAATGTATGAAGAGAACAGTCTCATGGATACTGCAGTGCCCTTCCTGACTTTGGGATGAGTTAAGTGAAAATCTTTAATGTGCATTTAACACTCTTCCATATCTTTAGAAAGTCTATGGATACAATTGACTATGAAAGATGCATAAATTTATGCAAGTTTAGCAAATGCTTTAACTCAGCTTCGTGAACACTACCAGAATAGGTAAGCCAAGCTTCCATAGTAGAAATGCAATGGTTTGGTTTGAGTAATGGTTTGGGCTGCTGTCAAAAGTACTGGACTGGTTGGGTAATCTTGCAGATAAATCTCTAATACAGCCAATACCTGGGGAATTTGGACATCACAGACAGTTTACGTTCAGAAAGAGTGGCATCCTAGTGAAGGAAGGTCCAGCTGCTTTGCAGTGGAAGGAAGGTTCCGTGGCTCATGGGTCTCATGGGTCTCGGATGTTCAGCAAAATTTATTTTAGACTAGGACTGGAACCAGGACTGACAACTCATGGGGCCCACGGGCAATAGGAGATTATGGGGCCCCCACGCAATCAGAGATTATGGGACCACACAGTATACACAAACACACACACACAGTATACAATCACACAGTATACACAGACATGTTTCTATTGGCTGAGAAGGTACTGGAGAGGTGGGGCAGCTATAATCTCAGGATTTTTAGACCAAAAGGATGTCAGTAAGGGACATTTCAGGGTCAGATGTAAAAAAAAACACAGCTTTTTACATACTGTCCCTGGTTTTACTGAGGCTGACAACCCTTATGGGGCCCCCTAGTGGCCGGGGCCCTCGGGCAGTGCCCGAGTGGCTAAATGGTCAGTCCGCCCCTGACTGGAACAACTGGAGACAGAGGGCCCCCTCCTAGGTGTATAAGTGTGTGATTTCTGACATGACCCTAAAGCCGACTTTAGTAAGGAACCTTAACAATATAGTGACTGGGCCGATGGTTATTAGGGTCTTGCCATCACTGGAAACATTTATTGTAGGCCTAAATGTGGGAACTGGCTTAAAAACCTGCAGTTATGGGGGTGATACAAGTATACCACGAATACTTGCACATTATGGAGAGAGGTCCTCGGGGCCCCAATCAGTTCTCTGTTAAGTTCTTTCCATCATAA
Source organism: Lithobates pipiens (assembly GCF_037356315.1). Taxonomy (NCBI): domain Eukaryota; kingdom Metazoa; phylum Chordata; class Amphibia; order Anura; family Ranidae; genus Lithobates; species Lithobates pipiens. The sequence continues at coordinate 55,719,768 of NW_027507791.1, forward strand.
CACGTCCTTTATACTGCCCAGTTTTTACTGGTAAAAAATTCCATCAGGGAGATAGTGTGGCATCCCTGTGAAGTGAACTGGGATCCTTTTAACAGAACCCTATGGTGCCCCTCAAATTGAGAAGCCCATTTCATGCTCTCATTGTTTCCAAGCGTGGTAGGGGGGACAAACTCCATACTGTATCCAGCCGTCAGAAAACACTGCTAAGAGGTGGGGGAAGGGACCTACCCCCCCCCCCCCCCTCCAGTCCCTTTCTTATCTGCGTTTAAGTTAGTATTAGTGGCAAGCTGAGTGATGGTCCCAGTGGTTGGCAAGCAACTTCACTTTCACTCTATACAGGCAAACGTTGCTTCTCAATTTACCTCGTACAATGGCACAGCGGGGGAGAGGCCTGCCCTATACAAACTGACTTCTATTAAAGTTGTTAAAAAACCCTTTAAGTGAAAGAACCACCTTTGGCATGGAGAGCCCCATTATGGGCCTTAAATAAATCAAACTCTAACTGCTGATAGATGGGGCGCTTCAGCAAATTGCATTGAAAAATGAACCTATTTTGCCTTGAATGGCCTAGAAATGTTTATCCAGGCTGCTGGCGTATCTTTTGTACCTGGGGCAATTTATAACTTAATGTGGTTACTAAACGACCAGGCGGGAGAAAAATTTGAATAAATGAATCAAGCTTGAGATATAGGCTGCTATGTAATGCACCAAAAAAAAGAAAAAAAAAAAGAAAAGGAGACGCCACTGGTTGTCCTGGGGAACCATGTTATCTCCTTGCTTTCACCCCGTAAAATCAGAACAGCAGCCAGACTGCAAACACAGCTTTTTCCAGAACTTTTAATGATCAGTGCCTAGCTTTATTTGAACTTTTCAGTACATCTAGTCCTTGATTCTGTCAGTCTTCCACATGCAATATGGTTGAGCAGTCAAGTATGTTTGTCTGGACAGGTCTAAGTGCGGCATTTGGCTGGGTAACCCGATTCTACTGCAACCCATACCATTATTGAATACGCCACCTTACTGGGACCCGCCCTCTTACTGCACCTCTACCTTACTGGGACCCGTCCTCTTACTGCACCTCTACCTTACTGGGACCCGTCCTCTTACTGCACCTCTACCTTACTGATACCCGTCCTCTTACTGCACCTCAACCTTACTGGGACCCGTCCTCTTACTGCACCTCAACCTTATTGGGACCTGTCCTCTTACTGCACCTCAACCTTACTGGGACCCGTCCTCTTACTGCACCTCTACTTTACTGATAGCCGCCCTCTTACTGCACCTCAACCTTACTGGGACCCGTCCTCTTACTGCACCTCTATCTTACTGGGACCCGTCCTCTTACTGCACCTCAACCTTACTGGGACCCGTCCTCTTACTGCACCTCTACCTTACTGGGACCCGTCCTCTTACTGCACCTCAACCTTATTGGGACCCGTCCTCTTACTGCACCGCTACCTTACTGGGACCCGTCCTCTTACTGCACCTCTACCTTACTGGGACCCGTCCTCTTACTGCACCGCTACCTTGCTGGGACCCGTCCTCTTACTGCACCTCTACCTTACTTGGACCCGTCCTCTTACTGCACCGCTACCTTACTGGGACCCGTCCTCTTACTGCACCTCTACCTTACTGGGACCCGTCCTCTTACTGCACCTCAACCTTACTGGGACCCGCTCTCTTACTGCACCTCTACCTTACTGGGACCCGCTCTCTTACTGCACCTCTACCTTACTGGGACCCGTCCTCTTACTGCACCTCTACCTTACTGGGACCTGTCCTCTTACTGCACCGCTACCTTACTGGGACCCGTCCTCTTACTGCACCGCTACCTTACTGGGACCCTTCCTCTTACTGCACCTCTACCTTACTGGGACCCGTCCTCTTACTGCACCTCTACCTTACTGGGACCCGTCCTCTTACTGCACCTCAACCTTACTGGGACCCGCTCTCTTACTGCACCACTACCTTACTGGGACCCGCTCTCTTACTGCACCTCTACCTTACTGGGACCCGTCCTCTTACTGCACCTCTACCTTACTGGGACCTGTCCTCTTACTGCACCGCTACCTTACTGGGACCCGTCCTCTTACTGCACCTCTACCTTACTGGGACCCGTCCTCTTACTGCACCTCTACCTTACTGGGACCCGTCCTCTTACTGCACCTCAACCTTACTGGGACCCGCTCTCTTACTGCACCTCTACCTTACTGGGACCCGCTCTCTTACTGCACCTCTACCTTACTGGGTCCCGTCCTCTTACTGCACCTCAACCTTACTGGGACCCGTCCTCTTACTGCACCGCTACCTTACTGGGACCCGTACTCTTACTGCACCTCTACCTTACTGGGATCCGTCCTCTTACTGCACCTCTACCTTACTGGTACCTGTCCTGTTACTGCACCTCTACCTTACTGGGATCCGTCCTCTTACTGCACCTCTACCTTACTGGGACCCGCCCTCTTACTGCACCTCTACCTTACTGTGACCCGTCCTCTTACTGCACCTCAACCTTACTGGGACCTGTCCTCTTACTGCACCTCTACCTTCCTGGGACCCGTCCTCTTAGTGCACCTCTACCTTACTGGTACCTGTCCTGTTACTGCATCTCTACCTTACTAGGACCCGTCCTCTTACTGCACCTCTACCTTACTGGGACCCGTCCTCTTACTGCACCTCTACCTTACCGGTGCCTGTCCTGTTACTGCGTCTCTACCTTACTGGGACCTATCCTGTTACTGCACCCCATCTTTATGGGAACCTCTCCTGTCACTGCAACCCCCCATACTGGGATCTATCCTGTTATTGCACCCCACCTTACTAGCATCTGTCCTGTTACTGCACCTCCTATTGCTGGGACCCATTCTCTCAATGTGCTCACACCTTACTAGGACCTGTTTTGTTACTGGGCCTCCACCTTACTGAGATGTGCCCCTTTGCTGTATCCTATCTTTCTGAGGCATGTCCTGTTACTGTACCCCCACCTTACTGGGAACTGTCCTCTTTTTGCATCTCCATCTTACTGAGATCTGTACTGTTACTGCACACCCACTTTACCAATAACTGACACTTTATTGCATCCCCATCTTACTGGGGAATGTCCTGTTACCATACCCATGTCTTACCAGGACCTGTCTGGTTACTACACCAACACCTTTTTGGGACCTGTCCTGTTACTGTCCCCCCACCTTACTGGGATCTGTTCTCTTGTATAAACAGGCCAGTAGCCAATAGCTTTCGTCTTTTAAATTTATTCTGAGCATGCGTGGCACTTTGTCCGTCAGAATCGTCATGGTTGATCGACATGATCGGAATTTAAACTATCGGATTTTGTTGTGGGAACATTTTAGATCCATCTCTCAAACTTTGTGTGTCGGAAATTCAGACGGAAAAAGTCAGATGGAGCCCACACGCGATCGGATTTTTCGACAACACAATCTGATCGCACATTTTCCGTCGGAATGTCCAATCATGTGTACGGGGCATTACTGTACCTCTATAGGTCTCATTACTGCATCTCCACCTTTCTGAGACTTGTCCTCTTAGTGTTCTCCCTCCTTCTTAGACCTGCCCCTTTACTATGCCCCACCTTACTGGAACCTGTCCTGTTACTGTACCCCCAGTTTTAATGTCCCTGTCCTGTTCCTGCTCCACAATCTTACTGGCCCTGTCCTGTTACTTCACCCCTATTTTTCCAGGGCCTGTCCTGTTACTGCTCCCCCACCTTACTGGGATCTGTCCTGTTACTGCTCCACAACCTTACTGGCCCTGCCCCGCCAAGCTCACGTGCAGAAGCGAACGCATACGTGAGTAGTGCCCGCATATGAAAATGGTGTTCAAACCACACATGTGAGGTATCACCGCGATCGGTAGAGCAAGAGCAATAATTCTAGCCCTAGACCTCCTCTGTAACTTAAAACATGCAAACTGTAGAATTTTTTAAACGTAGCCTTTGGAGATTTTTAAGGATAAAAGTTTGTCGCCATTCCACCAGCAGGCACAATTTTGAAGCGTGACATGTTGGGTATCAATTTACTTGGCGTAACATTGTCTTTCACAATATAAAAAAAATGGGCTAACTTTACAGTTGTCTTATTTTTTAATTCAAAAAAATTGAGCTTATAAGACCGCTGCTCAAATACGGTGTGACAGAAAGTATTGCAACGACCACCATTTTATTCTCTAGGGTGTTAGAAAAAAAATGTATAATGTTTGGGAGTTCTAAGTAATTTTCTAGCAAAAAAAAAACAGTTTTTAACTTGTAAACAACAAATCTCTAAAAGAGGCTCGGTCCTTAAGTGGTTAAGATGCTGAAAAGTTACTTTATGGTAGAACTGGTCGGTGTTAAAAATACTGGCAACCAATCCTTCAGGCCGGTTGGAAGTAAGGGGCATTTGTCCCGTACACGGCAGCAGCGCGGCACAAGCAGGGACATAAGCGGCACACCAACGCACTTCATCCATGGCCAACAAAGACATCACATGGGCTTAGTCAAGCATTGACTCCTGCTGAGGAATCAGCAGACACCTCTAGTGTAGATCCTTAATAAAAGCGCCGGGCTGTATTACACACGTTACAGTCCAGTGACTGTGAAATTGTCTTCATATGAATGAGCGTGGAAAAGCCTCTTTGTCGCTGCTCCTCTGCCTTACTCCTGGGGATTAGTCTTCTCATCATTGGAACAAAAGGAGCGGCTGCAGCAAAGGATTCTGGGAGCGTTGCTCTTCAAGGCAGGAGATGGCGGCAGTGTTAGATTGCAAGGCCAAAGAAATAAAAAATGATGTATATGATGCAGTCTGTCATCAGTATTACATATTTAGTAAGGTTTTAAAAGGTTTAAAAAGACACTTTTCCGGTGATGGGTCTCGCTGTCTAAAAAAAAATGGTAAAAAAAACATTGAACACTGCTGGAGATTCTTAAAGTCTTTATTCTATTAATTTATTTAGTTTTATTTATTTGTTGTTTTATTTATTATTTATGTTTATTTGTATAATCTCTTCTTTATTTACTATGCATGTATGTATTTAGTTTTTCTTTTATTTGCTGGAGGTTCTTAAAGTCTTTATTCTATTTATTTATTTGTTCTCTTATTTATTATTTATTTTTATTTGTATAATGTCTTCTTTATTTACTATGAATTTATGTATTTATTTTTTCTTTTATTTGCTGGAGGTTCTTAAAGTCTTTATTCTATTTATTTATTTGTTCTCTTATTTATGTTTGTTTGTATAGTCTCTTCTTTATTTGCTATGCATTTATTTATTTAATTTTTCTTTTATTTGCTCATTTATTTATTAGGCTGGGTTCACACCTATGCCAATTGAATGCAGGATTTCTCCTCATCCAATTCGCATAGCAGTAGAATGTGACCGTCCCTCTTCACGTATAAATGGGGTGGCTGTGGAGCGTACTGCACAGAAACGCTGTGCGTCTTTAGCTCTGTTTCAGGGCCGAATCTTTGCCTGAATTTGGCCCTGAAATGGAGCTAAAGACGCGCTAATACAGTTTTATTTATTTGTTCTCTTATTTATTATTTATGTTTATTTGTATAATCTTTTCTTTATTTACTTTGCATTTATGTATTTCGTTTTTCTGTTATTTGCTGGAGGTTCTTAAAGTCTTTATGCTATTTATTTATTTGTTCTCTTATTTATGTTTATTTGTATAATCTCTTCTTTATTTGCTATGCATTTATGTATTTAATTTTTCTTTTATTTGCTCATTTATTTATTAGGCTGGGTACACACCTATGCCAATTGGATGCAGGATTTCCCAGCATCCAATTCACATAGCAGTAGAATGTGACCGTCCCTCTTCATGTATAAATGGGGCAGCTGTGGAGCGCACTGCACAGAAAAGCTGTGCGTCTTTGGCTCTGTTTCAGGGTCGAATCTTTGCCTGAATTTGGCCCTGAAACGGAGCTAAAGATGTGCAGCGTTTCTGTACAGTTTTATTTATTTGTTCTCTTATTTATTATTTATATTTATTTGTATAATCTCTTCTTTATTTACTATGCATTTATGTATTTAGTTTTTCTTTTATTTGCTGGAGGTTCTTAAAGTCTTTATTCTATTTATTTATTTGTTTTATTTATTTGTTCTCTTATTTATTATTTATGTTTATTTGTATAGTCTCTTCTTTATTTACTATGCATTTATGTATTTAATTTTTCTTTTATTTGCTCATTTATTTATTAGGATGGGTTCACACCTATGCCAATTGGATGCAGGATTTCTCTGCATCCAATTTGTATAGCAGGAGAATGTGACCGTCCCTCTTCACGTATATCAGGGGCAGCTGTGGAGCGCACTGCACAGAAACGCTTTGCGTCTTTAGCTTTGTTTCAGGGCCGAATCTTTGCCTGAATTCGGCCCTGAAATGGAGCTTAAGACGCACAGAAACGCTGTGCAGTGCACTCCACGGCCGTGCACAGGAACGCTGTGCGTCTTTAGCTCAGTTTCAGGGCCGAATTCAGGCAAAGATTCGGATGCACAGCGTTCCTGTGTGACCTGCAGTCGGTTCTAGTGTGAACTGAGCCTTATTATTATTATTATTTTCATTTTTTTTTGCTTTCTTTCTTTCTTACTCCATTGAAAAATGCAACTTGCCTGGCTGTCATGCTAATCTAAAGGCTGCAGTAGTTTCTTAAGCACTCCTCTGGAACAAGAATTCAGACTAGGTGTTCTGCCTAGACAAAGACTTTCCTGATTGGCATGCTTGTTGCAGATCAATGACTTAGAAAGTACTCAAGCCACTGCAATAGCACGACAGTCAGGCAGGTGTGAATTTGGACTTGCTGCCCCTTCATCTCCAAGCCTGTGGTCTACTGTGTTGGGGACCGCAAAATACTCTCATAATTACACTAGCTGCATTTAAAATGATTTTTAATGATTTAAATGCCCCAAATCTTCTCCAGTGCTGGTCATATCTGTGCAGTGACTCCTCATTGCCTTATTCTTACACTAGAAAGGCTATGGGTATGGCCCCATTGAGGCCTATAGGCATTCACTGTACAGCATAGATAACACTTGAGCCTAATGGAAAATACCTTCCTGGGCTTGAGGAGTCCACTAGGTAGAAATAAGTAAACTAAGCATCGGGGGAAAGAGGGGTAAGGCAGGGCTGGGGCAGTTAGATTATATTTGATTTGGGGTCTAGGGAATGGGAAGGGGGCATTGGGTTTTTAATGAAAATGTCACCAGTTGGGGGCCTAACAAATTCCCCAGTCCTAAGTAACCTAAGTTACTTAACCATCATCAATGGCTACATCATGGGGTCTTGTGATCAAGCAGAGTCCGGTGAAAGGAGGACTTGTCACGGGTCCCTACTGGCTGCCATGAATGCTCTATCTATCACTCACTCCATTTATCTGGCTGATGAACCACGAACAAGAAGTGACTGAGTGACACCACAGACACAGGGTGTTAGCATGCATGGCTATCAGAGGAAGGCCAAGAAGACAGAAGAAAACCCAGGGGGCAGTTCAGTTAGGGGCTGGGGCAGTTAGAGTATATTAGGTTTGGAGTATAGGGAATGGGAAGGGGGCATTGTGTTTTTAATTAAAGTGTATGTAGACCATAACAATAAACATCTCTACATTATCTTATAGAGATGAGGAGAGGAGGGCGTGTTATACACTAAGGTGATAACTTCCATAGATACAGTACTGTGAGTGAGTGTTATCACCTTAAAGCAGTAGCAAACCGCAGTTGATGAAGAAAAACATTCTGAGAGACTTACCTTAGAATGAAGCCCTCCAGCGTCACGCTGTCACTGATGAGAAGGCTGACATCTTCCCCTGGTCTTCTTTCCGGGTTCCTATCCTCCAGCTATATGAGTGGCCATGAGCGCGATGCCGTTACTCCCACGCATGCACGCGGGAACCACCGATTACGGCTTAGGCTCTGATGGTCAGGCACTGTAATGTCACCGGTTGCATGCACTCTGATATCTCCTGTGCAGGTTTAGGAGAGATTCCCAGTACCTACAGGTAAGCCTTACTATAGGCTTGCCTGTAGGTAGAAGTGGCAGAACAGCATTTACTACCACTTTAAGACAGGAAGTGTATTACTGGCAGGATCTCCAATAAAAATGAATGCTACAATATATTGAACGTTCTTTCTTATGCCGCGTACACACGACCGGACTTTTCGACATCAAAGGTCTGACCGAACGATTCCGGCGGACCATTTGATCATGTGTGGGCTGCAGCGGACTTTTGATTTGCAAAAATCCGACAGACTTTAGAAATGGAACATGTTTCAATTTTTTCCGCCGGAACTCTGCCGGACCCAGTTCCTACTGAGAAATCCGCTCGTGTGTATGCTAGTCCGACGGACAAAAACCAACGCGAGGGCAGCTATTGGCTACTGGCTATGAACTTCCTTATTCTAGTCCGGTCGTACGTCATCACGTTCGAATCCATCGGACTTTGGTGTGATTGTGTGTGGCCAAGTCCGTTCATTCGGAAAGTCCGTCAGAACTCTGTCAGAACTCCGTCAGAACTCCGCCGAAAGTCCGTCAGACCTAGTCCCTCGAAAACTCCGGTCGTGTGTATGCGGTATTAGGTTTAGATACGCTTTCAAACTGAACTTGCCCTTTATGGACCATTTTCAATCCATTCAGACCCCAAATAGGCCTACCTAACCATGCCCACTCGTTAGTAAAAGTCTCCCCCATTTTTTGGGGGTAAGGTTCACCAGTTGGGGGCCTAACTATTAGACTGTTCTGCTCACAATGCTTTGGAAGTGCAGTGGGGTTGAGTTTGGCGTTAAAGTCCCGGAATATATATTTATAAGAAGGCTTTGGGTAATTCGACCTCCTGTCATCCACCCAATTCTGATAAATCACTTGTGGGTGGGCTTAGCCTTGAAGTCAAATATTTTATCTTTGATTCCTTGCAAATGTTGTCCCGTTGTGTCATGTGTGATGAATCTGGCACTAAGCCACAGCTCGAATTGCTCTCTTCTCATGACCATCTCCCTTCAAAAGGAATTTAAATTAAAACCAAACATTCCCCCCCCCCCCCCCACCCCATCCCACTGGACATCTCCTTTCCTTCATTCCAGATCTGATGACATGCTGCACTCTTCATTAGCCTGGCAACATTGGAAAGACCCCTACACAAATACTCTGTTCCTCATGTTTTCATTGCAACGCTTGGCTGGACAAGAACAGAAAGAGGGGAGGCCAGATGGAAGACTTCAGAGCTTAAGGCAAAAAAAAGGTTGACTACTACAGTACTGATGATGCTATTTTCCTACCGCCCAATTATATTGTGTGGGAACAAGGGAAAAAAAACCTTTCCAATGCTCCCGCCAGCCCCTTCCCACCCCATGTTGAACCTAGCCTGCCCACTTATTGATATCCCTCTTTCAGGTATAACCTAGGTCATACCAGTAGTGGAGGTCATCAAAGGTGACCATTTGTGCAGTCCACATCCTTTTGTTGGCTGCTAGGTTGCTGGGGGCCAGGCCATACAGCTTCAATGGTTGCTAGGTTGAGGAGGACTGCCTACACCAGAACAACCAATGTTACTGTGCCAGGGCGGGGGGTGACACCTACATCCTAACAACAAAGGATGCTGCGTGACAAGGGCCATCTGCAACCTAGCAATAAAAAGGCTGCACAGCGTCCATGGTTGCTAGGACTCTGGTGTTTGGGCTGCTAGGATGCAGCCAGCTGTCTTCACCATAACAGCCAATGATAGCTTGCAGCCCAGGGGCTGAACATACATGGGGCATAATATGTACAGAGGACAGAGTGTCTGATATGGACACTCCAGCCCCAGTACTCTTCCCCACCATGTGCCACCATTGGCATCACGGCCCCGAGCATGATGTATATTCATATTGTTAAAGTATATTCATAGCTGAAACTTTTTTGGTTTCAGCTAGACTAGGGAATGTTAAACCCATTATCATTTTTTTTTTCTCTTTCCCATTGGTGAGATTCCCCTTAACTCCAATGCCAGGGACCTGGTAGGAAATGACTGTAAATCTCTCCAAAATTTAGGGGAAATTTCCTCTAAGGCCATTGTCACTAGAACAGTCCGTCACCTTACTGTCTGTTCTAAAAAACAACCCTAAAAATATGGATTTTTTATCCCTTCATCTTCATTCATCATCACTAGGAATTTCACAATTTCCTGTGGTCTCTCGAAGACAGGAAATAATCGGAAATCTCCCCAATGGAATTATATAAACAAAAGTGTAGCGCTGAATATACCAAAACGGAACACCATAGGTGTGGTGGGCCCAGGTATATCAAAACAAATGGTGAGTATAAGTGCTATGACACCAAGTCATAATATTCAAAACCTCATGAGGATATGAAAAACAATGCAAAACAATAATAGTGTATAGTGACTATAACATGATAGAGTCCAAACACTGAAAAAAATAAGTATGAATGAACTTCATAGAAATTATGTCCAATCAGATGGCTGTAATAAAGTCCTCAGTGACAAATCATGGGATGATGTAGGCAAGAAGATGACTGTTTCATCTAATGGAAGATTGTAGATAAATACTTCTTACCAGATAAGGTGGACCCACCTGTCATACGATGAGTGGGTCAATTGGGCATATGTTGGCTGAAAGCCAGATGCTCACCGGTAGTACCAACTCAGAGGTAGACGGAGCCTGTAGAGAGATCACTCCAGAAGCAAATGTTGGATCAATCAGCAAGTATGGATCCAGGTATGGCAACCAAATATCCAGAACTTGGACAAGTCCTCCAAGCAGGTAAGGGTTGGACTTAAATAGAAGGTCCCTGCAGGGGACCAGTGAGGAATGGAACGTTGTCACATTAAAACCATGTTTACAAAAAGAAAAAAGGTTCCATATGGTGAAGGTCATAAAAAGTAAAAGATTTTTAATCTTATAAAAAGTACAAAACATCAAAGGCAAATGATTGCATAAATTGCGATCACAAAAAAATGGTAGTAAAAGCAATGTGGGAAGCATGTATAGCAAATCTGACACGTTTCGTCCCTAAAGGTCTTCAATTGGGGCATGCCAATACTTAAATATTTTTTTTGCTTGGTTGTGGAAAGTATGGGAAAGGCGAAAAAAACCTTATAAATTTATCTTTTGCTGTATGCATTCCATTGGGGAGATTTCCGCTTATTTCCTGTCTGACCTAAGTTACTTAACCATCATGAATGGCTACATCATGGGGTCTTGTGATCAAGCAGAGTCTGGTGGAAGGAGGACTTGTCACGGGTCCCTACTGGCTGCCATGAATGCTCTATCACTCACTCCATTTATCTGTCTGATGAACCATGGCCAAGAAATGACTGAGTGACACCACAGACACAGGGTGTTAGCATGCATGGCTATCAGAGGGAGGCCAGGAAGACAGAAGAAAACCCAGGGGGGCAGTTCAGTTACTTTCCTTCTGTAGCGTATCTATTAACCACTTCACAGAGCTACAAGAAGTCACTGGACTTATTATTCAAGTGCAATACCTGAGAATGTGATAGGATGGGGCAATTGTGTACATGATCATAACAAAATTAAGAGTTTTCATTTCCCTGAATTATTTATTTATTTATTTTTTTACGAAAACCTGGACATTTTGACAAAGGTTTCCCATTTTGGCCATGTGCAATGGAGTCAATGGAGCAATGGGCTTTACATATCCCTCCAGAGGGTTAGGGGGGGCTCTTTTTATCTATCCTGTGCCTACATTCAACTCCAATCCATGTTTTACAGAAACAGCTATCACAGACAGTACTCAATTTTCTCTCTTACAGAAACAGCTAAATTTTGTCGAAATGTCCAGAATTTTGCCAAAAATTTTGGCATAGTAGAAATGGTCAACTTTGCTCCTCTCTGGACCCTGGCAGCAGGTTTGGGATGGAGAATATTAACTGAGCCAGATATAAACGCCCCGAAATGTATCCATTATTACCCTGTAATAGTAGTCGCCATTTTTTTTTTTTTACTCTTGTAAAGCCATTGTACATTGTTTCTATGCAATACGCTTTAAATATCCCCCAGGGGTTAGGGAAGCCCTTTTATCTATCTTAAACCTTTTCTTATAGCCAAGAAACAGCCCCTTATTAGCCTCAATATATTACTTTTTTTGCACAGTATGACCACTTCTGAGAGTGTCAATCTCTTGGATCTCACGCTGACTTCCACTTCACTACTGTGTCCTGTTAGTGTCTATTTTATTGTTGTATCCTGAAAAAATATAAAAGTATAACTAAAATCAAACCTTTTTTTCATGTTGGAAAGAAGGGTAAAGAAGGGTTATAGGCCCTGCCAGTTTTTGTTGTATCCTGAAAAAATATAAAAGTATAACTAAAATCAAACCTTTTTTTCATGTTGGAAAGAAGGGTAAAGAAGGGTTATAGGCCCTGCCAGTTTTTTTTTTGTCAAAAAGCATTTTGTTTGGTTCAGCCATAGTGGAGATGGGTTAGAACACCTCTCTATTTCGTATGTGTTGGAGACCGTGCTGGACTGACTGAATCAGTCACTGGTCCTGGGTGGGTGGTTTTGTGGGCGTTCGGAGGAATTTCTTCTGGTAGGAATGTGCCCAATGGTGGAAAGTGGTCATAATCCTGTTGGTCACACACATAGGTTGGTGTCATGGTTATGCAGTGATCTTCCTCTGGTTGCTTACCTCCCCTCGTGTGTTCTGACTAAGAGGCCAGCCACTTCCACCTGGTGGTTTTTATAACCCCTCCTCTAAGCATGGCTCCACCCCAGGCAAACCTATATTAACCTGTGCACTGCAAGCCAACAGTGCTGATCAACCATTGTGTATTCATTGTGTGTTTGGCTTCCTGGTTTCTGCTTGCCGTGTGCTCTATGTTTGACTCTGTTACCGACCTTGGCGTGTTCTCAACGATTCCTGTCTGCTTGTGACCTTGACCTTTTGCATGTCCCTGACCATCCCTGTCTGCCTGTGACCCTGAACCTTTGGTGTGTACTCTGTTGTTCCTGTCTGCTGGTTGCCCTGACTTCTACCGTATCCCCTTACTATCCTTGTCATTCCAGCCTGCTGCTTCATTCTCCTGTAGTCTACTGTGAGCGTGAGCTGTGAGACTCTAGGGGCCACGACCTGGAGCCAGACTGCAGCGAAGTCCATCCTCACCACTGGAGGCTCTGGCGAACCCCCGCTGGCTCTTAGACTCCGCGCCCTGGGGAATCTATGCTCCAGCTCCCATTGGGATCTGTGTTAGTGATCCTGTAGACCTGTGTCCTGAATCTCCCTGGGTACAATCCGCAGCAGTCAGCCATAGGGCCCACAACCTTGCGGTGCACTCCTGATCCCTACGGTGTGCATCTGTCACCTGGTCTCAAGTGACCTGACAGTTGGGCTCACACACATAGAATGGACTTGCGTCTTTTTTCAACCTCACCTACTATGTAACTACTGTATGTAAATAGTACAATAGGGAGATTTTCCCTCACTTCCTGTCCCTTAGGCAAAACAGGAAGTGAGAGGAAATCATTTTACCAGGGTCTCTTCCATCCCTCCATCTTCACCAGGGTCATCAGAACTAGTTGAACTAGTGTTCCCATCAGAAGATTGTTCTGGGGACAACCCAAAATGTGGGATTTTCTTTCACTTTCTCTTTCAGGGATAATAAAAAACATAACAAACAGAGAGGGTCAAAAGAAATGAGGAAAGGGGGTGCACCCGGTATCCAAAAGAATTATGAGTTTGGAAGTCGTTTCAAGAATTTTTATTGAGAGTAGCAGCAAGTATAGCAAGCCAACATGTTTTGGGGGGAACAAATTCCCCCTTTTTTCAGCGCTGTTGCTCCATGATAGTTGACTGGGAGTAAACCCAGGCAACTAGCCAGGTAGACCAGATGTATATTTACAAGTCTGATGTAGGCTGAGTGACAGCTATGGCTACAGGGGCGGATTGCTACTCCCAGTTAACTAGCATGCAGCAACAACCCTAAAGATGGGGGAATCCTTTCTCTCAAACTGTGTTGGCTTGATGTACTTTGCTACTATATGTTGCTACTATCAATACAAATTCTTGAAAGGTCTTCCAAATTTGCAATTCTTTTGGATACTCCTTTCCTCATTTCTTTGCAGGCTTACATGTGGAAATGACCTTAAGGCCAACCAAAAAGGCAGCAGCCCAAGACCCAACAGGGTTATGGCCACTTTCCACCATTGGGCACATTCCCACCAGAAGGAATTCCTCTGAACGCCCACAAAACCACCCACCCAGGACCAGCGACTGATTCAGTCAGTCCAGCACGGTCTCCAACACATACAAAATAGAGAGGTGTTCTAACCCATCTCCACTATGGCCGAACCAAACAAAATGCTTTTTCCTTTAATTATACTTTAAATAATTATAAAATAAACAAAAATTATTGTGTTCTACCACTTTAAATTATTTATGTTATTCTTTCTTCGCCATTTTTTTCTTTTCTTTCTTGTCTATGTCCCAGCGGAGAGATTTCCCTGAGCTTCTTGTCCCAGAGAGGAAACAGGAAGTGGGAAGGAATCTCTTCAAAGTGAGGTCAGTTTCCTTATTTGTCTCCACAACAAGTGTTTGAAGATTTGCTCTCACCTTTTGTTTTGCTGAAACTTTTGGATTTGGATTTCCCATAACTTTCTGTCTTAGGACAGTTGTCACCAGGACAGATAAAGAGGACAAACAGCAATAAAAACTTAAATTACTCTAAGCCCTTGTACACACGGTCGGACATTCTGACAACAAAATCCATCGGAAACCGGTGTTGCATACACACGGTTGGACAAAGTTGTCAGAAAATCCGATCGTTCTGAACGCGATGACGTTATTTTGTTACGACGGGACTACATTCAGGCTAGTAGCCAATAGCTTTGGTCTAGGAATTTGATCTGAGCATGCGTGGCACTCTGTCCGATCGGAATTCTCTACACACAATCGGACAAAGTCCGATCGGATCATGTTGTCGGAAAGTTTTATAGCCCAGCTGGAAAATTTTGTCCGTCAGATATTGCGATGGAAACAGTCCGATGGAGCCCACACACAGTCGGATTATCCGACAACACGGTCCGATAGGACATTTTCCGTCGGAATGTCCGACCGTGTGTACAAGGGCTTATGCCCCGTACATTAGAAATTCCCACTGTGTGTAGGCTCCATAGGACATTTTCCATCGGAATTTCCGTCGCACAAAATTTGAGATCTGCTTCTCAAATTTTCCGACAACAAAATATGCTGTCGGAAATTCCGATCGTGTGTACACAATTGTTCCACGCATGCTCGAAATCAAGCAGATTTGTGTTGTACGTCATCGTGTTCTTGACGTTCGCAATTTCCGACCAACTTTGTGTGACCGTGTGTATGCAAGACAAGTTTGAGCCAACATCAGTTGGAAAAAATCCATGAATTTTATTGTCGGAATGTCCGATCAATGTTCGATCATATGTACGGGGCATAAATGTCAATTCTTGAGGTGGTGAGGAGCTCTTGAGAAGGAGAGAAGGTGTATTGGAGTTGCCTTGCAGTTCTAATTGTCCTAGGACTTCTGAAGATGGTGCTTAGGAAAAAGTAATTACAGGAATGAAATAAATAAGAAAAAGAAGCATCACTCCATTAATAATGTCACAGAATGATATTTTACTTAAAGCGAAGTCCCAGGCTAAATAAAATGATTCTAGGTCTTGAACAATAGAGCACCCCCTCGTTTTTGGTTATCGGTTTTTATTTTTTGTCAGTTTGTACCTCTTTTGCTGTTCTCCAGTTGGACTTCCGTTGTACCTTGTTGTGGCAAGGTATGTCATTTTGGTCCCTGTGCTGCTTTCTGGGACCTGTGTGTGTCCCAGAAGACGATGGGACCATTCAGAAAGTGCAGCACAACTCGTGCATGCACAGAAACTGGCTGGTAAACCTGAAGGCTTCACTGCCGGTTTCCCTTAGTTGCAATGCAAGTGCCTGCACCCGATCTGATGGACGAATAAGCTTCGGGGAGCCGACATTGCGGGATACCTGGACAGGTTAGTGTCCTTATATTAAAAGTCAGCAGCTACATTATTTGTAGCTGCTGACTTTTAATTTTTTTCTTGGATTCCGGAACTCCGCTTTAAAGTGGTTCTAAAGGCTTGAGATTTTTTACCTTCATGCATTCTATGCATGAAGGTAAAAAACCTTCTATGTGCAGCAGACCCCCCTCCCCCCCAGCTCCCCTAATACCTACCTGAGCCCCATTGCGATCCAGCTATGTGCACGAGAGCCTCGCTTCTCCAAGGACTCTCCCTCCCCATTGGCTCCCAGTAATGTCAATCACAGCCAGTGAGCCATTGAGGAGAGAGAGGAGGAGGGACCAAGCTGCGGCTCTGTGTGTGAATGGACAGACAGAGAAACTACTCAGGAGCGAGCCTGCTTGGGTGCCCCATAGCAAGCTGTTTGCTCTGGGGGCACTTGGCAGGAGGGAGGGGCCAGGAGCGCCGGCAGCGGGACTCGAGAAGAGGAGGATCAGGGCAGAGCAGGTAAGTATGACCTGTTTGTTTTTGTTTTGTTTTTAAACTCGCTTTTAATATAACTTTAATAATTACTAAGGAAAGCCAACGCATTTCGGAGGTTGAATCCCCCTTCTTCAGGGCTGAAGAGAATCAAACGTCTGAAATCTGGACCAGAAATTGCAAGAGCATGGAAACTTCCATCAGGTCTTGCTCCAGTTGGACCTCCTTGGCAGATGTTCTAACCCTCCCCCAACCTATCCAAGACTCCAAAATAGTTTTTAGACTTGACGCCAACACACTTTGCCGATATACCAAAATTTCATCGAAGTGTGCAGAATTTTGATTAAGCAAAGCAAAAATGGTCAACTTTGCTCACCATGACAACGCTTGGGCCAGGGATTTGGTTCTGGCGGGAGATTTGGGAAGGTGAATATTAACTCGGACATATATAACAGCCCAGAAATTGATTCCTATGAGATCCTATGAGATCCAGTATTTCTCAGTGATAGTGGTTGCCAATTTTTTGAAACCATTGTACATTGTAACAATGAAAGCTGCACATCCAGCATAAAGGATCTAAGATTAACAGTTGATGACGTCTTACGGCCTCCTTGCCGATAACAACTTATTTATGATATCTTTACCATTTTTTTTTTTTTTTGGAAAACCATTGTTTTTTTGGAATTCTGAAAAGGAAGCAGTCTGAAGAGGGGTTAAGTATCACTTTACAAGCAATTTCCTCAGGGCAGTTGGAGGATCACTCTCTGAATATGCTTCTTCCAGGCTGGATAAGATATGGGCTTCTTCTGAGACTGGGGGCGCCTCCGGGGTCGAAGGACCAACATTCATCTTTGGTGGTGTCGCTTTGCTTGTCCGCCTTCATCCAGGTCTCATTTCCGACTGTTGGAGATGGCTATTCGTAATATCTGTAGATCGATGTATTATTGTCACAAAACAACACCTTCCAGTTTCTCGGTACAATCTGTTTCTCATGAAATTCTGCAGTTGATTCATTGTCATGTTCCACTCCAGTATTGTTATTTCAGTATACACATCTTACTTTGCTATTAAGGCTGAACTCCGGGCAAACTGCTAAAAACACATATAGGGGAGCCGTTTTTTTAGGATTTGTATTTCTTGCCATCCTTTCCTGAGATTTATACAGCTCTGCCACGCAGTCCTGTCTAGCAGGGGTAGGGACCTAATTTTTCTTTGCTGCAGTTTACAGTGGTGTGAAAAAGTGTTTGCCCCCTTCCTCATTTCCTGTTCCTTTGCATGTTTGTCACACTTAAGTGTTTCGGAACATCAAACCAATTTAAACAATAGTCAAGGACAACACAAGTAAACACAAAATGCAATTTGTAAATGAAGGTGTTTATTATTAAAGGTGAAAAAAAATCCAAACCATCATGGCCCTGTGTGAAAAAGTGATTGCCCCCTAAACCTAATAACTGGTTGGGCCACCCTTAGCAGCAACAACTGCAACCAAGCGTTTGCGATAACGTGCAATGAGGCTTTTACAGCGTCCTGGAGGAATTTTGGCCCACTCATCTTTGTAGAATTGTCCTAATTCAGTTACATTAGAGGGTTTTCGAGCATGAACGGCCTTTTTAAGGTCATACCACAACATCTCAATAGGATTCAGGTCAGGACTTTGGCTAGGCCACTCCAAAGTCTTCATTTTGTTTTTCTTCAGCCATTCGGTGGTGGACTTGCTGGTGTGTTTAGGATCATTGTCCTGCTGCAGAACCCAAGTTCGTTTCAGCTTGAGTACACGAACAGATGGTCGGACATTCTCCTTCAGGATCTCTTGGTAGACAGCAGAATTCATAGTTCCTTTTATCACGGCAAGTCTTCCAGGTCCTGAAGCAGCAAAACAGCCCCAGACCATCACACTACCACCACCATATTTTACTGTTGGTATAATGTTCTTTTTATGAAATGCAGTGTTCCTTCTACGCCAGATATACTTGGACACACACCTTCCAAAGAGTTCCACTTTTGTCTCATCTGTCCACAGAATGTTGTCCCAAAAGTCTTGGGGATCATCAAGATGTGTTGTGGAGAAATTGAGACGAGCTTTGATGTTCTTTTTGCTCAGCAGTGGTTTTCTCCTTGGAACTCTGCCATGCAGGCCATTTTTGCCCAGTCTTTTCCTGATGGTGGAGGCATGAACGCTGACCTTAACTGAGGCAAGTGAGGCCTGCAGTTCCTTGGACGTTGTTGTGGGGTCTTTTGTGACCTCTTGGATGAGTCGTCGCTGCGCTCTTGGGGTAATTTTGGGCGGCCGGCCACTCCTGGGAAGGTTCACCACTGTTCCATGTCTTCGCCATTTGTGGATAATGGCTCTCACTGTGGTTCGCTGGATTCCCAAAGCTTTGGAAATGGCTTTATAACCCTTTCCAGACTGATAGATCTCAATTACTTTCTTTCTCAATTGTTCCTGAATTTCTTTGGGTCTCGGCATGATGTGTAGCTTTTAAGGATCTTCTGGTGGACCTTACTGTGTCAAGCAGCTCCTATTTAAGTGATGCCTTGATTGTGAACAGGTGTGGCAATAATCAGGCCTGGGTGTGGCTAGAGAAATTGAACTCAGGTGTGGACAACCACAGTTATAGTATGTTTTAACAAGGGGGGCAATCACTTTTTCACACAGGGCCATGATGGTTTGGATTTTGTTTCACCTTTAATAATAAACACCTTCATTTACAAATTGCATTTTGTGTTCACTTGTGTTGTCCTTGACTATTGTTTAAATTGGTTTGATGTTCCGAAACACTTAAGTGTGACAAACATGCAAAGGAACAGGAAATGAGGAAGGGGGCAAACACTTTTTCACACCACTGTACTTTCACCTGCATGTCTCTACTACACCTCCACGCTGTGACAGGACAATGAAAGGAGAAGCAGCACACCGATGACGTCTGTCACTCTGCCTTCCCCTACTATCAGCATGGCTTCTTTTACTGCAGAATATCTGATTGGCATTTTGTGCCATGTGACATTTTATTAATTTCCATGCACTGCAGCTCCACTGTGGAGAGAGATGGTGACGTCAGGTAAGCTTGAAAAATGAAGCATGTCTGCATTTTTGCACAACACACAACCTACCTCAAGGCGGTGTTGTAGTACAGCCGCAGCCTCACCAGCACCCATCAAAGCAGCCTAATCAGCGCCCATTAAATGCAGCCTCATCAGCGCCCATCAAATGCAGCCTCACCAGTGCCCATCAAGGCAGCCTCACCAGTGCCCATCAATGCAGCCTCACCAGTACCCATCAAATTCATCCACACCAGCACCCATCAAATGCATCCTCTCCAGAGCCCATCAAATTCTGCCTCATCAGCCCCCATCAAATGAAGCCTCACCAGAGCCCATCAATGCAGCCTTACCAGTGCCCATCAATGCAGCCTCACCAGTGCCCATCAATGCAGCCTCACCAGTGCCCATCAATGCAGCCTCACCAGTGCCCATCAATGCAGCCTCACCAGCGCCCATCAAATGAAGCCTCATCAACACCCATCAAATGCAGCCTCACCAACGCCCATCAAATTTAGCCTCACCAGCCCCATCAAATGCAGCGTCACCAGCGCCCATCAATGCAGCCTCACCAGCGCCCATCAAATGCAGCCTCATCAGTACACATCAAATGCAGCCTCACCAATGCCCATCAAATTTAGCCTCACCAGCCCCATCAAATGCAGCGTCACCAGTGCCCATCAATGCAGCCTCACCAGCTACCATCAAATGCAGCCTCATCAGCACCCATCAAATGCAGCCTCACCAACGCCCATCAAATTTAGCCTCACCAGCCCCATCAAATGCAGCGTCACCAGCGCCCATCAATGCAGCCTCACCAGTGCCCATCAAATGCAACCTCACCAGTGCCCATCAATGCAGCCTCACCAGTGCCCATCAATGCAGCCTCACCAGTGCCCATCAATTGCAGCCTCACCAGCATCCATCAGATGCAGCCTACCAGTGCCCATCAATGCAGCCTCACCAGTGCCCATCAATGCAGCCTCACCAGTGCCCATCAATTGCAGCCTCACCAGCATCCATCAGATGCAGCCTACCAGTGCCCATCAATGCAGCCCACCAGTGCCCATCAATGCAGCCTACCAGTGCCCATCAATAAATGTTTGCTTGCTTACATTCATTCAGGAGTCGGGACACAGACACAGTCCTCCATCACCACTGCGCTTCTGACACTATGTGAGCATAGAGCGGTGGCTGCCTGCTGATGTTTAGACTTAGTTACTGCAAAGAGAAGAGAGAGTAGGAACAGCAGTGGCCGGGCGCCCTGGGTAACAGTGCACCCTGGGCGGCTGCCTAGTTTGCCTAGTGGTAGCACCGACGCTGGGTGCAAGAGAAGCGGGAAAATTACTCAGAACCCCAAACATTATTTATATATATATATATATATATATATATATATATATATATATATGTTTTTAGCAGAGACCCTAGGGAATAAAATAGCGATTGTTGCATATTTTTACGTCAGACAGTAGTTGCACAGGAATTTTCAAACGCGTTTAAAAAAAAAAAAAAACAAAGAAAAAAACGGTTTCATAAATAAAAAAAGCAAAAAAAAAACAAGTTAGTCCACTTTTTTTGTATAATGTGAAAGATGATGTTATGCTGAGTAAATAGATACCTAACATGTCAGGCTTTAAAATTGCATACACTCATGGAATGGCGCCAAACTTTGGTAATTAAAAATCTCCATAGGTGATGCTTTAAACTTTTTTACAGGTTATCAGTTTAGAGTTACAGAGGAGTTCTCAGGCTATAATTGTTTCTCTTGCTCTAACGCACGTGGCGACACCTCACATGTGTCATTTGAACGCCGTTTACATATGTTGGCGCGACTTAAGTATGCGTTTGCTTCTGTGCGCGAGCACGCGGGGACGGGGGAGCTTTACATTTATTTATTTTTTATTGTTTATTTTACCTTTATCTTTTTTTTTTTTTTACACTTTCTCTTTAAAAAAAAAAATTTGATCACTTTTATCCCTATTACAAGGAATGTAAACATCCCTTGTAATAATAATAGTGCATGATAGGTCCTCTTTATTGAGAGATCTGCCGAGATTTAAAAAAAAATGAACTGTCTCGGCCTTTCCAGCTTTGTTTACATTCGGTGACCAGCACATGATGTCATAACATCCGAGCGTCATAGAGATGACTGGGGAACAAATGATCAACTTCTGGCGGTGACCGATCCTACGGACCAGCCCGGAGAAGCACCGGAGGGCAGCGGGAGGGGGGGTGGAATGTCCCCTCCCACCACCTGTAAGAACGATGAAGCGGCTGAACTGCCGCTATGATTGTTCTTACGGTGCACAAATTCGGTGGCCGAAAAACATGATATCAGAATGAAGGCAGGCATCATTCAGATATCCCCACTCAAAGTCAAAGACGTCATATGATGTCCTTGGGCTGGAAGTGGTTAAAAGCTGACCTTGCGAAGGAGCGCTGTGGTGTTATGACGACCTCCCCCCTGACCTGAAAATGCACCCGTTACTGGGGGTTACTTTGAGACACAGTCACCAGATTGCTATTCAGACATCCCTGACGTCGGAGTGCTCCCCACTGTTTCCCATCCTAGGCAATCCAAAATTTACACCGGGTCTACAACCCACGGCTTACCCTACTCTCAGGGAGGGCGGACTTGATTGTGCGGGCGGGTTTGTGGAGGACGGGCGGTGGCCATCCCTATCGAGACTGACCGACCCAGTGGGGACCTTCTGTCTTCCTTTTTGGAAGGCACTGCAACTGCACCATTTCCTACATTCACTTCCCACCCCCCAGGCCTTTGGCCGACAACCAACGACGTTCGAGGACCTGTGCGCGGACGAGGGCCCTCTGACCCACATTCTGTCCCAAACATATTCTATGCTCAATACACCGAAAGAACTGCCACATTTGCCGTGCCTCGCCAACTGGGAGAAGGATTTATCGTGTAAATTCACACCAACGCAGACGCAGCGTATTATCTCATTTGCTCTAAAATCTTCACGCTGCACGAAGACACAGGAAACTAACTTCAAGCTGCTTACACGCTGGTATTTAACACCAGCCAGGCTGCAGCGGTGCTTTCCCTCGGCCTCGAATCGGTGCTGGCGCTGTAACGAGGAGGAGGGAACGCTGCTCCATGTTTTCTGGTCCTGTCCTAGACTAAGGGAGTTTTGGGGGGAGGTCCGTCGCATCTCCCAGCAATTCACGGAATACATTATACCTGATGACGCGGCATTCTTCCTCCTGCACCATTCCACAATCTCTGCTAACATCTACAAAAAGTCGTTATTGCGACATCTGCTCAACGCAGCAAAAGCCTGCGTCCCCTTGCGATGGAAGCAACAAGCTCCCCCAACAGTGACACATTGGCTGCGGAAGGTGGAGGAGGTAAAGAAAATGGAGGACTTGGTCCTAACCGCACAGCATAAGCAGGAGGCCCACAAACAGACTTGGGACGTCTGGAATGCCTTCATCTACTCAGCAGAGGGTCAGCGACTACTGGGGCGATAGCGAGCCCTTCTCCTGTTAGGGTCATTTTTGCTTATTCCGGTCCATGCGCCCTCTGCCAGTCAATTCCATGGTTGATTACCACCGCCGTGTCTCAGCCCCGTCCCCCCTGTCTGCTCCTTTCTCCTCTCTCTTCTGAACTTTGCCATCTTTTTCCTTCTCTGTCTTCCCCCTCCCAACCCCCATTTCCCCCCCCACTTGCCTTCCTTCCCCTCTGGGTACTTCCCAATATGTCCTCTTTGTAGACTCACGCCCACCTCCCTCTGGGGAAAGGGTAGGGATTGGGGAGGGTAGACCCCGGAATCTTACGCTCCAATTGAAGGGTTCTTTCTCCTTCATGCGGTATAATTGCCATGCTTGTGGGTCCATATGACATAGGAGATTGTTACTGTCAGTTAAGCTGTATCCTGCAATGTACTTACCTTGCATATTTGATCTGATCTCCATTTGTTTTGTTTTGCTTTTTGTTGATAACTGTTCCGCTATCTGTATTGCGGGGTTCCCTCCCAAGGTTCGGGAGAATAATAATAATAAAAATTTATATTTGAAAAAAAAAGCTGACCTTGCGGTGGGGGAGAAGCTCCAAGGGGGAGGTTGCAACTTTGAAAACCCGGAGGGTTGCCATCCAAGTCCAGGCCAAGCTGACCAGGGAGGGCGGAGGTGCTCTACATAGCATGAACAAACCCTTAGTCAGTCAACTGGACCAATATGCAGATAGGGAGTTCTGACTTTTCTCTGACATTCTGATCTGTTTTTTGTTCCAGGTGAGTGAGAAAACACTGCAGTCAATGGTCCCACATAAACATCAGGCAACTAGCATTTGTGAAAGAAGGTCACCAATGGCAGCCACCTATATGCCATTCAAGGCCCTAAGTTCCATGCCTCCCTGTTGAACAGTGATGTCTCCTATCAAATTCAAGGGCCCCCCTACTTGAAAGGCCTAGTCTCTGACTTTACACCCCTCTGACTAATTTGAGGCTCTGGCTCACCCTCTTGGTGAAACGGGTGGCTGATCTAGGCAGAAACCCTGACCAGCCCACATGTGGGCCAAGATTTGGCTAGCTTCCTTCAAATAATCTTGGAATATCTTCGCTCAAGAAAATGCTTATAAGCTACTTGGTGGTATGTAACCCCTGATCACGTGTCCAAGTTCCCCCCTTTGATATCCTCCATGGGCTTCCATAGCTGTAAGGAGCGAGGCACTCTAGTCCACATTTGGTGGTCCTGCCCCAAGGCAACTAGGTTTTTCTACATGAGCGTACACCTGGTTAGACCTATACTCCTTTACTATGCTTTTACTTATTGTTTACTCTTTTATTGTAAAACTTGAAAAAACAATAAAATGATTATTTAAATATTCAAGGGCCAATAGGGAGACTTGGGAATTGCAAGTAGACAGGGCCCGACTTGATTTCTACTGAAAAGCCAAGATTTTCTGGATCAGTAGTTTTGATATTGGCCTTCCTTGCATTTTATGGGTGATCTTGACATTTTGACATGCAGCGTTTTGCTGAAGGTCACCTCTGCATTGTTTCATTGCCTGCCCAGTCTAGATTGCTTGGGTTTATGACAGGTTACTTTTTAAGAACTCAAAACTCCCTAGTGAACAAGAAGATGTCTTATACAGAAGACATATAGAAAATCACGGATGGCCCAGCCCAACACACTCCATATAAAAAACTTTTGGGCAAACTAAACATCACTATGGGGTGAACTGAACCTTTAGGATCATCAGACATTTATGCACAATACATGTGTACCCTTTCTGCTCTAATGGTGCGTACACGCGACCAGACTTTTCCAGGGACTAGGTCCAATGGTCTATCCGATGGACTTTCGGTGGAGTTCCGACGCACTTTGCAAATGAACGGACTGGGCCACACACAATCACACCAAAGTCAGACGGATTCGAATGTGATGACGTACAACCAGACTAGAATAAGGAAGTTCATAGCCAGTAGCCATTAGCCAATAGCTGCCCCAGCGTCGGTTTTTGTCCGTCGGACTAGCATACACGAGAACGGATTTCTCGGTCCGGCGGAGTTCCGGTGGAAAAATTTAAAACATGTTCTATTTCTAAAGTCCGCCGGATTTTTGGCAAGCAAAGATCCGACGGAGCCCACACAAGATCGAATTGTCCGACAGACTCGTTCCGTTGGACCTTTGCTGTTAAAAAGTCCGGTCGCGTGTATGCGGCATTAGAAGCATCCTTTGATACTACCTACGTGATACCACTGCATATGTATTTTTCAAACAGAATTTCCTCAAGTCACCAGAGTGTATGGAAGGGTCATTCGTATAAAACAGTACAACTGAGGAACCACAGATCTGCTAAGTGCTGGCTTATCTCTATCGTTTGACTGTGATACTAAAAACAGACTTCATTCTGGACAGTCAGTAAATTTACTTTACCAGTCAACCCTGATTCTGTGTCAGGGAAGTTTCTTTAATGCCAATACCAGATGTCAAAGTCAGCTAGTCGCATCACGAGAAGTAATTATGTTCCATCTCTTCTAAAGTGAACCTGTAATGGGCCTATGCAGGGCAAAGCAACATGTTCCCTTTTGGTGCCACCAGGTGCACATACCCATTTCCCTGTGCTTCCCTGACACTCTGTTCCCGGTTACGGCTAGAGACCATGCTGGCTTTATCAGTCACCGACCATTGGTAGGTAATAACTTGGGGGAGTAGGAAGAAACCTTTCCAGTGGTTTATGCCCAATTTGAGGATGGTGGTGGTGAACCCCTTGGGGTTTGGGTTGCTTTCTTTGGGCTTTATGCCTTGTACACATGGTCGGACATTCCGACAACAAAATCTGTCTGATTTTTTGTGACGGATTTTGTCCTAAACTGGTGTTGCATACACACGATCTGACAAAGTTGTCGGAAAATCTGGTCGTTCGGAACGTGATGACGTTCGTTCGTTACGACAAGGCTATGTTGAGGCTAGTAGCCAATAGCTTTGGTCTCGTAATTTGATCTGAGCATGCGTGGCACTTTGTCCGATCGGAATTCTCTACAAACGATCGGAAAAAGTCCAATCAGATTTTTTTGTCGGAGATGCTGCTCTCAAATTTTTTCCGTCTGAGTTTCCGATGGAAAAAGTCCGATAGAGCCCACACACGATCGGATTTTCCGACAATATAATCTGATCGGACCTTTTCCGTCGGAATTTCCAACCGTGTGTACAAGGCATAATGGCCCATACACACGGTCAGACATTCCGACTACAAAATCCGTCAAATTTTTTCCGACGGATTTTGGCCGAAACTTGTGTTGCATACACACACGGTCGCACAAAGTTGTCGGAAAATTGTTCTGAATGAGGTGACATCAAACACGTACGCCGGGACTATAAACGGGCCGGTAGCCAATAGCTTTCGTCTCTTCGTTTATTCTGAGCATGCGTGGCACTTTGTCTGTCGGAATTGTCTACACACGATCGGAATTTATGCGATCGGATTTTGTTGTCGGAAAAATTAAATCCTGCTCTCAAACTTTGTGCGTTGGAAAATCCGGCAGAAAATGTCCGATAGAGCCCACACACGATCGGATTTTCCGGCAACATAATCCGATCAGACTTTTTCCATCGGAATTTCCTACCGTGTGTATGGGGATTTCGAGTGATTTCATTATGAAAACTTGGACTTGGACGCTCCTTTTCCACTTACCTTTCCAAGTTGACACTCTGTTCAGCAACCAGGAGTGAAGAATCCTGGGTAAGCTCTATGTCATGACATACAGGGTTGGGGACCTTCTTCTCCTTCCCATGTTACAGAACGAAGTCCCTGAGTGACCAATTACCAAAAGCCAATGATATTCCATTGGTAGAAGCACAGTGAGTCACATTCTCCTCCGCGCTCTGGAGTACCAGGAATTTTTATTCTCTTTCCACTCATGGAAGTGTGGGGAGTGAAAGGAGGTGAGAATGTTCTGTTTGTGGGGCCACCAATGAAGTCAACCTAAACTGAAGACACTTTATATAGTTACTGTGTGCTCTTCAGTGACCTAAAGGACGCATTAATCTTTGAAGCTTCTTTTTTTTTGTTTAGATATACACTTTGAGGCCAAAAGTATGTGAACAATCCTTGAGTTCAGGTGTTTTCAGTGAAGGGTATTCATAGTGTTAAAGCTTACAAAGACTTTTTAGCCAGTTTTATGCTTCCAATCTTCTGACAACCCATTGGCTTGGGTAAGGCTGCTCACGACAGACAAGGCTTCCCTCCATTGGATACCCCAGCAGGCTACCAGAAAAAAGCATGCATACATGCAAACAACTCCAGACCAAAAAATAAAAGAGTCCAAATTAATTTATTGTTATTGTGTTAAAAGACAGCAAACACATTTCGGAGGTCAACGGAACTCCCTCTTTATCAGGGCTACAACAAAACATTATATACGCATATGTGATGTACAGGGGCGGACAGACAACTCATGGGGCCCCCAGGCAATAGGAGATTATGGGGCCCCCAGGCAATCAGAGATGATGGGGCCACACAGTATACACAAACACACAGTATACAATCACACAGTATACACAGACATGTTTCTATTGGCTGAGAAGGTACTGGAGAGGTGGGGCAGCTATAATCTCAGGCTCTTTAGACCAAAAGGATGTCGGTAAGGGACATTTCAGAGACAGATGTAAAAAAAACACAGATTTTTACATACTGTCCCTGGTTTTACTGAGGCTGGTAACCCTGATGGGGTCCCCTAGTGGCCCGGGGCCCTCGGGCAGTGCCCGAGTGGCCAAATGGTCAGTCCGCTCCTGGTAATGTACACTTATGTATATGTATGTTATCGATGATGTCTTATGATTGTTAGGTTCATGATTTAATCCTTAACATTTATATTTGCATTATATTATGTTTTGTTGTATCCCTGATGAAGGGGGCATGCCTTTGACTGCTGAAACGCGTTGGATGTCTCTTAGCACAATGCTAATAAATTCATTTGGACTCTTATCTTTTCGTCTGGAGCTCCTTCCATGTATGCATGTTTTTTTTTCTGGTAACCTGCTGGGATATCCAATGGATGGTAGCCTTGTCTGTTGTGAGTAGCCAAACCCAAGCCAATGGGCTCTTCAAATGTGTTTGCCCTCTCACTATTTTGTATAAACTCAAAGTCCCAGCACCTGTTGGATGCCCTTTTTTGTTTTTCATTGTTACCAGGACAAGAAGGCTTGGTCAGCAATAAAAACATTCTCAGAAGTTCTAGCCCTGAGCAGCTCTACTAAAAAATTTTTTTTTCTTTGTCCCTGTTGATACTAAAGATAAACATGTATTTGGTCGGAACCCATGTCTGGGTAATCCATGTCAATACCAGCCCAATCAGTTACTGCTGGGGGCATTCCCTGGGTTGGGAATGTACCAGGGGTGGGAATGTACCTGAAATCATTGGCCTATCATGGCCACATGACCATATTAGGACCAAACCAAACCAAAGCTCATCCCTAATGGTCACCTGAGATGAAGTGAGGGGAAATCTCCCAAACAGGCACACAAACAGCAATACAATTTATGACAAGAGGCCTTAAAGAGGAAGTAAGCCCTTATGGGTTTACTTCCTCTTTGATTCCCTGCAAAGGTAAAGCATAATGGACTACTATGCATCGCATACTACCCCATTATGTGTCACTTACCTGACACAGGAGCCAGCGAAGTCACCGCTGTCCCCTGGAGCGTCCATCTTCTCGTGGGTCTCGCTGCTCCGCCGCTGTCATTTGGCGAAGCCGCAATGACGTCACTCCTGCGCATGCGCACGGGAGTCGCCACTTGTGGCATATCGCTGTTGACAGCGGCGCGCTCAGTGCGCCTGTGCGCCGCTGTCTACAGCGCATGCGCCGTAGACAGCAGTGCCTGTCTTTCGGCAAATAACTTCTAAACCGTGTAGGTTTAGGAGATATTTCTTGGACCTACAGGTAAGCCTTGATCTAGGCTTACCTGTAGGTCAAAGTTGGTTGTAAGGGTTTACAACCTCTTTAACCTTTTCCCACTCCATCTAAAATAGAATAAAACGTTTTTGGCAGGAACTAGCCTTTAAAAAGCTTCGTAGATTACAGTTATAATAAAATATATGAAGTAGTGTTACTCCCACCCACTATTACTCAAATTAGCAAGGCACATAATCACCATCGGCCATGAAAGGATTCCAAATATATATATATTTGGCTTGCATATGTACCATTTAACTCTGTCAACACTTCACTTCCATTAGGTTAATGTGCTGAAACATTGGCCTCGGGCCCTATTGCCCTGTCTGATTTGTGTTGGGTGCCTCTTGACCCTAAGAGTCCCATAAAGTGAGCAGATAGAGCCGAGTCTGGTCAGATCACTTACACCATTCCCTGACCTCCCCCAGCAGGTCAGTGACCCCCGGAGCCTGGAGAAAAAATTATCTTGTCATACCCACGTCAGGTGCTGAGGCCTGCAACCTAATGCTTACCTAGAATAGCTTTGTGGCTCAGCAGGATATTCTGTGAGCTCCAAATTTTTACAAGACTCATACAGACGACACACTCAATCTGAAAGGAAACCTATAACCTATATGGAAACTTTCATGATTTGGGGTACATTTTTTTTGTTCCTTATCTACCATCAGATATATATTTGCATGTTAAACAGTTATCTCTATCTTTAGGTTTTTTTCCCCCAGAACAAGACATGCAAGGAAATCTTCTAATGGGGATACCTGTTCTAGGGGACAACTGTCTAATATGAGCAGGGCCGTCTTACTAGCGTCATGGGCCCCTGGGCAAAGTAATGCTCTGGGGCCCCCACAATGGAGACAGCGCAGGTAAACAGACATCAACTAGGTAGGAGGCAGACAAGTGGAACTTCTCCTTTTGGGCGGAGCTCCGCTTTAACTACATGAACAATCATTCTGTACAGCAAAGAAACAGTGCGAAAATACTACATACATAAAGTAACAAAGCTATCCTGTGCATATAATATATCTGCTAGATTGATGCCTCCCCAGCACTCTGATCCCTCTACACCCCAGATATCCCCCCAGCACTCTGACCCCTCTACACCCCAGATATCCCCCCAGCACTCTGACCCCTCTACACCCCAGATATCCCCCAGCACTCTGACCCCTCTGCACCCCAGATATCTCCTCAGCACTCTGACCCCTCTACACCCCATATACCCCCCCAGCACTCTGACCCCTCTACACCTCAGATATACCCCCAGCACTCTGACCTCTCTACACCCCAGATATCCTCCGAGCACTCTGACCCCTCTACACCCCAGATATCCCCCCAGCACTTTGCCCCCTCTACATCCCAGATATCCCCCCAGCACTCTGAACCCTCTGCACCCCAGATATCCCCCCAGCACTTTGACCCCTCTACATCCCAGATATCCCCCCAGCACTCTGACCCCTCTACATCCCAGATATCCCCCTAGCACTCTGACCTCTCTACAGCCCAGATATCCCCCCAGCACTCTGACCCCTCTACACCCCAGATATACCCCCAGCACTCTGACCCCTCTACACCCCAGATATACCCCCAACACTCTGACCCCTCTACACCCCAGATGTCCTCCGAGCACTCTGACCTCTACACACCAGATATCCCCCCAGCACTCTGACCCCTCTACATCTCAGATATCCCCCCAGCACTCTGACCACACTACACCCCAGATATCCCCCCAGCACTTTGACCCCTCTACATCTCAGATATCCCCTCAGCACTCTGACCCCTCTACACCCCAGATATCCTCCGAGCACTCTGACCACTCTACACCCCAGATATCCCCCCAGCACTCTGACCTCTCTACACCCCAGATATCCCCCCAACACTCTGACCCTTCTACACCCCAGATATCCCACCCAAACTCTGACTCACCTATACCAATCAACCCCTCCCCTCCGGGCATTCCAAGCCCTTTGGTGCAAACAGTGCTGGACAGCTGGGCTCACCATGACACCATCCACAATGCTACTTCTGCAGGTGGGCTCTCAGTGATGCCAACTCAGCAGCTCCCACTCCAGCTCCTACCCCGCAGCCTTCAAGTCCCGAGCATTCAAGCTGCATGTGGCGGGGTCAGAGAATCACTGGCACTCTGGCCCTGCCCCTCCCTGCTGCCTGAGAAATAATAGGTATTGTTCTGCACAGCACGGCACACCACTGTCAGCCTGCCTCCCCTGTGTATCCATCACTCTCAATGCCATCATGGGGCCCCCAAGGACTAGCTGCTTTGGAGAAAGTGTAGGGGCCCCCCATGCAGCTGGGGCCCCTGGGCAGTGTCCTGGTGTGCCCACTCATTAAGACAGCCCTGAATATGAGAATTCCCTGCAAATTGGGAGATTTCCTCTAACGTCCTATTGCGTCTCTGGGACTGAAAATGAAGGGAATTTTCCCCAATTGGGCACAGACAACAAAAAAATGTAATTAAATAACCTGGTATGGTGTTTTAACCCTTCCCTGCTCTATCAAAAATGAAAGGTCAACTCTTGTTAGAGGTAAAAAAAAGTTTTAGTACAACCCTTCAGGGTCAGGGCTTTTTTTCAGCGGGAATGCGGCGGAACGCAGTTCCGGCACCTTCACCACTGACAGCAAGTTGATTGATTCCTTGAGCTGCTTCTCCCTCTCATACTCTAGCCCTGCTGTACAGCAGGGCTGACCACAAGAGACTGACCACAGGTTAGATTCAGCTAATTGCCCTCCCACCCTGTGACTGGACAGTGAAAGGAGAAGCAGCAGATCGACTAGCTCATCTCTTTCTCCCACTGCTCTCTCTTTCAATCAGCACATGAACTGATTGGCTCCTTGTTCTGCTTCTACCTTTCATACTCTATCCCTGCTGTACACAAAGTACAGAAGGGCTGACTGATTCTAATTTAGTTAAGGTAATTGTCTTCCCACCCTGTGACTGAACAGTGAAAGGAGAAGCTCCTCTCTTTGTTACTCTGCTCTCTCCTCCAATCAACACATGAACGAATTGGCTCCCTGTGCTGCTTCTCCCTCCCATACACTAGCCCTGCTGTACACAAGTACAACAGGGCTGATCGCAAGAAACTGACCCTAGGTTAGATTCAGGTAATTGCCCTCTCACCCTGTGACTGGTCATTGAAAGGAAAAGCAGCACTTCGTTTGGCACATCTCTCTGTCACTCTGCTCTCTCCTCTTAATGGCACATGAACTGATTGGCTCCTTGTGCTGCTTCTTCTTCTCACACTGTAGCCCTTCTGAACAGTGACTGCAAGGGACTGATCCTAGGTTAGATTCAGGTAATTGTCCTCCCACTCTGTGACTGGACAGTGAAAGGAGAAGCAGCAGATCGACTAGCTCATCTCTCGCTCTCTCCTTCTATCAGCACAGGAACTGATTGGCTCCTTGTGCCGTTTCTTCTTATGACACTTCAGCCCTTCTGTTCAGTGGCTGCAAGGGACTGATCCTAGGTTAGATTCAGATAATTGCTTTCCCACCCTTTGACTGAACAGTGAAAGGAAAAGCAGCAGACTGATGAGCTCATTTCTATGGCTCACTGCTCTCTCTCCCTAGGCCCTTGTACACACTGTCAGAGATTCCGACAACCAAATCCGTCGGATTTTGTCCGAAACTGTTGTATACACACGGTCGGACGAAGTTGTCGGAAAATCCGATCGTTCAGAACGTGATGACGTTATTTCGTTATGACGGGACTACGTTCAGGCTAGTAGCCAATAGCTTTGATGTAGGAATTTGATCTGAGCATGCGTGGCACTTTGTCCGATCGGAATTCTCTACACATGATCGGAGTATGTCCGATCGGAGCATTTTGTCGGAAAATATTTCCGGCAAGTTGGAAAATTTGGTCCAACGGATATTCAGACGGAAGCAGTCCGATGCAGACCACACACAGTCGGAATATCCGTCAAAACGCTCCGATCGGACACATTCCGTCGAAATCACCGATCGTGTGTACAAGGGCTAACAGTATGCTTCTTACACTGCAACACTAGCTCCTTCTGCTTCTCCCCCCCCCCCCATCTGAGCTCTGCTGTACACCAAATTCAAGGGGCCGATACCAAGTCAGACTCAGTTGCTTATACTGCTTGAATTTTTAAAAATACATGTAATTATGCAATAACAGATATTCAAAATTATTCCAATCCTTCATAAAGCTTAGGAAAACCTTGGGTAAACTGGCCATGAAAGTAATCATACCATGTGGTGTTGGAGTGATTAGAAAGCTGCGGGATTGGCCTGTAGCGTAGCAACAACTGGCTTCACACCATAAGTTCATAATCACCGTGGGATACGGCATGTATGATTTATCCCCGGTTTCTAAGGATACCCATACTCCGATGTGAAGGAAGGGTACCTAGCCCAGATTGTCCTGCTTTCCAGTTGGGTTTTTGACCTTCAAGACCCAGCCTTGGTGTTCCTTCCATCTGAGGCTTGTTTGGTGGCCATCTATAACATCTGCGGAGGTCCTGGATCCTTTGGAGCCCCTTAGGCTGGGTTCACACTGGAGCGATGCGGGAACGCCGCAAATCCGCAGCGTTTTCCCGCATCGCATGCCTCCCGCCGGCAGTTCACACTGCCCTATGCGGACTGCTGGGAGTGTCAGTGAAACCTTAATGACACCCCCAGATCAGTTCGCATATCGCAGTGCGATCTGCAAACTCGGACAGGAAACGGATCGCATGGTGTGAACACCCATGTGATCCGATTCTGCTGTGGACCAAAAAAAGGGTCCCGTGCGAGTTTGCGGTGGGTGCAATGCGAATTCAGCCATACTATCTGTATGGCTTAACTCGCATCGCACAGAGATCGGATATGATTTGCACTGCAGTGCGGTGCGAATCACATTCGGGTCTCCCAGCCGCAGCGGTGTGAACCCAGCCTAACCGCTGATTCCGGCACCCTTGCCTATATGACTCGGCTGACACTTGAGTCCATCTGTTTCGGTAAGAGTATATATACCTCTCCGTTTTTTGCTGAAGAAGCGCCATCTTGATGTTTTCCTTGCCGCACAGTGTCAACATAATATAACCTTCCTTGCCATCTTTTGGTGGATGATTTATAGGCCATCTTCAGTAGATTTCCTCATTTATTGGACTTTTTCAGGTGTCCTTTTATACGTGGCCCTTTTGCATATTTGATTTTTTGCAGGGTTTTGGTTTCATTTATATATTAATGTGTATATGTATTAGCGCTACAACATTTACCAAATATTCTATATCTGCCTGGGGTTTGGCTTTAAGCCGCAAGAGTTTGCAAAATGAAGTTATCCAACCTTAAAAATAGCTGGGAATGCGTCTGACAAGGTAAAAAAAAGGATAAACAAGAAGTTGGGAGCTGGAATATTGTCTCAACTTCTCTCTAAATACATCCCATGGCTGCATCCTGAATTACGGGTAATTGTACACCGCATGCTGGCCTGCAAACTGCACAAACTGACAGATTAATTCATGTGTGTTTTGCTTTTGCTCCTCTGTAAGCGGATACTTTGTTCAAGGATCAGAATTAAGTGCTTCCCTGTATTGTCACAAAGTGTTAAAACACTTCCTTCAGTGTCCAAACACGGGAGCATGACAGGAGCAAACCCACCCAGTTCTCCGCCATCAATTACCCGCTATGTATGGGGGCCTCTCATGAGATAAGAGTAGAAGAGGCTTTCAAGTATAAGGCAAGCCTACACTAACAAACTTATAAAGCTGTCCTAAATGATGAGCTTTATTCTTAATTTTTTTTATAAAACGTTGCTCAAAATAATTTTTTATCTTTTTTTTGTTTTTAGGGTCACATGACCGCTCATATCTTGCTAAGGCTTCGGCATTTTGGGAAGGTGTTCAGGCACTACTTTTTTTTTAATGGATTTCCATGGTGCCATGATTGTTGAATCCCCTGTGAAGAAAAAAAGTGAACTGTGAAATCACAGTACACAAAAAGTGCATGAGGGTACAGGAATGGTCCGACGGCCGAAGTGGAGGGGTCTCAATCCCTGAAACCCCTTGAGCACAAGGCTACTGAAATGGGCAAGACAGTCTATATCTACCTAGGATAAAGCCAGGTGGATCCCCTCCTTAGGGACCTGTCAAAGCTGGTCCTCCATGTACTTGGTGGGGGTCTCTCTTGAAGCCAGGTGGACCCCTTTCCTTAGGGTCCTTCCAAAGCCAATCCTCCAAGTACTTGGTGGGGGGTCTCTCTTGAAGCCAGGTGGACCTTACTTCTTAGGGACCTGCCAAAGCCGGTCCTCCAAGTACTTGATGGGAGTCTCTCTTGTAGCCAGGTGGACCTCACACCTTAGGGCACTGCCGAATCCGGTCCACCAAGTACTTGGGGGTCTCTCTTGAAGCCAGGTGGACCCCACTCCTTAGGGAACTGCCGAAGCTGGTCCTCCAAGTACTTGGTGGGGGTCTCTCTTGAAGCCAGGTGGACCTTACTCATTAGGGACCTGCCTAAGCCGGTCCTCCAAGTAGTTGGTGGGGGTCTCTCATGAAAAAGGGTGGACCCCACTGGGCCCTATCCTTAGGGACCTGTCAAAGCCAACCCTCTGAGGAATTGGCGGGGGTCTCCTCTCAGATGGGGAGACCGAAACCCCCCAAAAAATTAACTGTGAAATCACAGCACACAAAAAAGTACACAAGGGTACAGAAATGGTTCAACCTCCGAAGCAGGAGTGCCTCTATCCCTTAGCCCCCTGGGGCACAAGGCTGCTAAAAAGGGCAAGGCACGCTATGGTCTACCTAAACCAAAGGCAGGAGGACCCCGCTCCTTAGGGGAAAAAAAATGACAGTCAAAATTATCCTTACTCACCTTTAGTTATTTTATAAGAACCTCTAGTTCTTTATTTTTTTTATTTTTTTTTTATTTAATTAAATTACAATATGACTTGTCTAGTGACTGTATATGCTACATTCATTTTTTTTCACATTTTTTTTTTTTTACCACAAATGTGGAGTCATCCTTTAAAGCTTAACTCCAGGCACAAAAAGGTATTATTTATTTATGGCAATTAAGCAGCGCTTTATATATATATTGTACATTCACACATCAGTCCCCGCCCTTGAGGAGCTTTTAATCTAAGGTCCCTAGTTCGTATGCATGTGTCACATGCATACATATGCTTTACATATTATACATTCATATCAGTTCCTGCCCTCAAGGAGATTACAAATCAGTCCCTGCCCTGGAGGAGCTTACGATGTACGGTCCCTATCATGTGCGTGTCACATGCATACATATGCTTTACATTTTATACATTCATATCAGTTCTTGCCCTCAAGGAGATTAAAAATCAGTCCCTGCCCTCGAGAAACGTACAATCTAAGGTCCCTAGTTCATATGTATGTGTTACATGCATATATATGCTTTATATATTGTACATTCATATCTACTCCTGCCCTCAAAAAGATTACAAAGTAGTCCCTGCCCTCAAGAAGCTTACAATCTAAGGTCCATAGTTCATATGCATGTGTCACATGCATACATATATTTTACATACTGTACATTTATATATACATTTTTAAATATTTAATATATGTTATATATTTATATACTATATTTAATGTTTATATTTACATTTACAGATTATACATATCAGTTCCTGCCCTCAAGGAGCTTACAAATGAGTCCCCGCCCTCGAGGAGCATACAATCTAAGTTCTCTAACTCACATTCATACATACGCATACGAAGACCAATTTGGACATGAGCCAATACACCTACCAGCATGCCTTTGGAATTTCATTTAAGTATATTTATGATAACCACAAAGGATATAAATCCACTTTGTGAGCACCAAATGCATTTGCACACCCAGATATCACTTTGTAAAAGTAGCAGTGACAGAATCACTGTCTTGCACATAGCAGAGCTGTTGGAGGGGGCCACCCACTACAGGCTGCCTGTAGAAAACTACAGGAGAGGGTGGAGACAAGACCAGTCACTTAGCACATGAAGAGAGAGCAGAAGTGGGAGGTCTTTATTACAGGAAGAAATTTTTACCCAGGATTCCTGCATAGATTTGGAAGAAATACACAAAGCACACCAAGATTTAGGGAAGAATACACATGACTCTTGTACTTGGATGATATTTGCTTCTCCGGGAGTTCAGCTTTAAAGACGTCATGAACATCTGGCTGCATGGCTTGCATGAGCATCTTTATAATAAATGCGTTTAGAAGTTTTAGATATAGTATTTCAAAAATACCTAATTTCTCCAGTCCGAAGACAATAACCACCCCCCACCCTCCCCTTCCATGGCTTCTCCTCCAGCCCTGTCCCATCTATCCCCAACCACGTCCTCATAAACACAAGACTCATTGACAAGGCCGCACATCAAAGCGCACCCAGTCTTATAATAAAAAGTTCAGCAAAGTTCAAGTTTGACGTAGGCCAAGAAAGAGTAAGACGGGAGCTTGGAGTAAAATATGAGGCCAAGTTCTGAGCTGGCCCTCAAATTCCTCCCCAGTATAATACCATACTTTCAACTGTCAGGAGCGGGAGAGCTGAACAGGTCACCCTGATGAATGGCAAAGGATTATGGGACACCCAGGAATAATGGACTGTCAATTATAATATAGGCCTAACGTCAGAGCAAAGCAGATAAACTGTTGGTGGATTTAGCCTCCCCTGAGCGAACACAATACCTCTCATTGTGAGCCCGGAGAGGCTCGAAAATTTCGGATTTTTTTTTTTTCAGGAAAAAGAAACCTCGCCATGAATGAATCTCAAGAAAACAAGCAGGGGCTATAATGAGGATAAGCCGGGTCTGCTGTGTATAAAGATGTTACCAGCTTTACAAAGGTCTTTAGGTAGCTGCTTGACTTTACTAGAGAAGAAAAAAAATAAACCCCTTAATTATCCTTCGGGACACAAGCCGGCCTCTTTCATGGGATTTTTCTTCTTCTCCGAGAAATTGCAGGATCTGTTTCCACACCCAAACATTCATTATGGAGCAGCGTTAGGGGAGGTGTGATTTTTGAAATGGGACCTTTGAGTTGAATTGGAGAACTCCCGGCTAAAGGCCTTTTGCATTTAATCTGGCCAGGCGGTATAATTCCAGTGTGGGTTTAGAAAAACGATAACTCTTTTTTTAAAAGCTTATCGGGAAGTCAAAAGGTTTGTACTTTGGAATTTGTGGAATTAGTTGCCGCAATGGTGGTTCAGTGGGCTTCTTTTGGAGTGACTAATTCCATTGATATAATAAGGACGTGACGCAAGCTTTGAACTAAGGGTTTGGTTAGA
Organism: Lithobates pipiens; assembly: GCF_037356315.1. Classification (NCBI taxonomy): domain Eukaryota; kingdom Metazoa; phylum Chordata; class Amphibia; order Anura; family Ranidae; genus Lithobates; species Lithobates pipiens. The sequence continues at coordinate 55,757,918 of NW_027507791.1, forward strand.
CTTGTGGTTGGGGTGGGACAGTAAAACCAGTCGGTTTAGACACATTGCTACTGCCCTCCAACTGCCCTAACCAAAAGGGGAAGTTCCGCTCTTTGGCCTCCTCCCCACTTCCTTTCCTATTTTTTGATAGGTACCAACTCCCCCTTTCACCCTAATTTCCTAGGCCAGGGGTCTCTAAACTTTCTAAACAAAGGGCCAATTTACTGTCCTCCAGACTTTAGGAGGGCAGGACTGTGGCCATTGGAACTAGAAAAGGTCCAGATGTCTGTGGGGAAAAAACAATGCCCAATCTTTGGTGTCAGTGGAAGGAATTGCACCCCTTTGATGATGTCATTGGAAAGAATTGTGTCCCATCATTGGTGTCATTGGAAGGAATTGTGTCCCATCATTGGTGTCATTGGAAGAAATTGTGCCCCATTATTGGTGTCATTGGGAGGAATTGTGTCCCGTGGGGGGATTTGTGCCCCTTCATTGTTGTCGGGGGGGGGGGGGGGGGTTGGTGCATAAATATGAAGATATGAAGTTCAATTATAAATAAGAAACGCTCATTTTAATTAAAACGTGGCTAAAAAAAAGCTGCAGAGCTTTATTAAGCCCAAGATTATTTTTACTAAAGAATAAAATATGCATTTTTTATGATGAATACATTGCTAAAACATTGTCTACCTTGAAGAGCTCAGACCAAAAAAAAAATATGCAACTGCCGAAAGACTATAAGATCCATCAAAAAAAAAGAATTGGAAAAAAATTGTGTCCTATCATTGGTGTCATTGGAAGGAATTGTGTCCCATCATTGGTGTCATTGGAAGAAATTGTGTCCCATCATTGGTGTCATTGGAAGAAATTGTGCCCCATTATTGGTGTCATTGGGAGGAATTGTGTCCCGTGGGGGGATTTGTGCCCCTTCATTGTTGTCGGGGGGGATGAATTATGCCCCATTATTGGTATCAGTGGATGAAATAGTCCCTCAAAGGCTGGATAAAGGCAATCAAAGGGCCGCATCTCGCCCCTGGGCCGCCGTTTGGAGACAACTGGCCTAGTCGATCTGAGTGGAACTTCAGCCCCCCTTCTCTTTGACCTCAGCCGCCAGGGACATGTCACAGTCCCCAGAAGGCTGTGGGATCATTCAGAAAGCACAGTGAGGAGGCCAACATATTGTCAAACAGCCAATGACTATCAATAAGAACTGCATGTCTAAACGTAGCTTTAGGGTACTGCTGCTCTCCCATAGGATGGTGCATAAATATGAAGATATGAAGTTCAATTATAAATAAGAAACTCTCATTTTAATTAAAATGTGGCTAAAAAGAAAGCTGCAGAGCTTTATTAAGCCCAAGATCATTTTTATTAAAGAATAAAATATGAATTTTTTTATGATAAATACATTGTTAAAACATTGTCTACCTTGAAGAGCTCAGACCAAAAAAAAATATGCAAATGCCGAAACACTATAAGATCAATCAAGCTTGATGCTGGGCGATAATTCCTCCTTAACAAGCCATTCAATAGGGGGGTGGGAACGATGCCGATGATGGTTGGGTCACTCTCTTGTTGATGGCTTCTTTGAATAACCAAACAGTAGGTGCTTGGATCAACCACCGAAATGCCACAAGCAGGAAGGTGTTATATGGTCATTGGCTACAACAGGGCAGTATAGTTTCTGGGCAGATGAGGTCATCTAAAGTGGGGTCCAAAACTAAGTAGAAACAATTAACCATCTCATGAGGTCCTTCTCTATGTGTCAGAATTCAGCTTTATTTTTTCATTCAAACAGCCTTTCTAAACCCTTTTACCCTGGGGGAACCCTTGAGATAATTTTTTTAGGCCTCGGGGAACCCCTGCTAAAACCAATTCTTTGGGGATCAGTGCATAGAATGTAATTCGAAATAGAAAATGTTTGCTTTTAACAATTGATTTTGGAGCGAATAGACTTTCCTGAACAAAAAACACATTAACTTAGATATTCCTTCCTCTGAGAAAAATTTCTATCCCACTCCTTCAAATTTTCTCTTCACTGCAGTCAAAAATGAATGTCGATTTGATCCCACTAATAATTCGAAAATTAAAGGAATGTATTTTAAAATTAAAATGTATCTATCAAAGCCCTTGTACACACGATCCGAGATTCCGACGGAATGTGTCCGATCGGAGCGTTTTGTCGGATGTTCCGACTGTGTGTGGTCTGCATCGGACTGTTTCCGTCGGAGTATCCGTCGGACCAAATTTCCAACTTGCCGGAAATATTTTCCGACAAAATGCTCCGATCGGACATACTCCGATCATGTGTAGAGAATTCCGATCGGGCAAAGTGCCACGCATGCTCAGATCAAATTCCTACATCAAAGCTATTGGCTACTAGCCTGAACGTAGTCCCGTCGTAACGAAATAATGTCATCACGTTCTGAGCGATCGGATTTTCCGACAACTTAGTCCGACCGTGTGTAGACAACAGTTTCGGACAAAATCTGACGGATTTGGTTGTCGGAATCTCCGACCGTGTGTACAAGGGTTTATTCTCTCCCTTTCTGCCTTACTTTCACCCAAAATAACAGATTTTACCAAAGAGGTTGGTCTCATTAAAAGAGATTCATAATAAGATGGTTTCATTCTCATCGCCTAGATCAGGGATCTCCAAACTTTTCAAACAAAGGGCCAGTTAACTGTCCTTCACACTTTATGGGAGCCGGACTGTGGCCAGTGAAAGTAGAAAAGGTATCGGTGTCACTGGGAGTAAACAATGCCCCAGACATTTTGGTCAGTGGGATAAATAGTGCCCCGTCTTTGTTGTCATTGGGGGGGATAGTGCCCCATTATTGGTGTCACTGGGAGGAATAGTGCAGCCTCATTGGTATCAGTGGCAGTAATAGTGCCCCATTAATGCTCTTGGTGGAAGGAATAGTGCCCCATCATTGGTTTCAATGTGTGGAATAGTGCCCCATCATTGGTGTCAGTGGGACGAATAGTGCCCCATCATTGGTGTCAGTGGGAGGAATAGTGCCCCAATATTGGTATCAGTGGGAGGAATAGTGCCCCAATGTTGGTATCAGTGGGAGGAATAATCACCCATTGATGGTGTTTACTTGATGTCAGTGTGAGGAAAAGCGCCCCATCATCGGTATATCAGTAGGAAGAATAGTGTCCCATCATTGGTATACAGGTTGCATGTTTTAAGTTACAGAGGAGGTCTAGGGCTAGAATGATTTATCTCGCTCTACCAATCGCGGCGATACCTCACATGTGTGGTTTGAACACCGTTTTCATATGCGGCCGCTACTCACGTATGCGTTTGCTTCTGTACATGAACTTAGCGGTAAAGAGCGTGTTTAAAAAAAAAAAAATCTTATTTATTTTACCTTTTCTTTTTTCTTTTTACACTGTTCTTTAAAAAAAAAAAGTGTCACTTTTATTCCTATTACAAAGAATGTAAACATCCCTTGTAATAAAAAAAAGCATGACAGGACCTCTTAAATATGAGATCTGGGGTCAAAAAGACATCAAATCTCATATTTACACTAAAATACAATAAAAAAAATAACATTAAAAAAAAAATAGCCCTTTAAGTGTTATGGGCGGAAGTGATGTTTTGACGTCACTTCCGCCCTGCAATGGTATGGAGACAGGTGGAGGCCATCTTCCCCTCACTCATCTCCATACCCAGCCAGCAGAAGGATCCACTCTGGCGGGAGGGGCCCTCTCCCACTGCCGATAAAAGTGATCTTGCAGCGAATCCGCCACAGAGACCGCTATTATCAGAAACCACACCGCCCACCGAAGATGGAGATACCGGGCTAGCTGCTGCTACAACAACGATATTCCACTTCAAAGTTAGGAAGTATATCGGCATGCGGCGGTCTGGAAGTGGTTAATAGAGACCACCAAAACCATAATTCAAAAGCATCAAAACCCTTCCTGTCCAAATTTATTACAATTGAGCACAACAATTTCCCTCAATGGCCTAAAGGATAAAGTTTTGTGTGTATCAAATGGCTTTCTCAAACCAAGATATAACCTTGTAAAATGAGCAGTGACATCACCACTCTGCTGTAAATAGCCTATGTAGAGTGTAGAGGGCTGTGGGAGTGACCCAACAGGCTCCACCCACTACAGGCTGCCTGTAGAAAACTACAGGAGACAGGACCAGTCACCCTGCACAAGGAGAGAGAGCAGCAGTGACCGGTCTATATTACAGGAAGCTGCTTCACAGTGGCAAAGTGCAGAGGTTCAAAGCATAAATAGAAATGTCAGTGCTACTACCCAAACACTGCATAGATAGCAGAGCTCCCAGGTGCTCGATCCACAGTCACTGGCTGAGTAGAGTAATGTAGAAAAAATTATCCGCACTCTGGTTGTTGCTCTTAAAATTTCTTCATTTTATTGAATAGCCACAGTGAACAAACTCTGATTAAATCAGTTGACGCGTTTCAGCCTAAAAGGCCTTAGTCATAACCCTATGACTAAGGCCTAATATATACAACTGATTTAATCAGCGTTTATTCACTGTGGCTATTCAATAAAACAAAGACATTTTAAGAGCAACAACCGGAGTGCGGATCATTTTTTCTACAAAGTGCAGAAGTTGTTTCATGCTCAATACTGCATATATGTGAAAGAAATACACAAGGCACCAAGATTCAAGTAACAATACACATACCTGGGAATACTGGTTTGCCTAGAGGTCAGTATTAAAGTACAATGTGTGGAAGAATCACCTTCCTTTAAAATAATCAAATTGGAAAAACCGAGTTGGAAAAAGGATCACCCCCCTCCTAAAAAAATGAATTGTAAACTCAGTCAGGTGTAGCTAATTACTTTCTCAATGGCACACAAAGCCATTTGACTTTCAACTGTGATCAACTGTGGTCATTTTGATTAGTTCAACAAGAAAAGAGCTTTCCTGGAGCATTTCAGTCCTTGGTAGTGCAACTGATACAAACAATCAACTATGAGTGGCAAGGCACTGTCACCTTGATCTCCAGGATAAAGTTGTAGACAGGCACAAATCAGGAGATGGACACAAAAAAAAATCAAAGGCTTTATCGATAGCTAGAAGCACAGTGAAGTCTATTATTTTCTTTTTTATTAGAAACAAAGCGAGTTTCATGCAAAATTATACAGAGTTACTATGCAGCGCAATATATACTTGAAAAATAAAACCCAATAAAGAAAACAAAAAAAAAAGGTTAAATGCTGGTGACAATTATCTACATGTGCAGTTTTGACCATATGTTGTATATGGAAACATATAAGAAATAAGAAGGGGGTTATATGATACTGATGGTCGGGGTGACATCCCCCATCCCATGGTAGCGGCCCAAAAAACAAAAACTCGTTGTCAGCGACAAAGAGTACATACTACAGATTTAGGAAACACAAGTCAATGAGGATTGTAGCCACCTGTCCCATACTTTGTAGTATATGCTTGGGCATCCCCTATTAATGTAAATAATCTTTTTATATGGTAAGGTATTGCTCATTTCAGCTAGCCAGGCAGCCAGTAGGGGTAGCAGCCTGGATCCAGCTCCGAGCTACAATATTTCTAGCTGCAAATAGTGTTTAGTGAAGAAATTTAAGCGTGTGCTTATCTATATCAGTGTCAGGAAATAAGCCCAAAAGGCATTACTTGGGGTCCATTCCTATCGGTGAGGCCATCTGGTCATTACGGAACCAAACCATCTGTGACATCTGGTCATGAAGGAACCGAACAATCTGTGACATCTGGTCATTACGGAACCAAACAATCTGTGACATCTGGTCATGAAGGAACCGAACAATCAGTGACATCTGGTTATGACGGAACCGAACAATCTGTGACATCTGGTCATGAAGGAACCGAACAATCTGTGACATCTGGTCATGAAGGAACCGAACAATCTGTGACATCTGGCCATGACGGAACCGAACAATCTGTGACATCTGGTCATGACGAAACCAAACAATCTGTGACATCTGGTCATGGAGGAACCGAACAATCTGTGACATCTGGTCATGACGGAACTGAACAATCTGTGACATCTGGTCATGAAGGAACCAAATAATCTGTGACATCTGGTCATGAAGGAACCAAACAATCTGTGACATCTGGTCATGAAGAAACCGAACAATCTGTGACATCTGGTCATGACAGAAACGAACAATCGGTGACATCTGGTCATGAAGGAACCGAACAATCTTTGACATCTGGTCATTTAAGGAACCGAACAATCTGTGACATCTGGTCATGACGGAGCCGAACAATCTGTGACATCTGGTCATGAAGGAACCAAACAATATGTGAAATCTGGTCATGAAGGAACCGAACAATCTGTAACCAGTATCATTGAATACGAGGACAATGCCAGAGGAGGTATCCTAAGGTACCAATGGAGGTCAGACACTTTGGGCACATGAAACTGCGAGAAGGAAAAAATGTGGCCAACAGTTTTGGCGTTAAATACGTGAAGTCTATTATTAAGAAGTGGAAGTAGGGTTGCCACCTCATCCCTTTAAAACTGAACACATATTAATTACACAGGTTCTGTGGCTGATTAAGGTGGCAATTAAGCTCACTTGGTGCCTTATCTGCATTTAATTAGTCTCAGAACCTGTGTAATTCATATGTGTTTGGGTTTGAAGGTATGAGGTGGCAACCCTAAGTAGAAGGTATAGACCCTCTGTGGATCAGAACATCGCTCCGAACTGGATAAAAGGGCCAGGAGGACATTGGCTAGAGAGACTACCAAGAGGCCTACAGCAACTCTGAAGCAGTTGCAGGAATTTATGACAAAGAGCGGTCATTGTGTGCATGTGAAAACAATATCACAATTTCTCCACAAATGTGGCTTGTATGGAAAGGGTGCAAGAAAAAAAGCCACGTCTCAAGAAAGGCCACATTCAGTCACAACTGAGCTTTGCCAAAACGCACCTTGAAGATTCTGAGGCCACATGGAAAAAGGTGGTCAGATGAGACTAAAATTCTATTAATTTACTTCAACACCAAATGATATGTCTGGCGGAAATCCAATACAGCTCACCGTCCAAATAACACCATTCTTAAGGCCCATACACACTATCATATTTTCTGCAGATTTTTTCCTCCAGATTTACCAAAACCATATAATATGAGGTCAAATCTTAGGAGTTTCAATTTGTATGCAATCAGGCAGGCCCTTCTACTACATGGTTTTGGTAAATCCGAAGACAAAAATCTGCAGAAAATCTGATAGTGTGTATGGGACTTTACAGTAAAGCATGAAGGTGGTAATATCCTGTTATGGGGGTGTCAGGAAAGAAGGAAAAATGGATGGGACAAAATACTATCAAATTCTTGAGGACAATCTGCTGCCCTCTGCCAGAGAATTGTCAATGGGAAGAAGGTTTACCTTCCAACATAACAATGACCCAAAGCACACAGCAAAAATGACCATATAGTGGTTGAAGGAGAAAAAGACAAATGTCCTTGCATGGCCTAGTCAGAGCCAAGACTTAAACCCCATTGAAAATCTGTAGAATGACTTGAAGACTGCAGTCCACAAACGCTCACTATTACATTTAACTGAAATTGGACAGTTCGGTAAAGAAAAGTGGGCAAATATTGTAAAGTCTAGATGTGCAAAGTTAGTAGAGACATCTCCCAATAGACTAAAGGCTGTAATTAAAGCAAAATGTAGTTCAACTAAATACTGACCAGGGGTGGACTGACCATTGGGCCACTCGGGCACTGCCCGAGGGCCCCATGCCACTAGGGGGCCCCATCAGGGTTGCCAGCCTCAGTAAAACCAGGGACAGTATGTAAATATTTGTGTTTTTTTTTACATCTGTCTCTGAAATGTCCCTTACCAACATCCTTTTGGTCTAAAAATCCAGAGATTATAGCTGCCCCACCTCTCCAGTACCTTCTCAGCCAATAGAAACATGTCTGTGTATACTGTGTGATTGTATACTGTGTGTGTGTGTTTGTGTCTACTGTGTGGCCCCATAATCTCTGATTGCCTGGGGGCCCCATAATCTCCTATTGCCCCATGAGTTGTCAGTCCGCCCCTGATACTGACACAAGGGGGTGATCCTTTTTCCAACTCAGTGATTCTGTTTTAGATTTTTTTTTTTTCTGAGATGTTAGTGTTAAATCTTTCTTTTGAATATTATAAGTAAATACAGTTGGATAAAACAAAAATTGTGTCTTCATTTCAGGCTGCAAAGCAACAAAATGTGATTTAAAAAAAGGGGGGGGGGGTGATTCTTTTCTATACATCGCTGTTTATCTATAGCCAAAACTTTTGTCTTTTGTTTTGGCATCAGTAAAGAAGGGTTAAGAGATTTCCCTTTACTGCCTGTCTTGGTCTTATAGTCGAAGTTCTCACATTTTACAGATGTTACCAGTATATCAGTAGAGGGGAAATCAGGATCAGCAATATCTAAGCATAAGCCATTTGAGAATACTTTAAATGTCCCTGGAAACGGTTTCAAACCTTTTTTGCCAGCTTTGATCTTTTAATTGGGAGATTTTCTGTTCTGAAAATCCCAATTATGTGGCTGGGCCTAAACCGATCCTAATTGCCTTCTAATACACCTACAATGCTCCTAATCCTTACACATTTAGATCTTTGTTGTTTGCGGTTGAATGTTGTTTTGTGTCCCCCTATTCAGACACCTCATTATAAAGATTTGATGACAAAAATAGTGCCTGCGCGCGTCTAAATTATCGCCGTCACACTACGGCTTGAATCTTTAGGAGCAGGTTTTTTTTTTTATCCTCACACTTTTTGTTTTGTCGTGTTTTTTTTTTGGTATTGTCTCTCTGGTTATTTTTTTGTCCTCACCACGAAACAAAAGTTCTGCAGCACAACACAAAACAAGAGATTCCCCCTCTTCCTCCCCATTGTCAGGTGGCCTTTGAGGAGAATCTGCAAAATTTCTCTTTTTGTCTCCTGGTTTTTTGTCCACGTTGAATGGAATCCTTTCACCTCCTGGACAGGAAAAAAGGTTTTCATTGTGAAGGCCTTGACATGGCTGACAGGCTCCATCCTACAGGCCTGTCAATGGAAGATGCAAGGCCAGCAGAAAAAGGGCCATCAAAACTGACCAAAACACGGCTCATCTGGTGAAACAAAAATCCAGTGAAAAGGGGCCACAACATGCAAACCTTGAGGCACAAACACAAACAATGCCGAAATAGAATTCCTGCACAGCTTCATGTCTTTTTTTTTATTTTACGAGGCAGCCAGGAACAAACGGCAAAAAAAAAAAAATGGTCTTCTAATGGACAAGGGAAATATTTCTAAACCGTCGTCACAGTTGTTGTAGGGCCTGCAGAGTAGGTAAGGCAATTGTCCTCCTAATCCTTATATTTAATTCAAAACAGAGAAAGATGTCAAGCACTCAAGCCGGCTTCCAATTGTTGATGTCATCATCTTGTGCCAAATTCTACGTATGGCTAGATTGACATCCATGCAGTGCAAAACAGTTGACTGAACTCCATTTTGTAGTAAAGCGCTTAGCCCTTGTACACACGGTCGGAGATTCCGACGGAAAATGTCCGATCGGACCGTGTTGTCGGATAATCTGACCGTGTGTGGGCTCAATCAGACTGTTTCCCTCGGAATTTTGGACGGACAAAGTTTTAGAGCTGGGCTATAAAACTTTCCGACAACATGATCCGATCGGACTTTGTCCGATGGTGTGTAGAAAATACCGATCGGACAAAGTGCCACGCATGCTCAGATCAAATTCCTAGACCAAAGCTATTGGCTACTAGCCTGAACGTAGTCCCGTCGTAATGAAATAACGTCGTCATGTTACGTACGATCGGATTTTCTGACAACTTTGTCCGACCGTGTGTATGCAACACAAGTTTCGGACAAAATCCGTCGGACAAAATCCAACGGATTTTGTTGTCGGAATGTCCAACCGTGTGTACAAGGGCTAAGACTTTTCTGGCACACCTAAAGCACATCATTAAAGTTAACCTATCCTTTGCCCATGATGGCAAATTACTGGAGTATATGAAAGCAATATCAAAGGTTACAGATGGTGGAAAGGTAGAAGAGCTTATAATCTATTAAAGAATAATTTTTACATAGTTGGATTGGTCCAGCTTGGACTAATGTAACTATGCATATGCCATACCTGTGGGATTCCTCTGGAAGCTGGAAATCACTGTAGTACACATTGCTATTCCAATGATCTCCACTAGCTTCCAGGTTCCATGGTTCCATGCCGAGTGGCTGGCCTGCTGCATTTTGAACACAGGAGGTCCCGGCTTGGCAAAGGCACCATTCATTGATCACTTTGCATCGCCTCAATGGATGCAGGGCATTCTTTGATTGGAAGAGGTGGAGAGCATGACATCACTAGCCCACAGGACCCAGAAGCTAGTGGAAGTTATTGCAGTAGCGATGTCTACTACAGTGATTTCCAGCTTCTAGAGGGTTCCCACTGGTATTTTGTATACACAGTTATATTGGTCCAAGCTGGACCAGTGTAACTATATGAAAATATCCATTCCTGGAATTATTTTTTAAAGTATAAGCGAAGATGCAGAAGGTAGAAGATGTTATAATCTGTTAGGATAGGAGCCAATATTGAGAGTAAAGGATTTCATAATCATTAATATGAAGCTGGTCCCATCTCAATGGTTTTACGAGCATCCACTATTCTGAGAAGGCTTTCCACAAGATTTTGGAGTCCATCTTTAGGAACTTGTGCCCATTCAGCCAAAAAAAAAAGCATTTGTGAAGTCAGGTAATTTGATGATTCACCAATGATCAACTTCTTGCCAAAGGCTTTCAGTAGGGTTGAGGTCCGGGCTCTAGGAAGACCACTCACGTTCCTTCACACCAAACTGGTAAAACCATGTCTTTATAGAGCTGGCTTTATACACAGGGACACAGTCAATGCGGAAACAGAATAGGGCCTTCCCCAAAGTGTACCCACGAGGTTGTCAGCTACAGTTGTATAAAAATGCCTTTGTTTGCTGTAGTATTAATCATAACATTACTGGAAACATCTGAAGTCAGGCATGTACTGGCCATCGGGACTGCTGGGAGTTTCCCGGTAGGCCAATCACTCAGTGGGCCACTCTGATGTAAGGGGTTGCTGATGGGACACTCTGATGTAAGGGGGCTGCTGATGGGACACTCTGATGTAAGGGGGCTGTTGATGGGACACTCTGATGTAAGGAGCTGCTGATGGGACACTCTGATATAAGGGGGCTGCTGATGGGACACTCTGATGTAAGGGGGCTGCTGATGGGACACTCTGATGTAAGGGGGCTGCTGATGGGACACTCTGATGTAAGGGGCTGCTGATGGGACACTCTGATGTAGGGGGCTACTGATGGGACACTCTGATGTAAGGGGGCTGCTGATGGGACACTCTGATGTAAGGGGGCTGCTGATGGGACACTCTGATGTAAGGGGGTACTGATGGGACACTCTGATGTAAGGGGGTGCTGATGGGACACTCTGATGTAAGGGGGTGCTAATGGGACACTCTGATGTAAGGGGGGTGTTGAGGGGACACTCTGATGTAAGGGGGGTGTTGATGGGACACTCTGATGTAAGGGGGTGCTGACGGGACACTCAAAATGTATGTGGGCCGGTCTGGATGAAGTCCAGGGCCAAATTTTTGTCTCAGTCCAGCCCTGTCTGAAGTAATTTAAAGGGATGGCCACATACTTTTGGCCATATGGTGTAAGTTTATATGGCATTATTAATGAAATCGAAGGAATTCTAAATTTATTAAGGGTACAAGGAACGGTACTGAAGGTGAGAGTATACTTTAAGAGCAGGGGTCATCAAACTTTCTAAACAAAGGGCTGGTTTACTGTCAGATGTTAACCAGGCCCGGAACCGTGGCCAGTGGGAGCAGTAACTGCCCTAGCATCAGTGTGAGTAAACAATGTCCCATCTTTGGTATTATGGGAATTATTAGCGCTCCATCGTTGGTGTCAGTAGGTTTCCCCTTATTAGTGTCAATCGGAGGAATAGTGCTGTACCACTGGTGTCAGTGGGAGGAATAGCGCCCCATCATTAATTTCAGTGGAAAGAATAGTGCCCCATCATTGTTGTCTACATGAGGAATAGTTCCCCACTGTTGATGTTAGTGCCACACTCGGCCCCTAAGCCACAGTTTGGAGACCACTGTATTAGAGAGGATATACTAGAAGGTATAACAGCTAACAGTCTATTAGGGTATAGAGTGGGGAAAATAATTATTTGATCTCCTGTAGTTTTTGTATGTTTGCCCACTTACAAAGAAATGAAGGTTCTATCATTTTTATCATAGGTGTATTGTAAATGATAGATAATAATAATAATATCAATCCAGAAAAAACACATGATACAAATGTTATAAATTGAGTTGCAGTTCAGTGAGTAAAATAAGTATTTGATCCCCAAGCAAAACATGACTTAGTACTTGGTGGACAAACCCTGGTTGGCAAGCACAGAAGTAAGACTCTTCTTGTAGTTGGTTACCAGATTTGCACACATCTCAGGAGGGATTTTGGTCCACTCTTCTTTACAGATCTTGTCTAAATCTTTAAGGTTTCTCAGTCGTTGCTTTTCAACTCGAAGTTTCAGCTCCCTCGATAAATGTTCTATAGGATTAAGGTCTGGAGACTAGCTAGGCCTCTCCATGGCCTTAATGTGCTTCTTCTTGAGCCACTCCTTTGTTGTCTTGGCTGTATGTTTTCGGTCATTGTCATGCTGGAAGTCCCCATCCATGACCCATCTTCACTGTTCTGGCTGAGGGAAGAAGGTTCTCAACCAAGATTTTAAAATACACGGCCCCGTCCATTGGCCCCTCAATGCGGCAAAGTCAGCCTGTACCTGTAGCAGAGAAACAGCCCCAAAGCATGATGTTTCCACCTCCTTGATTGACTGTAGGGCTGGTGTTCTTAGGGTCATAGTCAGCATTTTTCTTCCTCCAAACACGGCAAGTCGATTTAACGCCTTAGGCCGCGTACACACGGGCGGACTGTTCGCCCAACCTTGTCCGCTGAACAGTGTTTGGGCGGACAGTCCGCTCGTGTGTGGGGCTTCAGCGGACAGTTTCAGCGGACAGTTGGACGAACAAGGTCTTACGGAAATTCCGAAAAACTGTCCGCTGAAACAAGGTTTCAGCGGACTGTTCGCTCGTGTGTAGGCTTGTTCGGCCAACTAAGTCTCGCGCATGCTCAGAAAGGATTTCCACGTCGGAAGGTTGCATTGCAGTGTATTGGACGTCGAAATTTTCGATCCGTCGTGCGTGCCGAAACGTCATCGCGCACGGTTTCAGCAAACTGTTCGTCCGTCGTGTGTGGCCATGTCCGTCCATGCTAAGTTTGAGCGGACTGTTTGCCGAAACTGTTGGACGGACAAAGTTGGGCGAACAGTCCGCGCGTGTGTACGCGGCCTAAGAGCTACATTTTGGCCTCATATGCCCACAGCACTTTCTTCCAATCCTTCTCTCAATCATTTTAGTTTATTGGCAAACTTCAGACAGGCCTGTACATGTGCCTTCTTGAGCACGGGGGCCTTGCGGGAGCTGCAGGATTTTAGTCCATGGTGGCGTATTGTGTTACCAAAGGTTTGTTTGGTGATTGCCGTCCCAACTGCCTTAAGATCATTCACAAGCTCCTCCCGTGTAGTTTTGGCTGATCTCTCACTTTTCTCGTGATCATCCTTACCCCATGAGGCAAAATCTAGCATGGAGCTCCAGACCGAGGGCGATTGATGGTTATTTTATATTTTTTCCACTTGCGAATAATCGCTCCAACAGTTGTCTCTGTCTTGCCAAGCTTCTTGCTGATGGTCTTGTAGTCCATTCCAGCCTTGTGCAGGTCTACCATCTTGTCATGTTCTTTGACAGCTCTTTGGTCTTGCCCATGATGGTTGGTTTGAATGGAAGAAAGAGATTCTGTGGACAGGTGTCTTTTATCCACATAACGAGTTGTTAGGAGAACCTTCTTAACCACTTGCCGCCCGCCCTATAGCAGATACACGGCAGCAAAGTGGTTTTAAAATCCTGACTGGACGTCATATGACGTGATCAGTATTTTGAGCCGCTGCTCGCCCCCGGGGGCACGCATCGCGGCGATCGTTGTTGCGGGGTGTCAGTCTGGTGCCGACGGAGACTCTTTACCACGTGATCAGCCTTGTCCAATCACGGCTGATCACAATGTAAATTAGCTATGAGTAAGCGCTAATTTCAGCGTGAAACACATCAGAGTTCTCTGTTCTACATTCCCTTTGCTGTTGTGACTCGTATGATGTGAAGGTTTTTTAGTGGAAATAATGAAGGCACAACTTATTTTATCTGATCCGGAGTGCGGCTATCCAGAGTTTTTTCGGTTCCTTCATTTTATCACAGTGTAAATAGGAAAAGCTGGTGATTGGCTTTTCCTCACTCGCGTCTGGCAGATGTGAGTAGAGGAGAGCCAATCGGCTGCTCCTCTGACAGGGGGGGTCTGTGCTGATCGATTATCAGTGCAGCCCCCCCCCCGAGGATGCCCACACTGGACCACCAGGGACGCCACCAGACCACCAGGGATGCCCAGCACAAGGTAATCCTCCCTAGACCACCAGGGATGCCAGTCAGTGCCCACAATGGATGCCAATCAGTGCCCATAATGGATGCCAATCAGTGCCCACAATGGGCATCACTGATTGGCATGCATTATTGTTTGGCACTGATTGGCATCCATTAGTACAGTATAATGTAATACAATGCCGCCTATCAGTGCCCACCTGTGCCGCCTATCAGTGCCCACCTGTGCTGCCTATCAGTGCCCATCTGTGCCACCTATCAGTGCCCATCCGTGCCACCCATCAGTGACCATCCGTGCCGCCTATCCATGCCCATCTGTGCCACCTATCCATGCCCATCTGTACCCCTATCCATGCCCATCCATGCCAATCCGTGCCAGCTATCAGTGCCAATTTGTGCCACCTATCAGTGCCCATCCGTGTCACCCATCAGTGCCACCCATCAGTGCCGCCTATCAGTGCCCATCGGTGCCACATATCAGTGCCACTTCATTGATGCCACCTCGTTGGTGCCCATCAGTGCCGCCTTATCAGTGCCCATCAGTGTAGCCCCATCAGTGCCCATCAGTGAAGGAGAAAACTTACTTATTTACAAAGTTTTGAAACTGAAACAAAAAAAAACATATTTTTTTCAACATTTTCGGTATTTTTTTATTTGGTTAGCAAAAAATAAAAACCGTAGAGGTGATCAAATACCACCAAAAGAAATCTCTATTTGTGGGGAAAAAAATGATAAAAATTGCATTTGGGTACAGTGTAGCATGACCGCGCAATTGTCATTCAAAGTGCGACAGCGCTGAAAGCTCAAAATTGGTCTGGGCAGGAAGGTGTTTAAGTGCCCTGTATTGAAGTGGTTAAATTGACAGGACTAATCTGTGTACCACACGAGCACCTACTGTAGCCAGCCTGTGGGAGGCAGAATTATTGTTGGTTGGTAGGGGTCTAAATACTTATTTTACTCACTGAACTGTCACTCAATTTATAACATTTGTATCGTGTTCTTTCTGGATTTTTGGTTGATATTCTGTCTCTATCATTTAAAATACACCTATGATAAAAATTATAGACCCTTCATTTCTTTGTAAGTGGGAAAATTTACAAAACCTGCGAGGGATCAAATAATTATTTTCCCCACTGTATAGAGAAAAAAAGAAGCCGTATGAGGTGACAATCTTCTTGGGTATAAAGTAGAGCCATAGAAGGCAGTAGAGCTTCCAAGCTATTATAAAATAGGTAGCCACGCACAAGGCAGAAGAGACTATAGTGTGCTAGGATAGAGGCAGGCATGTACTGGCCATTGGGACTACAGGGAGTTTCCCGGTGGGCCGATGGCTCAGTGGGCCAGTTTCAATGACAAAGTAATGGCTGCGTGGCTCACCCTCAACTTCACGCAGGGATATGAGAAAAATACAGAGGAGAATAAGTGAAATAATAAGAGGTTAGTGAGGACTCCTTATGTTATACTAATTATGCTTTTTTGCACAATTGCGTATAGTTTTATAAACTGTTGTGCTTGTTTGCAAAATTAAAGTGGGCTGGTCTGGATGAAGTCCAGGGCCAAATTTTTGTCCCAGTCCAGCCCTGGATAGAGGAGAGAGATACAGAACATAGGAGATATAACATTCTAAAGCTTGACTTACATGGCTCGAATTTCTTGAATTTCCTCTAATTCCTGCTGAACTGTGTGAAATTTGAGCCATGGGCAGCCCTGTGAGCACCACCGGGCTCAACAAACTTCGACTGAAAAATCGAAGAAGCCGGCAGGAAAATTGTCAGCCGAACAATAAGTGCATCCAATCAGAGGCAGTTACTGTTCAAGTATTCAGACAGCTGTGGGTGCCAGTTGTCTAGAAAGACGTGGTGAAGACGACTTGCTCAAGTTCAAACCAAACATCAGAATGGGGAAGAAAGGGGATTGAAGTGACTTTGAACGTGGCAAGGTTGTTGGTGCCAGACGGGCTGGTCTGGTGCCGCGTACACACGACCGAACTTTCCGGCAGAAAAGGTCCGATGGAATCATTCCGCCGGATATTACGACCATGTGTGGGCTTCATCTGACTTTTTTCTTCAAAAATTCTGACGGACCTAGAAATAGAACATGTTTCAAATCTGTTCGACGGAATCAATTCAAAACTGTTCGTCTATATGTTGGTCCGCAGGGCCCCCCCTTCCCCAAAGCACCCCCCTATGTTGAGGGCACGCGGCCTGATATGGTTCAGGAGGGGGGGGGGGGCGCTCGCTCGTCCCCACCCCCTTTCCTGACCGGCTGGGCTGCTTGCTTGGATAAGGGTCTGCTATGGAGTTTCGGGGGCCGTTTTTTAGGCGTAGGGGTTCCCCTTTAAATCCATACCAGGTGACGGGGCTCGCGAGGTGTCAATCTCACCGTTGGAGGTGGCCCTTAACTTTCTTCGCTAGTCCCATCTATAGAATGTTAAAAAAAAGTCACAGTTACTTTGCTGAGTAACTAATTACATTTCCAATGTAGTAACCGAGTTACTAACGCAATTACTTTTTGGGAGAAGTAATTTGTAACTTAACCAATTACTTAAGTAAGATGACCAACACTGTGCACGACACGCAGAATGGCACGAGAATCGTGAGGCACAGCACGCTCAATGGATGGCATACTCTGTGCTGTCCATCCAGAGCGCAGTGCGCAAGTGCCGGTGACATCTCCGAACGGCTACAAATGTTAAAGCGGGAGTCCGCCGTTTTTTTTTTTTTTAAAAGCCAGCAGCTACAAATGCTGCTGACTTTTAAAATAGTGACACTTACCCGCCCAGCGCACCCGCGATGTCGGCACCCGAAGCCGATCTCTCGATCGTCTCTCGGGTGCTGCCGCCACCATCTTGGGTATGGGAATCAGGAAGTGGATTTTCCCAATTCCCTACTGCGCATGCGCGAGTCGCGCTGCATAATAAGGATGGTCCCCGCTGTCTCTGGGATCTGTGTGTTTCCCAGCAGGCAGCGGGGGACTTTTGGAAAGGGGCATAGATTCTGCGGAAAGGGGCGTACCTTCTGCAGAATCTACGCCGGAAGTGGGTGCAGATACCTGTACTGTACAGGTACCTGCACCCCCCTCCCCCCTGAAAGGTGCCAATTGTGGCGCCGGAGGGGGGGAGGATTCCAATGAGCGGAAGGTCCACTTTAGGGTAGACCTCCGCTTTAATATCTTCTAAATGGTACATGTTTAGGAGATATTACACTACAGATAACCCTTATTATAAGCTCCTCTGTAGGCACCTGTAGGGAAAAGCCATAAAGTAGAGTTTACTACTGCTTTAAAATCAATTTGGGTATAAAAGAATGATAAAGGGAGAAGTTTATTTTAGAGTATAAGGAAGGAAAGCTGAAGCTTACAAATATATCAGGGTATATGGGAGCAAAATACATGGTACAATAGGTTACAGCAGGGGCATTGCTAGGTCTACAAAAGATATGGGGCTAGAGCCCATAGCAGCGTAGTATAGAATGTCATACACTTGGGCGGGCATACACATGTATATAATATACGTGCGTGTGTGTGTGTGTGTGTGTGTGTGTGTGTATATATGTGTATATGTGTATATACAGTATATCCCCAGATAGCCCCCCACCTACATCAGGGTCCCCAGAGACCCCCACTTACATCAGGGTCCCCAGAGACCTCCACTTACATCAGGGTCCCCAGAGAGCCACCCTCTCCCCTTAGGGACCTCTGCAGAGACTCGGGGCTATGGGCCCCAGATTCGGGGCTATAGCCCCAAAAGCCACCCCCTAGAGACGCCACTGGGTTACAGTCTACCATGCTGTAAAGAAGAGATAAAGAAGGCAGAAGAGCTTACAAACTATAAGGCTATAGAGTACTATACAGCAGATGAAAGGTGACATAGCCTATTATAGTACAAAGGAGAGATCAGCAAGGTGGAAGAGATAGCAATTTAATTGGGTATACAAGCAAAATATAGAAGGCTAAAGAGCTTACAGTCTAGTGGGGTAAAATATGGTTATGCAGAAGACAAAAACACATACAACCAATTAGTATATATAGTGGCTTGAAAAAGTATTCATACCCCTTGAAATGTTCCACTTTTTGTCATGTTACAACCAAAAACCTAAATGTATTTTATTGGGATTTTATGTAATAGACCAACACAAAGTGGCACATAATTGTGAAGTGGAAGGAAAATGATAAATGGTTTTCAACATATTTTTACAAATAAATATGTGAAAAGTGTGGGGTGCATTTGTATTCAGCCCCCCCCCCCCAGTCAATACTTTGTAGAACCCCCTTTCACTGCAATTACAGCTGCAAGTCTTTTTGGGGATGTCTCAACCAGCTTTTCACAGCTAGAGAGGGACATTTTTGCACATTCTTCTGTGCAAAATAGCTCAATCTCTGTCAGATTGGATGGAGATCGTCTGTGAACAGCAATTTTCAAGTCTTCCCACAGTTTCTCAATTGGATTTAGGTATGAACTTTGACTGGGCCATTCTAACACATGGACATGCTTTGATCTAAACCATTCAATTGTAGCTCTAGCTGTATGTTTAGGGTCGTTGTCCTGCTGGAAGGTGAACCTCCATCCCAGTCTTTTGCAGGCTCTAACAGGTTTTCATCTAAGATTTCCCTGTATTTGGCTAGATCCATCTGCCCATCTACTCTGACCAGCTTTCCTGTCCCTGCTGAAGAAAAGCATCCCCATATCATGATGCTGCCACCACCATGTTTCACGGTGGGGATGGTACAGTGGTGTGAAAAAGTGTTTGCCCCCTTCCTCATTTCCTGTTCCTTTGCATGTTTGTCACACTTAAGTGTTTCGGAACATCAAACCAATTTAAACAATAGTCAAGGACAACACAAGTAAACACAAAATGCAATTTGTAAATGAAGGTGTTTATTATTAAAGGTGAAAAAAAATCCAAACCATCATGGCCCTGTGTGAAAAAGTGATTGCCCCCTAAACCTAATAACTGGTTGGGCCACCCTTAGCAGCAACAACTGCAACCAAGCGTTTGCGATAATGTGCAATGAGGCTTTTACAGCGTCCTGGAGGAATTTTGGCCCACTCATCTTTGCAGAATTGTCCTAATTCAGTTACATTAGAGGGTTTTCGAGCATGAACGGCCTTTTTAAGGTCATACCACAACATCTCAATAGGATTCAGGTCAGGACTTTGGCTAGGCCACTCCAAAGTCTTCATTTTGTTTTTCTTCAGCCATTCGGTGGTGGACTTGCTGGTGTGTTTAGGATCATTGTCCTGCTGCAGAACCCAAGTTCGTTTCAGCTTGAGTACACGAACAGATGGTCGGACATTCTCCTTCAGGATCTCTTGGTAGACAGCAGAATTCATAGTTCCTTTTATCACGGCAAGTCTTCCAGGTCCTGAAGCAGAAAAACAGCCCCAGACCATCACACTACCACCACCATATTTTACTGTTGGTATAATGTTCTTTTTATGAAATGCAGTGTTCCTTCTACGCCAGATATACTTGGACACACACCTTCCAAAGAGTTCCACTTTTGTCTCATCGGTCCACAGAATGTTGTCCCAAAAGTCTTGGGGATCATCAAGATGTGTTGTGGAGAAATTGAGACGAGCTTTGATGTTCTTTTTGCTCAGCAGTGGTTTTCTCCTTGGAACTCTGCCATGCAGGCCATTTTTGCCCAGTCTTTTCCTGATGGTGGAGGCATGAACGCTGACCTTAACTGAGGCAAGTGAGGCCTGCAGTTCCTTGGACGTTGTTGTGGGGTCTTTTGTGACCTCTTGGATGAGTGGTCGCTGCGCTCTTGGGGTAATTTTGGGCGGCCGGCCACTCCTGGGAAGGTTCACCACTGTTCCATGTCTTCGCCATTTGTGGATAATGGCTCTCACTGTGGTTCGCTGGATTCCCAAAGCTTTGGAAATGGCTTTATAACCCTTTCCAGACTGATAGATCTCAATTACTTTCTTTCTCAATTGTTCCTGAATTTCTTTGGGTCTCGGCATGATGTGTAGCTTTTAAGGATCTTCTGGTGGACCTTACTGTGTCAAGCAGCTCCTATTTAAGTGATGCCTTGATTGTGAACAGGTGTGGCAATAATCAGGCCTGGGTGTGGCTAGAGAAATTGAACTCAGGTGTGGACAACCACAGTTATAGTATGTTTTAACAAGGGGGGCAATCACTTTTTCCCACAGGGCCATGATGGTTTGGATTTTTTTTCACCTTTAATAATAAACACCTTCATTTACAAATTGCATTTTGTGTTTACTTGTGTTGTCCTTGACTATTGTTTAAATTGGTTTGATGTTCCGAAACACTTAAGTGTGACAAACATGCAAAGGAACAGGAAATGAGGAAGGGGGCAAACACTTTTTCACACCACTGTATATTCAGGGTTATGTGCAGTGTTGGTTTCCTGCCACACATAGTGTTTTCCTTTTAGGCCAAGAAGTTCAATTTTGGTCTCATCTGACCAGAGCACCTTCTTCCACATGTTTGCTGTGTCCCCCACATGGCTTCTCAAAAACTACAAACAGAACTTCTTATGGCTTTCTTTCAGCAATGGCTCTTCTTGCCACTCTTCCATAAAGGGCAGATTTGTGGAGAGCACGAATAATAGTTGTCCTGTGGACAGATTCTCCCACCTGAGCTGTGGATCTCTGCAGCTCCTCCAGAGTTACCATGGACCTCTTGGCTGCTCTCCTTGCCTGTCAGTTTAGGTGGACGGCCATGTCTTGGTAGGTTTGCAGTTGTGCCATACTCTTTCCATTTTTGGATGATGGATTGAACAGTGCTCCTTGAGATGTTCAAAGCTTGGAATATTTTTTTTATAACCTAACCCTGCTTTATACTTCTCCACAACTTTATCCCTGACCTGTCTGATGTGTTCCTTGGCCTTCATGATTCTGTTTGTTCACTAAGGTACACTAGCAAACCTCTGAGGACTTCACAGAACAGCTGTATGTATACTGAGATTAAATTACACACAGGTGGACTCTAATTACTAATTAGGTGACTTCTGAAGGCAATTGGTTCCACTTTTAGTTAGGGGTATCTTGAGTAAAGGGGGCTTAATACAAATGCACGCCACACTTTTCAGATATTTATTTGTAAAAAATAAAAAAAGCATTTATCATTTCCCTTCCACTTTGTGTTGGTCTATCACATAAAATTCCAATAAAATACATTTACATTTTTGGTTGTGACATGACAATATGTCTAAAATTTCAAGGGGTGTGAATACTTTTTTAAGGCACTGTACAGGAGAATACAGAAGGCTTAGGAGATCACATTTTACTATAGTATATGGGAGAGATGTAAACAATAGAAGAGCTTACAATTAATCATGTTAATATAGTATAGTATACATTTGAGTCACATTAACACACATTTGGATGTATTGTGCATATTAGAAGGCATGTGAGTTAACCACTTGCCGCCCGCCCTATAACAGATACACGGCGGGAAAGTGGTTTCAAAATCCTGACCGGACGTCATAATACAAAATGACGGTGGCAAAGTGGTTTTAATACCTTGACCGGACGTCATATGACGTGATCAGGATATTAAGCCCCCCCCCCCCGGGGGCGCACATCGCGGCAGTCGTTGTTGCGGGGTGTCAGTCTGACACACCGCAACTACGATCTCGGTAAAGAGTCTCCGACGGAGACTCTTTACCACGTGATCAGCCGTGTCCAATCACGGCTGATCACAGTGTAAATAGGAAGAGCCAGTGATCGGCTTTTCCTCACTCGCGTCTGTCAGACACAAGTAGAGGAGAGCCGATCGGCTGCTCCTCTGACAGGCGGGGTCTGTGCTGATCGATTATCAGCGCAGCCCCCCCCCCCCCCCGAGGATGCCCTCACTGGACCGCAAGGGATGCCACCAGACCACCAGAGATGCCCAGGACAAGGTATGCCACCCTAGACCACCAGGGATTCCAGTCAGTGCCACAATGGATGCCAATCAGTGCCCATAATGGATGCCAATCAGTGCCCACAATGGGCATCACTGATTGGCATGCATTATTGTTTGGCACTAATTGGCATCCATTAGTACAGTATAATATAATACAATGCCGCCTATCAGTTCCCATCTGTGCCGCCTATCAGTGCCCATCCGTGCCACCTATCAGTGCCCATCCATGCCCATCTGTGCCGCCTATCCATGCCCATCTGTGCCGCCTATCCATGCCCATCTGTGCCGCCTAACCATGCCCACCTGTACCGCCTATACATACCTATCCATGCCGCCCATCCATGCCAATCCGTGCCAGCTATCAGTGCCAATTTGTGCCACCTATCAGTGCCCATCCGTGTCGCCCATCAGTGCCACCCATCAGTGCCGCCTATCAGTGCCCATCAGTGCCGCCTATCAGTGTCCATCAATGCCACCTCATCAGTGCCACTTCATTGGTGCCACCTCATCGGTGCCCATCAGTGCCGCCTTATCATTGCCCATCAGTGTAACCCCATCAGTGCCGCCTTATCATTGCCCATCAGAGTAATCCCATCAGTGCCCATCAGTGAAGGAGAATACTTACTTATTTACAAAGTTTTGAAACTGAAACAAAAAAAACATATTTTTTTTCAAAATTTTCGGTATTTTTTTATTTGTTTAGCAAAAAATAAAAACCGTAGAGGTGATCAAATATCACCAAAAGAAAGCTCTATTTATGGGGAAAAAAATTATAAAAATTTCATTTGGGTACAGTGTAGCATGACTGCACAATTGACATTCAAAGTGCGACAGCGCTGAAAGCTCAAAATTGGTCAGGGCAGGAAGGTGTTTAAGTGCCTGGTATTGAAGTGGTTAAAAACCCATGCACACCAAAATGTAGGAAAACATGAGGCATTGGTCAAGTTGGGGGACAGTTCCAGAACATCACCTCCTCCAGAGAAACCAGATGACCAACATCTGGGCACAAGGACAGCACAGCAATGCCTAATTCTCCTTGTTCCTGAAGCAGTGCAGGGCGACTTTTAAAATACAATAGCTGTGCCTGTAATATTTCGATATAAGTCCTCTGTAATGGCCTTCAGCTTGGTTAATGCGTGTTTGTTTGTGCAATAGTAGGTGCCTTTTTTGTGTGTGTGGGAATGTGTCTATATCTGCACCTCCCTCTGCAGGAGCCCCAGCCAGGATCTGGTTTAGTGGTGCCATAAATTTGTCACAGCGTTAAAGTGAAACCCCAGTGGATGCTTGTTTAACACTCCGTCGCCAACAGGGAGCTGGCAAAGGCAAATGGTTTTTGCTGATCTCATTCCCAGACATGAGTTAATAGGGTTAATGGTCAATCATTGCTGAGGAAACAGTTAAATGAGATGTTCCGCCAACACTTTACAGGAATTATGAGGCCTTTCCAGTCTGATAGCCATGAAGATTTCACTGCAGTGTAAAATCTAAGTAGGGATGTATCAGGCAATGCTCCCTGGGAAATGTCTGCAAATGAGCATCTTCTAAGCCCTTGTACACACAGTCGGAGATTCAGACGGAATGTGTCCGATCGGAGCGTTTTGTCGGATATTCCGACTGTGTGTGGTCTCCATCGGACTGTTTCCGTCGGAGTATCCAACGGACCAAGTTTTCCAACTTGTCGGTAAAATTTTCCGACAAAATGCTCCGATCGGACATACTCCGATCATGTGTAGAGAATTCCGATCGGACAAAGTGCCACGCATGCTCAGATCAAATTCCTACATCAAAGCTATTGGCTACTAGCCTGAACGTAGTCCGGTCGTAACAAAATAACGTCATCATGTTCTGAACGATCGGATTGTCCGACCGTGTGTATGCAACAGATTCCGACGGATTTGGTTGTCGGAATGTTCGACCATGTGTACAAGGGCTCAGAGAGAAAGGGATTTTGGGCCAATAGGACACACTGGATACCTTTGCTACCATTGCGCTATTTCTGGGTGTCCAGAGAGACCCTGTGCCTTTAAGGAGGGGTGGGCTCCCTCCAAGCATACCTGCCCTCAATCTATCCATTATTATATATGTTCTCCAACTTTGAAGACTCTCAAAATGTATAGTGTTAGGACTGCAGTACACTGGGATGCCTTGACGTGGCGCATGTATGTGCAAACTAAACTTTTTGACAGGGTTAACTCGGTTTGTTGCAGGCTGGCTGATAAGTGAGCTGGGAGTTTTTGTTTGTTGTCTTTGGACATACATCGCCCACCCAATCCATGCGCTCTTTGCTCCTAAGGCCAGTTATAGGTTGGGGTGGTTGCTATTTGTTTGTATTCTGGGTAAATGTCATCTTTACATGGTAGGCCTCAAATGCCAATCCATGGCCCTTTCTTAGCATTTTGTTTTATTTCTGTCTGTATCTGTCTTGGGTGACACCAACAAAAAGTGGGCGGAAACATCCCCGATTGGCTAAATATTACACTTCTTGCAGTTATAGACCGTGAGTTTTTGTTTGAAAGAGTGAAATGACGGTCTGAAATTGTAAAGGAAATGGACCACCAAACTATTAAATAGAACAGCATTTCAGGGCCACTAAGGGGCCCATCTTTAGGTGGGTCACTACTTGCCTGAAGAAGGGGTCCTCAGCAACCTTAAACGTTGCTCTGTTTTATTGCTGTATAGAAAAGGTTTGCTTATAGCTTCTGCTGATGGTGAGCCAGTGAAGTTTTTACATACGATCTCCCCAACGGGGACACACCAACCTTTAACCACTTGCCGTCCGCCATATAGCAAAATGACGGTGGCAAAGTGGTTTTAATACCCTGACGTCATATGATGTGATCAGGATATTAAGCCCCCCCCCGGGGGCGCGCATCGCAGCGTTCGTTGTTGCGGGGTGTCATTCTGACACCCCGCAACTATCTCAGTAAAGAGTCTCTGACGGAGACTCTTTACCACGTGATCAGCCGTGTCCAATCACGGCTGATCACAGTGTAAATAGGAAGAGCCGGTGATCGGCTTTTCCTCACTCACGTCTGTCAGACGCGAGTAGAGGAGAGCCTATCGGCTGCTCCTCTGACAGGGGGGGGGTCTGTGCTGATCGATTATCAGCGCAGCCCCCCCAAGGATGTCCACACTGGACCACCAGGGACGCCACCAGACCACCAGGGGATGCCCAGGACCAGGTATGCCCCCCTAGACCACCAGGGATGCCAGCCAGTGCCCATAATGAATGCCAATCAGTGCCCATAATGGATGGCAATCAGTGCCCACAATGGGCATCACTGATTGGCATGCATTATTGTTTGGCACTGATTGGCATCCATCCCTACAATACTTTAAATTACAATGCCGCCTATCAGTGCCCATCCATGCCGCCTATCAGTGCTCATCCTAGCCGCCTATCAGTGCCCATCCATGCCCATCCGTGCCGCCTATCCATGCCCATCCGTGCCACCCATCTGTGCCACCTATCCATGCCCATCCGTGCCACCTATCCATGCCCATTTGTGCCACCTATCCATGCCGCCCATCCATGCCAATCCATGCCACCTATCAGTGCCGCTTATCAGTGCCACTTCATTGGTGCCACCTCATCGGTGCCCATCAGTGCCGCCTTATCAGTGGCCATCACTGCAGCCCCGTCAGTGCCCATCAGTGAAGGAGAAAACTTACTTATTTACAAAGTTTTGTAACTGAAACAAAAAAAAAACATGTTTTTTTTTCAAGATTTTCTGTCTTTTTTTATTTGTTTAACAGAAAATAAAAATCCCAGAGGCGATCAAATACCACCAAAAGAAAGCTCTATTTGTGGGAACAAAATGATAAAAAATTTAGTTTGGGTACAATGTAGCATGACCGCGCAATTGTCATTCAAAGTGCGACAGCGCTGAAAGCTCAAAATTGGTCTGGGCAGGAAGGTGTATAAGTGCCCTGTATTGAAGTGGTTAAATATCCAAAGCAAGTTCGAACCCATGGGTGCCCAACCAGCAGCCCGGGGGCCACATGTGTCCCGCAGAGCCCTCTGATGTGGCCCGCAACCTCCTGCTCTGGGATAGAATAGAAAGAATACGTTATTAAAGGTCGGTTTATTACTAAATTCAGTGTATATATGGGCATATCTGTTCTGCAGTGGTTACTGGGCTGCTTTCAAACTGATTCGCAGGTGCAGAGCAGTTTACCTGCGGGTTACCTGCACTGAGCCATAGACTATTATTACCTGCGAGTTTGGTGAGCTTTCTGAAAGAGCACCAAACCTGCAGAATATAATAAAAGTCTATTGCAAACGGCAGGAAAGCCAAAGGTACACTGCGTTGCACACGTGGTGCGGATAAACCGCAGCGCATCTACCTACAATACGATCCACCAAAAAGTATCTTGGGCTGCGTCTGTGTCTGCTCTGCAAATGCAGAGTGAACACGGATATGCCATCCACCCGCTCCGCTCATTGTGGCCAACGACCGGTTACCAAGTTGCTTAAGTGGCCCTCACTCTTCAAAAGGTTGGGCACCCCTGTTCTAACCCTTCCTCTTTCCATCCAAAACTAAATAGACCATTTGGATGGAGTTGAGGTATTATTAAATGCTCATCTGCCTTGGGTGACACCAACAGAAGGTTGGTGGAAACATCCCCAATCAGCAAAATACTGCACTCCTTGCAGCCATAGACCATGAGTTCCCGTGTGTAACAGTGATATGACAGATGGTGGCATCAAATTGTAAAGTCCATATGTAGAAATGGAACACAATCTGCAAAAGTTATAAGCAAACTATTTAAGAGAACAGCATTTCAAGGCCTCTAATGACCCCTTCTTCAGGTTGATCACTACTTGCTTGAAGAAGGGGTCCTCAGCAACCCGAAACATTGCTCTGTTTTATAGGGGTATAGAAATGTTTTGCTTATAGCTTCTGCTGATGGTATGTCGGTGAAGTTTCTATATATTATCTCCCAAACAGGGACACAACAACTTGTAAAAACTTAAAGCAGGTTCTAACTCTTCCCCTTCTCATCCAAAACTAAAGAGACTGTTTGAATGGACTTGGGATTTTGTCAAATTTCCCTGGCATTTAAACATTATATGGTCTTTGCTGTGCCTAGCACTCATAGAAAACAAAGATGTAGCTACAAGTCATAAAGCCCCATAAAAAGTGAGTGGAGACTGGAGAGGGGATGCACATAGCACAAAGGTCTAAACTAAACAAAAATGGAATGTATTGCAGATTACCAGCTCTTTTTAGAGACTTTTTTCCTGATTTTTTTCCCCTGTCAGGAAATTCAGGAGAACAAAGGAAAACCGCTAAAGGTTCGGACTTTAAAGGCAATTTGGACCGCATAAATTGTATAAAAATATATTTTATTCGTACATAACAGTATAAAAAATTGCAAGAGCACAATATAAAAACATAGAAATTAAAAACATGCTATCACATATGTGTAGAATACAGACGGCAATGGCAAGGCATTATAAAAATGTGTTTGTTTACTGTGAGTGAGCCCCTGTGTGCCAACACGTTTCGCTGGTTTACTTCATCAGGACACAGGAAGGGGTGATGCAAGTAAAAGACAGATCTCACTGTATTGGAACAAAGACATATATCATATTTTAATATATATTGTCATCACATATGAGAGGTGTATGCTCTATACATCATAGGTGGTATAATCAGCTGGATTTATCTTCACCTTGCCTAAATGTGAACACACATGCAATCTTTTCTTAGTTCTATGCTTATACTAAAATATGTGGGGTTTAGACCATCTGGCTCCTCCCCTTGCTCCCGCCAAGGGAGTTCCTTTGGGGAGGGCACCACAGAAAATTTGAGTGTCGCGGAGCGCCCTATAATGCTTTGCAAGATCAAAGTGCATTGACGGCTGCTGATTGGCCAAAGCATGCACCTGACCTGCTGACCCATTTTGATGGGGACAAGGACATCTGCCAACAACCCTGACCATTGGTTTGTTAGGGTCTATCCTTGGGGGGCTTATTGGAATCTGGAAGCCCCCTTTAACAAGGGGGCCCCCTGATCCCGGTCCCCCCCCACGTGAATGGGTATCGGATACATTGTACCCCTAGCCATTCACCAAAAAAAGTGTCAACAAATAAGAACCACAATAGACAGTTTTTGACAATTCAAGGGAAAAAAAAGTGTCCCACAATGTTCATCCATCTTTTATCACGCTGCCCGTCGGACCCGAAAAATAGAAAAAAAAGAAGCTCTGCCTCGATGGAAGGCCTCCTGGGGACTGCTGTCTCTTGACTGTGATAGCTGTTATATAGGCAAGGGTGGGGCCACCCAGATGACCCCGACCCCTCTGATGGCACATGATGTCAGAAGGGGTGGGGTCACCCAGTTATGTCACCGGGTGGCCCCGCCCTTGCCTCTATAACAGATGTCACAGCCAAGAGACAGCCAAGAGACAGCAGTCGCCGGGAAGCATCCCCTAAGGTCCTGGTATGGAATGGGGGGACCCTATGCCATTTTTTCTTCCCTGATTTTTCATCTATATTGCCCAGGAGACGCTAATACATTACAGGGCAAGTTTAAATGAAATATTTTCCTTTAGAAATGTAATTTTGCTGCAGCACTTTTATACACATCGCACAGATGTGCCACTTTACAAGCAGACTAAGGGGACCCCCAGGCAAGATATTTAACCACTTTAATTCCAGCCACTTTCGGTGATTCCTGCCTAGCACAATTTTCAGCTTTCAGCGCTGTCACACATTTAATGACAATTGCGCGGTCATGCAACACTGTACCCAAAATTTACCCTAAATTACCCTGTACCCTAAATTTTTATAATTTTCTTTCCACAAATAGAGCTTTCTTTTTGGTGGTATTGGATCACCTCAAGGGTTTTTATTTTTTGTTAAACAAACGAAAAAAAAGACCAACATTTTTCTAAAACAAAAATGTTTCTTAGTTTTTCATAAAATTTTGTTTTCCCCTTCACTGACAGGCACTGATGAGGTGGCACTGATGGGCACTGATGAGTTGGCAGTGATAAAGTGGCACTGATGGTCACTGATGATGGGCAACAATAGGCAGCACTGATATGCAGCACTGATGGGCACTGATAGGTAGCACTGATGGGCACTGATAGGTGGCACTGATGGGCACAGACAGTGGGCTGTGATGGGTACTGGCAGGCGAACAAAGGAATGCCGTTTACCGGCACTTCCATGGTTCTCACGATTATCAACTGTGATTGGTCACAGCTGATCACGTGGTAAGAAGCCTCTGACAGAGGCTCCTTATCACGATCGGAGATGCGGCATGTCAGACTGACACTCCGCACTTGCGCTCGCCGAGCTGCGCGTCCCCACGTGTGGCAACCGCCATTTTATCCTGCTGGATGTCATATGACACCCAGTCAGGATCACAGAACCAATTTCCGGCCGTCATTCTGCATACGGCGGGCGGGAAGTGGTCAAAGGAATATAACATTTTTATTATTTCACTTTAAGTATTATTAAAATCACTGCTCCTGGAAAAACGGTAGTTTAAAAAAAAATTATTTGCACTGATACATGTCCCCTGGGGCAGGAGCCGGGTCCCCAAACACTTTTTATGGCAATAACTTGCATATAAGCCTTTAAAATGAGCACTTTTGATTTTTCATGTTTGTGTCCCATAGACTTTAACTGTGTTCGCTCAAACTTTTTGCCTGTTCGCAAGTTCTGGTGCAAACCAAATGGGGGGGGGCGTGTTCGGCTCATCCCTAATCCCTTGTACACAGGGTCAGACATTCAGACAACCAAATCCGTCGGATTTTGTCCGAAACTGTTGCATACACACAGTCGGACAAAGTTGTCAGAAAATCCGATCGTACTTAACGTGATGACATTATTTCGTTAAGAAGGGACTACGTTCAGGCTAGTAGCCAATAGCTTTGGTCTAAGAATTTGATCTGAGCATGCGTGGCACTTTGTCCGATCGGAATTCTCTACACATGATCAGACAAAGCCTGATCGGATCATGTTGTCGGAAAATTTTATAGCCCAGCTGGAAAACTTGGTCCGTCGGATACTCCGATGGAAACAGTCCGATGGAGCCCACACACTGTCGGATTATCCGACAACACGGTCCTAGCAGACATTGTCCATCGGAATGTCCGACCGTGTGTACAAGTGCTAACAGCAGCTAGCAATAATCTCATGTAACATTTGGCAGGCTGGTTGTACCCAAGTTGATCGATCAACTTGGTTATATTCAGCCTGCCCCATACATGGTTTGAATCTCAGCCAGTTCCTGCTGAATTGTCTATGGTCAGTTTAACTCACATTCATACATACTAGGGCCAATTAACTTACCAGCATGCCTTTGGAGTGTTGGGGGAAACCAGAGTACCCGGCGGAAACCCACGCAGGCAAAGGGAGAACACACAAGCTCCATGCAGGTTGGGATTCAAACCACCAACCCTAGTGCAGCCAGGCAGAAGAGCTAACCACTTCGCCACTGTGCATGTCAACACACGTCATCGCACAGACATGCTTGGGGGAACACATTGTGTGCTCACACTTGTTGATGTTGAATAACAAAGTGCATCGCAATGTGTGTTTTCATGCGTGCAAATTCAGTTTAAACTACCTTGCAATCTGAATGAGCCATCTCTTTTCAATACTTTAGATTTAAAAAAACTAGCTCGAAGAATCCTTAACTCAACAATCCACCCGGTTTGTTTCTACTCCAGTAGACTCTCTTATTACATAATTGTTGGTAGATCAAAAGATTGTTTAATCAGATTGAGAGGTGTATGACCAGCTTCACCCCTCTTGCTGTTTTGACATTCCTCTGCATCAAACAGCCAAGCTTTTCATCATCCCAGCAAGACACATGCCCATTGATTACCTCCATACACCTGCACCGTCCCACTGCAAGGCACAACTACCTGCACAGTTTACCTTATCTTGTCTGCAAGAGCAGCAAAAAAAAAAAAAAAAGAAGAAAACTCCTGACATAAAATAAACACCTTTGACAGAGATAAGGAAGAGTAAGACATGTTTGGAAAACCTGTGACCGCCATCTGACCCCTTCTTTTTTTTTTTTCCTCGCCCTCCCACCATTGGAGGGGAACAGCTGGGGGTCAGTTGGGTCGAGCTGCTGTGGCTGTCTTCCTCGAAAATAATTTCTCCTGCCAGAAAGTATCAAAGTGCCGGGCACAGTGACCCTGCAAGGGCCAGCCACTGACTGAATGGTTGTAGTGTTTGCACTGGGGTGAGGGTCACCTGGGGTTAATAATAGTATTAACATGTGTGATACAAATGTTCATTAAGTGCTTAAACAGCTGACCAAGAATGTAAAAAAAAAAAAAAATAGACTAAAAAAGTGAACGGCAAAATTGAAAACGTCTCGAAAAGTTTTGTTTAATAATTAATTGCAGGTTGGTTTAAAGGTTCAGTCCACCGAAAAGTGGTATTTCAGTTATATGTAGAGCCTTGCAGGCTGAGTCAGCCCTTGGCTTCTCGTAGGGCTTGGAGGCTCCAAAAGTGAAATTTTATGGCCATAATTTTTCCCATAATTTTGGAAAACATCTAAAAAATGTTGTTTAATAATTACTTGCAGGTTGGTTTAAAGGTTCAGTCCACCGAAAAGTGGTATTTCCGTCATGCATAGAGCCTTGCAGGCTGAGTCAGCCCTTGGCTTCTTGTAGGGCTTGGAGGCTCCAACAGTGAGATTTCGCGGCCATAATTTTTCCCATAATTTTGGAAAACGTCTCAAAAAATGTTGTTTAATAATTATTTGCAGGTTGGTTTAAAGGTTCAGTCCACCAGAAAGTGGTATTTCAGGTATACGTAGAGCCTTGCAGGCTGAATCAGCCCGTGGCTTCTCATAGGGCTTGGAGGCCCCAAAAGTTAAATTTTACAGCCATAATTTTTCCCATAATTTTGGAAAACATCTAAAACATTTTGTTTAATAATTATTTGCAGGTTGGTTTAAAGGTTCAGTCCACCAGAAAGTGGTATTTCAGTTATACGTAGAGCCTTGCAGGCTGAGTCAGCCCTTGGCTTCTCATAGGGCTTGGAGGCCCCAAAAGTTAAATTTCACGGGCATCATTTTTCCCATAATGTTAGAAAACATCTCAAAAATTTTGTTTAATAATTATTTGCAGGTTAGTTCAAAGGTTCAGTCCACCGAAAAGTGGTATTTCCGTTATGCATAGAGCCTTGCAGGCTGAGTCAGCCCTTGGCTTCTCGTAGGGCTTGGAGGCTCCAACAGTGAGATTTCACGGCCATAATTTTGGAAAACATCTCAAAAAATGTTGTTTATTAATTATTTGCAGGTTGGTTTAAAGGTTCAGTCCACCAAAAAGTGGTATTTCAGTTATACCTAGAGCATTTCAGGCTGAGTCAGCCCTTGGCTTC
Organism: Lithobates pipiens; assembly: GCF_037356315.1. NCBI lineage: Eukaryota > Metazoa > Chordata > Amphibia > Anura > Ranidae > Lithobates > Lithobates pipiens. The sequence continues at coordinate 55,790,666 of NW_027507791.1, forward strand.
TCATAGGGCTTGGAGGCCCCAAAAGTGAAATTTCACGGGCATCATTTTTCGCATAATTTTGGAAAACATCTAAAAAATTTTGTTTAATAATTATTTGCAGGTTGATCTAAAGGTTCAGTCCACCGAAAAGTTGTATTTCAGTTATACGTAGCTTCTCTTAGGGTTTGGAGGCCCCAAAAGTGAAATTTCACGGGCATAATTTTTCCCATAATTTTGGAAAACATCTCAAAAATTTTGTTTAATAATTATTTGCAGGTTGTTTTTAAGGTTCAGTCCACCAGAAAGTGGTATTTCAGTTATACGTAGAGCCTTGCAGGCTGAGCCAGCCCTTGGCTTCTCTTAGGGCTTGGAGGCTCCAACAGTGAGATTTCACGGCCATAATGTTTCCCATAATTTTGGAAAACGTCTCAAAAAATGTTTAATAATTATTTGCAGGTTGGTTTAAAGGTTCAGTCCACCAGAAAGTGGAATTTCAGTTATATGTAGAGCCTTGTAGGCTGAATCAGCCCTTGGCTTCTCATAGGGCTTGGAGGCCCCAAAAGTGAAATTTCATGGGCATAATTTTTCCCATCATTTTGGAAAACATCTCAAAAATTTTGTTTAATAATTATTTGCAGGTTGGTCTAAAGGGTCCACCGAAAAGTTGTATTTCAGTTATACGTAGCTTCTCATAGGGCTTCGAGGCCCCAGCAGTGATATTTCACAGGCATCATTTTTCCCATAATTTTGGAAAACATCTCATAAATTTTGTTTAATAAATATTTGCAGGTTGATTGAAATGTTCAGTCCACCGAAAAGGGGTATTTTAGTCATACGTAGAGCCTTGCGGACTGAGTCAGCCCTTGTCCTCTCGTAGGGCTTGGAGGCTCCAAAAGTGAGATTTCATGGCCATAATTTTGGGTGTTTCCGCCCACCTTTGCGTGGCCCAACTCCTACTAAGTATAAAATCAATCCAACTACAGCAAGGAGAGTGAGGACCCCCTTCCGTTCATCCATAATGGCCACAGCAGATATCAGATATACAGGTAGCATCTGCCAAACACTGAGATATTCGTTTTGGGTGGACTGACCCTCTAAGTTAAGTATGCATGAGTTCCATAAGATAGTTTGAGCTTGTTTTACAAAAATATCCAAATACAGTATCCTGGTGTCTTCCACTCTTATACCTACCAACAATAGGGAAGGCAGGTTACTGACAAGAAATCTGGTGGAAGTGGTAGGTGTGGGCTGCTTTGAGGCATACATCTATGGTGTTCCCATTCTTCTTCATTAGGAAATTCCTGCAAAATGACCTAGGTTGAGCTGTATGTCAGGTCACAGTCATGGGGTTTGACCCTTGATAACAGCTAGCAAGGTGACAAGCCACCGAAAGACAAATCAAAGTTTGTTAGGCATGAATGACAATGGTAAGGGCAGGTGGTGTCCAGGCAGAGCTGTGTATTTTTAGTGTATTGCAACAATTGTTCATGTACTGTATCACCTGTGTATTGAAAAGATTTCAGCTGGGTGCACACTGATTGAAGTTCAGCAGGGATCGACTTTTGAACTGTACGAAGCCCTGCCTTTTTGACAAAAGTCGATCAGTAGATCGTCTTCTGTCAAACAGAATTGTTGTTCCTCTGCAGCACCGATAAGGGTATTCTGACAGCGAAGGATTCTTCGCTGTCAGAATACATTAACACAACAGTGAGGATTCCTCCTTCCACCTCACTTGTGTGGATGGGGGAATGCTTTTTTTTTATTTGTTCGTCTTAAAGCGGAGCTCCGCCCAAAAGCTTTACTGTGTATTTTATGGCTTGTATATGGAAAGGCTTGTCTTTATATTTTGTTAATTGTATTTTGCACTAATTGCCTGTGTATTTTATTGTATTTTGCACTGATTGCCTATGCATTTTATGAATTTTATATTGCAATCATTACCTATGTATTTTATTGATTGTATATTACATTTATTGCCTGTCTATCTTATTAAATGTATATTTTAACGATTGCCTATGCATTTTATGAATTATATATTGGAATCATTACCTGTATTTTATATGTATATCGTAATGATTGCCTAATGTTATTATTTGTGTATTGTAATGGATGTCCCTGTATTTTATTCATATTATATTGTAATTATTGCCTGTGTATTTTATTAATTGTATATTTCAATGATTGCCCATGTATTTTATCAATTATATATTGCAATGATTTTCAGGGTATTATTATTAATTGTTAATTGTATTAATAATTATTTAATATTATTAGTTAATATTATTAATTATTAATTGTATTAATATTGTTAATATTATTCATATTAATTGTATATTACAATGGTTGCCTATGCATTTTATAACCTGTATATTGCAATGGTTTTCAGTGTATTTTAATAATTCTATTTTGCAACGACTGATTGTGCAGTTTATTAATTGTATATTGCACTAATTGCCTATGTATTTTATCACCTATATATATTGCAATAATAATAAAAAAAACAAAAAAAACAAAGAAAAGAGAGGCCGCAACACTTTCTGACACCATTACAATGTAAAAAAATTATTTTCCCAGTGTACTTTATTAAGTGTATATCGCAATGATTGCCTTGTATCTTATTCATTATATATTGCAATCATTGCCTGTGTACTTTATCACCTGTATTGTTGAAATATTTGTCCATGTACAGTGTATTGAAAAGGTATTCATACCCCTCTATAAAGTATTGACTCCGGGGGGTACTATACAAATGCACCCCACACTTTTCACATATTTATTTTTTATAACCTAACCCTGCTTTAAACTTCTCTACAACTTTATCCCTGACTGGTGTGTTCCTTGTCCTTCATGATGCTGTTTGTTCACTAAGGTTCTCTAACAAACCTATGAGGGCTTCACAGAACAGCTGTATTTATACTGAGATTAGATTACACACAGGTGGACTCTATTTACGAATTAGGTGACTTCTGAAGGCATTTGGTTCCACTAGATTTTAGTTAGGGGTATTAGAGAAAAGGGGGCTGAATACAAATGCACCCCACACTTTTCACATATTTATTTGTAAAAAAAATTGAAAACCATTTATCATTTTCCTTCCACTTCACAATTATGTGCCACTTTGTGTTGGTCTATCACATAAAATCCCAATTAAATACATTTACGTTTTTAGTTGTAACATGACAAAATGTGCAAAATTTCAACGAGTATGAACACTTTTTCAAGGCACTGTATATTATCACCTGTATATTGCAATCATTGCTTCTGTATTTTATTACCTGGATATTGCAATGATCACAGTACTCCTTTATCATCTGTATATTGCAATGATTACTGGTGTATTTTATAACACTGTTGATTTTCCACTCTCCCACACCCACACACAATCTTGGGTTTCGAGAGTTCCCGGGTATGGTCATAGTTGTACAATCAGAATGACATCTTATATCTAAAGGCGGCCTTAGAAGGTCAGAGTAAAGTAGGACAAGTGGCTCTTATGCACAGAACGGTGTCAGATAATGAACAGAGATAAAATACCAAGAGAGAGAAGAGCATGGTGTCCCAACTCGCCTCTGCATTGTGATCACAGGAGGGCTAAATTTCACTCCCTGCTCAGTTTCACTTATATGGTCTTTCCAGGAACGCTCAATAACGAGATCACACCTTGGACTGACAGGACCTTGATGGAAGGACAGCTCTCCTTCTCATATGCTGAGTGACCTGTTCCCTCTACACCCAGGTGACACTCCAAAATGCTCCATTAAAAGGAGCCCTTGATGACACACATAAGTGGCCTCACACCTTGGAGAGGAAAGATGGATCCCTACAGTTGATTGGCACAAAATGTCTATAGGCTTTGAAGAAAATTACATCATGGTCAATAAACCACGAGTGGTCCAGGGGGAATATCTAAATGAACTTGACCAGAACAAAAGTATGTAATGCACACCAAAGCTTACAGGGTGCGACATAACACATAGCATATACAGTGCAGCTATGAGTATGTAACATACAACATAACTTATAGAAGGCAGGGGTCAGGAGTATAACATACAGCACAACATAAGGTCAGGAGTCTGTAACATAGTGACACTTGTTAGTCAGAGGTAGGAAAAAATGTTCTGGTGTCGGAAGTTGGTGGGAAGAAAAAAATGCCTAGACGTTGTTAGTAAGTGTAAGGAAAAAATGTCTGTGGTCAATGGGTGGAAGAATACCTTACTGTCAATGTCATTGGCAGGAAAAACTCCTCTCAGCATCTGCATCATCTGCATCAGTGGGTGAAACAATCCCTTCTCCCTGCATTGGGATCAGTGGAAGGAATTATCTCCCCCCAAGTCACTGGGAGTCAGTGGGACAAAAGAATTTCCCCAAGGCTTTGGGGTCAGTGGGATGAATAATCCCCCCAAGGCTTTGGGGTCAGTGGGATGAGTAATCCCCCCAAGGCTTTGGGGTCAGTGGGAGGAAAAATCCCCCCGAAACCTTTAGGGTCATTGGGAGAATACTCCCCCTAGGCTTTGAGGTCAGTGGGATGCAGAATCCTCCCAATGCTTTGGGATCAGTGTGAGAAGAATCCCTCAAAAGCTGTGGGGCAAGTGGGAGGAAGAGTCCCCCATGCATGGCTTTGGGATCAGTGAGAGAAGAATCCCACCAAAGCTTTGGGGTTAGTGGGAAAAGAATCCCTCAAAGTCTTTGGGATCAGCGGGAGGAAGAATCCCCCTAAGCCCTTGTACACACGGTCGGAGAATCCGTAAGAATGTGTCTTATCGGACCGCGTCATCAGATAATCCGACTGTGTGTGGTATGCATCGAAATGATTCCGTCCGAATCTCCGTCCGATCCAAATTTCCAACATGTTGGAAATATTTCCCGACCAACTGGGCCGGACAGACCTAATCTGATCATGTGTAGAGCATTTTGATCGGACCAAGTGCCACGCATGCTCAGATCAAATTTCTACATCAAAGCTATTGGCTACTAGCCTGAATGTAGTCCCATCGTAACGAAATTACGTCATCACGTTCTGAAAGATCGGATTTTTCGCCAACTTGGCCCGACCGTGTGTATGCAACAGTTTCGGACACAATCCGTAGGACTAAATCCGACGGGCAAAATCCGACGGATTTGGTTGGCAAAATCTCCGACCGTGTGTACGTGGGCTAAGGCTTGGGGGGTCAGTGGGATTAAGAATCCCCCCCAAGGCTTTGGGGTCAGTAGGATAAATATGCCACAAAGACTTTTGAGTCAGTGGGAGTAAGAGTCCCACCAAGACTCTGAGATCAATGGAATGAAGAATCCCTCCAAAAGCTTGGAAGGATGGTGGGGTGGGGGGGTACATTTCCTGCCTTTACAGGCTTTGGTGATAAGTGGATTAATCCCCTTGCCTCTTCAAGATTTATAGTCAGTTAAAGTTTTTCTATAGCCAAAACATTTTTATCCATTTTTGGATAGTGGGGAGAAAGATTAGGACACCTGTCAGGTTTTACTGCCATCGGGGTTGAAATTTCCCATTACTCATTGTATCACTGGTGTTCCAACACCAGGCTCTGGGGCAAGTTTTAGGAAAAGTAATTTAATTACACTTTACAGTGAATATATTGATATACGGATGAGAACTTCAGGAAGTCACGTGACCATCCAGAAGTCACCTAGAAGCAAGTTATATATACAAAAGTAAATAAATAAATAAATGTGTGAAGAAGGGAAAGTGCCGGTAGAGGGTTCTCAAGGGGGGAAGTAGCTACCCAACTTGAGTTGGGCATAATGCCTTTCAAATTGCGTAGGGCAAACTATAGTAGTCAAGATGGGTTATCCACTGTGCTCCATCAAATTTTTCCTTGTGACGGGTGTCTGGCCTCCACCATAGCCATTTGGCTACATTGAACTACTGTCATTAGATTACTAACAACTCCAACATTGCTTCCTTGCTGATGAACGAGATTCTGCAATGTTTTGGTCAGTGATGTTATTGGGCTTTATGCCCTTCATATTTCCCTAGATGTAGTCTCAATATCAAAAGGGAGTGAAAAACAAACACACCAATGACTGTGTGGACAGCTTCTTGGCCATTGCAAAGGCTGGCTTTCACAGTGGACAATCTTTGTACCGTACCTTCAAGCTTGAAAAGAAAAAACTCGATTTTTTGGTAATTATGGGCCGGTATTTTTAACTTTAGAAGAGTTTATGTTTAGAGCACTTCGGGGCACAGAATCACTGTGAGGTTCCTTTAACAAGCGTAGAGTATTATTACGACTATGATTAAGGTATGATTAAAATGTTTTACCTACGAAGCTCTCTGTGGCCTCGGGGCCACATTACACGATGAATGCTGATGGCGGTCGAAGAATTGTGTATCGAATACAGTTTCTTATCTCTTTCCATCAGCAGAGGGACAGGAGTGCCATTCCTAAGTGGGCTATTAAACAGAAATTGTGTGCAGCTCTGTGGCCCCAATGCTTGACCTGTTTAACTTGATTTTTATTACTCTGAAGTCAAATCAGCCATAATTGGCTGACTCACACAGCCCAGGGCTCTCTGTGTAGAAAGTCAGACACTAAGCAAGACTTTGTTGCATTACACCATGTCACTATGATGGGAACTCCTTCAAGTTTAGACAGTTAAGGGGAATGTATGGTCTCTTAAATTTTTGTGAAAGACATCGGTTTGATGCAAGTATTCCTATTCGTGGTGAGTTAATGGTTTAAAAAAACCTTTCTGATGAGCATAATTTGTAATGCTATATATGGCCAAACATTTGTAGACACCTGGTCAACACACCTATTTGAGCTTGTTGGATATCTCATTCCAAACTCATGGGCGTTAATCTAATTCATCCCAATGGTGTGTAGTAAGATAGAGGTCAGGGCTCTGGGGAGGCCATTCCAGTTCCTCCACACCCAACTGGTCAAACCATATTTTTATGGAGCTTTGTGTACAAGAGCACAGTCCCATTGGAACAGAAAAGGACCTTCCTCACACTGTTACCACAAGGTTGGAACCACACAATTGTCCAAAATGGACACCCTAAGGTTGGCCATAGACACTAGCGGGTGGTTGGACAGGCAGTAATGATATCAGGGCCCTCCGTCAAGTTTTGCCACTCTGACATTACAAAACATAAATGGCCATATCAGGCACCTGGTATTATTTAGTTTATGGAGCAAGGCAGTGGAGGTGCAGGCACTTTGCATTCTACCCACATGTCCAACCATAGTCCTATGTCTGTGGACACCCTAACGCTGGCCATATGCATTAGTAAGCGGCTGGGCAGGCAGTCATGATATGAAGACCCTCAGTCAAGTTTTGCCACCCAGGCTTTGCTTAACATAAATATCGGGCACCTGTGCTTCTCCATTCTGCCATTTTCTTCTCCACAAAAAATTGGTACACATAGGGCACCATAAACTTTGCCAACCAAGAAGATTTATGCCATTGCACAGAGGAGGGGGACCCTGCTGGGTCATATACTGTATCTCAGGGTGAACCATAGTAGTCAGTTATCTACCGTGCTCCATCAATTTTTCCTACTGACGGCTGTCTGGCCTCCGCCATAACCATTTGGCTACGTTGAACCACTCTCATTAGAACACTAACAGCTCCAAAACTGCTTCCTCGCTGATGAGCGAGACTGTCTTAGCCATCTAAGATTGCTAGTGCACTATGACTAAAACTACCACCCTGATAGTTATTTATTTATTTATTATAGGTATAACGCCGTTAATTTACACTGTGCTTTACACATATATTTTACACTCACATAATTCCCCGTCCTCAAGGAGCTTACGGTCTAAGGCCCCTAACTCACATTCATACACATACTAGGGCCAATTTAGAATGGATCCAATTAACCTACCAGCATGTCTTTGGAGTGTGGGAGGAAACCGGAGTACCTGGAGGAAACCCGCACAGGTACAGGGAGAACATGCAAACTCCACACAGGTAGCTGCGGTGGTTGGGATTTGAACCAACGACTCTAGTGCTGCTTGTGCAACGACCCTGATGCTTGAGTAAGGAGAGAGGAGTGTCAGGTGTCCAGAAAAAGAAACTCTTAATGAAGAATATAATTAATTATAGGAAGACAGTCATGTGCAGATCGAGCCAATGTGTTTCAGGGGAATGTGAGATACAGATTGAGCCAATGTGTTTCAGGGGAATGTGAGGTACAGAGGCTTGTGGGTACACCTGTGGAGCCTACCCATCTCTGTACCAACAGCCTTAAAGAAAGGGGAGGCAAGTCCCCCGAAACTCATTGGCTCAATCTGTAGGTTTTACTTCCAATAAACGATTACATTGAAGAGTTTCCATATTCTGGACATCAGGCCCTCCTCTCTCCCTACTAAGTATTTTTTCAGCTAAAGCGACAGCTCTGTTGCACCAGTAAGGCAGCAGCCTACGTGTCCAAAGATAGATCAACACCATTATTTACCAGCTTAACCACCTAATATCTATCAAGAGCCATCCTGCTGGTCCAAGCACTGTCTGGGTGTAATTTTCAAGGTAACAATGTTGGTCATAGTGATACCAAATGGGGGACATAGTGATACAAAATGGGGATTTTTCTACCTGCATTGGATTGATTTGAGTCCATATATTTCTCTCTCGTGAAGAAGCAGTATAGTAGTCAGCAGCAATTCTGTTGGAATGTACTTTTTTTTATGGAATGCAGATCAGGGGGAGGCAGCGGGACCCAGCATGTCATAGAGAGGGCATCAAAGGTTACGACCTTTAGCAGCAGGAGGGGGTAGGAGACACAAGACATCTCCTTGTTTCACTTTTCAGGAGATCCAGCACAATTCTCCAGGCAACTGCTGTCATGTGCTGGATGGAGGCTGCAGGCTAGGGAGGGCTGGGGAAGCTAAATAGAGGTTTCACAGGGTCACATAAAGACAGTAGTTAGGAGACAAGAACAGGACGGCTCCATAAACCGCACCATAACTTTCCAGGAGAGGCTGGAGAACACACATTAATGTGGGGACATTACAAAGCCCAGGACACAAAGGTCTGCAGGGGTCAGCTAATAATACAGCCAAGCAGCGGTTAAAGGACCAGTCCACCGAAATAAAAGTTGGTTTTATTAGAAAGAACCATTAACTGAACACTAAACCTAAAATGAAGAGGTTTCCATTAAGAAGCTACTAATTCTCAAGTACGTGTTTAAAAGTATGCACACACCTGGGGAAAAGTTGAGCTATTTCACTGCTGAGGAGCGAGGACCTTCACCTTCTTAATTTGTACTGATGGTCATTGTCACCGGGGCAGAACATAATGGGAAATCCAATATTTGACAGTTGAGGAATACAGAGGAAATCTTCCAATGAAGAACCCAGTTTCGGTGACAACTGTCAAAGAGGGCAATTTCCCTTGGAGAAATTTCTTCTCACTGAAGGCCAGACTAGAATGTTGCACCATGTTGACCATCAAAAATCCCCAACAATTAACAAAACTTGGTCAAGATCTGTAGAACCCCCAACCCCCTTCCTTAGTCATCTTGGTTGGCCTGCACTGAACACCCCCCGACTCCTCTGATAAAACTCGGGAAAGTTTGTTAATTCTGTATAACTCCTAGCTTCCTTCCTTAGTAACCTTGGTTGGCTCATATTGACCCCCCCCCCCCGTCCCCCCGTCCAAGGTGCTTACTTAGCTCCTCTGGTAGAGCAGTGCCCTTGCCTGTGCACTAGCATTCTATATACTTGAGCTTCTCACAATGTGCGTCAGAAGCTGCAGCAAGTCAGATAGAGCCCACCTTATTTCCTGGCTGGAGGATCTCCAGCATCCTCTAGCTCAGGGGTCTCCAAACTTTCTAAACAAAGGTCCAGTTTACTGTCCTTCAGATTAAAGGTGGGCCAGACTGTGGGAGTAGAAAAGGACGTTAGTGGGAATAAACAATACCCCATCTTTGGTGTCAGTGGGAGGAATAGCGCCCCATTGTTGGTGCCATTGGGAGAACTAGCGCCCCATCTTTGGTGTCATTGGGAGGTATTCTGCCCCTTCACTGGTGTCAGTAGGGGTGGGATTACACCACATCTGTGGATGAAAATTGCCAAGGGCCGAAGAAAAGTAAGCAAAGGGCTACATTTGGGTAGGAAACTAGGGAAATCAAAATGTAGGGAGTTGTATCCATTCCGTCCTCAAGCCAAAAAAAAGGGTAACCTTAAATAGCTATTGGATTTTTGGTAATTCATATTTATGGGGAAAAAAATTATAAGTGAAAGAGTGATATGAGATGAAATGACATTTGGTACATATTTACTTACTTAGTCATCACTGAAGGCTCCTATTGTTTGCGAGGACAAATATGACATTTCATATGACAGCTCCTTCCAGAAGTGCCTTGGGTGTTTGAAATTAAAAAAAAACTGTGAGTTCTTTAATATGATTTTAGATATTAAAATTCATATACACTCACCGGCCACTGTATTAGGTACACCTTGCTAGTACGGAGTTGGACCTGGACCCCCTTTTGCCCGCAGAACTGCCTTCATTCATGGTGGCATAGATACAACAAGGTGTTGGAAACATTCCTAAGAGATTTTGGTCCATAGTGACATGATAGCATCACACAGTTTCTGCACATTTGTCACCTGCACATCCATGATGGGAATCTCCAGTTCCACCACATCTCAAAGCTGCTCTATTGGATTGAGATCTGGTGAGTGTGGAGGCCATTGGATGAGATCTGGTGAGTGTGGAGGCCATTGGATGAGATCTGGTGAGTGTGGAGGCCATTGGATGAGATCTGGTGAGTGTGGAGGCCATTGGAATACAGAGACCTCATTGTCATGTTCAAGAAACCAGTGGTGAGATGATTTGAACTTTGTGACACGGGGCATTATCCTGCTGGAAGGAGCCATCAGAAGATGGGGGCACTGTAGTCATAAAGGGATGGACATGGTCAGCAACAATACTCGGGTAGGTTGTGGTGTTTAAACGATGCTCAGTTGGTACTATATATATAAATAATTATATAAATTATAAAGGTTTTCTATGTATTTATTATTTATTTATTTTTTCTAATTTAAAAAAAAAAAAAAAAATTCTATTGGTTGAACTACATGGACTTTTTTGGCGGGCCTGTTTAACCATGTATCCATGTTCGGAGCTGCCTTGTATCCTCTGCACTTTGCCTGCGTCATGTCAAGGAGTCTAATTAGCCCTCCCTGTTCTAATCGTGGATCTTATACTACAACCCCCCCCCCCCCATTACCACTTTGGTTGGAGGGTGAAGGGATTCTGCAGTTTAGCAAAAGACGTTTTCATTTTGCCGTATTGTTATTTCTACAGGCATTTATATAGCGATAACAATTTATGCCGCCTTTACATACTGTACATTCACACCGGTCCCTGCCCTCAAGGAGCTTCCAATTCTAAGGCTGTATACCAAATAATATAGCAGCATGTCTTTGGGGTGTGGTGGGAAATTCTTTCTATCAGCATGCTTCTTGTCAGCACATGAACTGAATGGCTTCTTGTTCTGCTTCTTCCTCTCACACTTCAGCCCTGCTGTAACAGACACTACAAAAAGCTGGTCAGATTAACCACTACAGATCCGCGCTATTGCCAAATGACGGCATTAGCGCGGACCTACATTTCCGGGACGACGTCTATTGACGTCGTCCCGGATACGAGCGGCCTGCGCGCCCCCTGAGGGGCGCGCGCGGCGCGCTCTGTGATCGGCGAGTCCGTGAGACTCGCCTGATCACCGATCCGTGCAAGGGGTCGATCCCGACCCCTTATCACGTGATCAGCTGTCAGCCAATGACAGCTGATCATGTGATAGAACGGAGCCGGTAATCGGCTATTATTCCTCCTCGCGCTGACAGCGCGAGGAGAGAAAAAAAAAGCCGATCACCGGCGGCCGTGATCGGGACATCAGTCCCGATCACGGCCAGCAATACAGCTGACCACCTGCCCCCTGCCAGTGCCCACCTGCCCACCGCCGTGCCATCCTGAATAAAAGTAAGTGCCCCCCATCAGTGCCCCCCATCAGTGCCCATAGTGCCCACAGTGCCACCTACAGTGCCACCCACAATGCCACCCACAGTGCCATCCAGCAGTGCCACCAACAGTGCCACCCACAGTGCCCACAATCTGCCTCAAAGGTGCTGCGACCCAGTGCCGCCCATCAGTGCCCAGCAGTGCCGCCCATCAGTGCCCAGCAGTGCCACCTATCAGAGCCACCTATCAGTGCCACCTATCAGTGCCCATCAGTCCCATCTATCAGTGGTACCTATCAGTGCCCATCCGTGCCACCCATCCGTGCCACTTATCCGTGCCACCCATCCATGCCATCTTATCTGTGCCCATCTTTGCCCATCAGTGCCGCCTTATCTGTGCCCATCGGTGCCGCCTTATCTGTGCCTATTAGTGCCGCCTTAACTATGCCTATCAGTGCCCACCAGTGCAGCCTATCAGTGCCCACCAATGCAGCCCATCAGTGCCCACCAATGCAGCCCATCAGTGCCCACCAATGCAGCCATCAGTGCCGCCTAATCAGCGCACTTCAATGAAGGAGAAAAATGACCCGTTTGCAAAATTTTATAACAAACTATTAAAACATGATTTTTTTTTTTTTTTTGCATCTTTTTTTGTTTGTTTAGCAAAAAATAAAACTCCGAGCTGTAACTAAATACCACCAAAAGAAAGCTCTATTTGTGGGAAAAAAATGATAAAAATTTCATTTGGGTACAGTGTTGTATGACCGCGCAATTGTCATTCAAAGTGCATCAGCGCTGAAAGCTGAAAATTGGTCTGGGACTGAGGGGGGTTTAAGTGCCCAGTAAGCAAGTGGTTAAGGTACTTGCACTCCCAAACTGTGATTGGACAGTGAAAAGAGAACTCACATACTAATAATAATACATACTAATGTTCTCCCTTGCTATCAGCACAGGAACTGATTGGCTCTTTGTGCTGCTTCTCCCTCTCACACACTAGCCCTGCTGTACAGTGACTGCAAGAGCCTGATCCTAGGTTATAGCCAGGTAGTTGCCCTCCTACCCTGTGACTGGACAGTGAAAGGAGAAGCAGCAGATCAGTTAGCTCATCTCACTGTCACTCTGTTCTCGTCTGCTATTAGCACATAAACTGATTGGTCCCTTGTGCTGCTTCTCCTTCCCACACTCTAGCCCTGCTGTGCAGTAACTGCAAGAGCCTGGTCCTAGGTTAGATTCAGATACCTTCTCTTCTGCCCGTGACTGGACCATAAAAGGAGGAGCAGCAGGTCAGGGAGCTCATCTCTCTGTCATTCTGTTCTCCCCTGCTATCAGCATACAAACTGATTGGCTCTATGTGCTATGTGCTGTTTCTCCCTCTCTCACTCTAGCCCTGCTTTACAGTGACTGCAAATGCCTAATCCTAGATTTGATACAGGTAATCAGCCTTCCACCCTGTGAATGGATAGTGAAAAGAGAAACAGCACATCAATGAGCTCATCTCTCTGTCACGGTGCTCTCACCTCCCATCAGCACACCAACTAATTGATTTATTATGCTGTTTCTCCCTCTCTCACTCTAACCCTGCTGTAAAGTGACTGCAAAAGCCTGATCCTAGGTTAGATTCAAGCAATTGCCCTTCCACCTAGTGACTGGACAGTGAAAGAAGAAGAAGCACAATAATGAGCTCATCTCTCTGTCACTCTGTTCTCTCCTAATCTCAGCACATGAACCGAATGGCTCTGTGTGCTGCTTCTCATACTCCAGCCCTGCTGTGTCGTGACTGCAAGAAATTGGTCCTAGCTTAAATTCAGGTATTTGCCCTCCCATCCTGTGACTGGACAGTGAAAGCAGAAGTAGCAGATCAATTAGCTCATCCCTCTGTCACTCTGTTCACTCCTCCTCTCAGCACATGCACCGATTGGCTCCTTGTACTGCTTCTCCTTCTCACATTCCAGCCCTGCTGTGCAGTGACTGCAAAAGCCTGATCCTAGGTTAGATTCAGGCAACTTCCCCCCCCCCATCCCCCCATGACTGAACAGTAAATGGAGAAGCAGCACAATGATGAGCTCATCTCTCTGTCAATCTGTTCTATCCTCCTCTCAGCACATGAGCTGATTGGCTCTGTGTGCTGCTTCTCGCACTTCAGCCCTGCTGTGCCATGACTGAAAGAGCCTGATCCTAGATCAGATTCAGGTAATTGACCTCCCACTCTGTGACTGGACAGTGAAAGTAGAAGTAGCAGATCAATCAGCTCATCTCTTTGTCACTCTGTTCACTCCTCCTCTCAGCACATGACCTGATTGGCGCCTTGTACTGCCTCTCCTTTTCACACTCCAGCCCTGCTGTGCAGTGACTGCAAGAGCCTGATCCTAGGTTAGAGCCAGGTAGCCAACTGATTGGCTCTGTGTGCTGTTTCTCACATTCCAGCCCTGCTATGCAGTGACTGCAAGATAATGGCCCTCACCTCCCATCAGCGCACAAACTAATTGATTCATTATGCTGTTTTTCCCTCTCTCTCACTCTAACCCTGCTGTAAAGTGACTGCAAAAGCCTGATCCTAGGTTAGATTAAAGCTCCCACCTAATGACTGCACAGTGAAAGGAGAAGCAGCACATCAATGAACTCCTTTCTCTTTCACTCAGTTCCCTCCTCCTATCAGCATGCTCCTTGCATGGCAGCACAACTGATTGTCTCCTTATGCTGCCTCTTTCTCCTCCAGCCTGAGCTCTGCTGTACAGGGACTGCAAGAGGCTGACCCCAGGTCACATTCAGGTACGCAAACGGCTTGAATTTAAAAAAATACATTTAATGATATACTAATGGTTACATAGCTGCATTCATTGGCATTATCTACCTAAAATTCAGCTTTAAAAAATTGAAATTGTTTAGCATGGCTTGCCTACTACCCGAGCTTAAAATTATGTCACCACTTTTGAATAAAGCTCTCCCGTAAAAGCCACGTTTAAAGCTTTTAGCCGTGCAATAGAATAAATGTCAAGCCAAAAGTTAGGCCCACTCTCGCACCAATAGAGCACGTCGTAAAACTTTCCTAACATCAATATTTTTGAAGAAATGGCCATTTATCCAGGACGTAATTAATGAAATGTTTAAAAACTTAAATGTGACTCAAACCTTCCCCATTAAAAGCTTCATTTTTCATTTTACAATAGAATCCTGGAAAAAAAAAACGGATCCTTTTTTATTTTCTTCTTTTTTTTGGCCGCAATGTCTCCTCCGCCACACCCGCCTTGAGATATGGCTGTTCCCTGGACAAGGAACGTAAGTCACCCGAAGCTGTCTTGAAAAATGACCTGTTTCCTAGTCACCCTGGGGTTAATTGCTAAGGTAGAAATATGGCGAGGACCTGCGTCACCGTGCCGATTTTCTCAGTGTTCCTGATGACCTTTGAGGATGGGCCCAACACCCCCCACTTCTGTTTGTTTTGGCAGTTTTCTGTCGGTTTGTTAAAAGTCAACAAGCCTCTCAGACGCTACCCCTTGGCCTGTCTGGCTCTTCTCACCGTCCCACCACATGTCCCTCAAAACTCACGTCTGGCCTGGAAGGCTCTTCACACCCAGAACTGGGAGTGTAGATGTAAAAAAAAAAAAATCACAGCTGTAATATAAACCTTTAGTACCACTATATTAGGCCAACTCCGAGCTCAACGTGCTGTGTCCTCTGGCCACCAAATTTAAGGCCTTTTGCTGGGTTGTTTATACAAGCACCATGGCCATTTGGATGTAGTAGCAAATGGTTCCCACCATGAACGTAAGCAGATATTTTTACTCCCTGGAGGCAGAGTCTGTAATACTACCCCCACCCCCACCACCGATGTCATTTAAGAACCAAATTTATGGAGTTGGAACAGGAACGTAGAATTCAAAATATTTGAATGGCAAAAATAACACTAAAAAAAATAATTTACACGTGAAATTTTGGCATGCCAAAAAAAAAAAAAAAAATTTCAGGGTTTTCATACAAAATTTGTTGGGTTCATAATTTTACTAAAAACAATTTTCCTGAATTTGCATACAAATGTTCAAACAAATTTTTGTTGGCCATCTTAACAATGAACATATTACACAATGCATATATACATTCCAACATTGACTGTAGAATTTGGAACATTGGTATGGCAATCAAACAGGTTTTCCTGGCACCAACATGGCAACATGCATGCCCCACCTACTTCCGCCCACAGGACCAGTGAAAAGCTATAAAGATTGAACGCCCACACAACAGCCCATTCATCCTTCGCCAGCCAACACAATAGGCAGGACAGCCAATTGGGTCCTCGTAATGGTGTGTTACATAGTAGGGGAGGTCGAAAAAAGACGCAAGCCCATCAAGTCCAACTTATGAGACACAAGTCCATCAAGTCTAACCTATGTTCTTTCAGCAATACTGATGGGCTTAGTAGTCCTCACTACAGCTGTCTTTGGTGGGAAGGCGGTAGCTTACTCACTTTCTTATAAGATAGTATTTGCTTAAGCATCCCAACTTGGTAACTAGTTATTAGTCTACCAGTAATAGGAAAATTACTGTAAGTTTTTGATACAATATTCCTGGTGCCAACATGGAAGCATGCTAGCGGTAGACCAATAACCATTTACCAGGGTGGGAAGCTTAAGCAAATCCTATCTTATTGAAAAAAGTGAGTAATCAACGCATTCCCGCCAAAGACAGCTGTATCTAGGACTACTAAACCTATCAGTAGTGCTGAAAGAATGCACCATTATGAGAACCTGATTGGCTGTTCTGCCTATCCTGTGGGTATATATAGGAGGGGCTACTACCACATGCATGCTGCAATGGTTTGGTGCCAGGAATGGAAAATTATGGTAAGTTTTTGATAGAATTTTCAATTTTTTTGGTGTATTTAATGTTCCGTTAAACAGTTTTTCTGAATTTCCATTCAAACAAAGTTCTATTGGGTTTTGGCAAGTGATCAGCACCTCAAAAACAATAAAAAGTGTGTATTATGTATCAAATAATTTAGTGTGTAAGCAGAGTTTTGGGACCTTTTTGCACCCAGGAGTCTGTAATAGTACCCCCAACCTCCTATACTCCCACCACCCAGGTCATGCCAGACCAAAATTAAAAAAATTCTAAGTAAAAAAGCAGACCAGTAAAATTTAATTCCAAAAAAAAAAAAATGAGAAGTCCAAATACTTACAGCAATTTTCCTTTCTTGACGAGCTCCATGTCAGCCTACCACTGTACAATGCTGACATGGAGCCATCAGGAAAACGGAAAATTGAATGTCCAAATACTCACGGCAATTTTCCTTTCCTGTGAGCTCTATGTCAGCTTACCACTGGACCTTGCTGACATGGAGCTGTCAGGAAAATGGAAAATTGACTGTCCAAATACTTACCTGAATTTTCCTTTCCTGGCAAGCTCACTGTCAGCCTACCACTTGACCTTTGGTGACATGGAGTCATCAGGAAATTTCTTTCGAACTCTGTGTCAGCCAGGGGCGGACTGACAACTCATGGGGCCCCCGGGCAATAGGAGATTATGGGGCCCCCAGGCAATCAGAGAATATGGGGCCACACAGTATACACACACACAGTATACAATCACACAGTATACACATACATGAACACACAGTATACACAGACATGTTTCTATTGGCTGAGAAGGCACTGGAGAGGTGGGGCAGCTATAATCTCAGGATTTTTAGACCAAAAGGATGTCTGTAAGTGACATTTCAGAGACAGATGTTAAAAAAACACAGATTTCTACATACTGACCCTGGTTTTTCTGAGGCTGGCAACCCTGATGGCGCCCCCTAGTGGCCCGGGGCCCTCGGGCAGTGCCCGAGTGGCCAAATGGTCAGTCCGCCCCTGGTGTTAGCCTACCACTGGACCTCGCTGGCATAAAGCCATCAAGAAGACAGAAAATTGAATGTCCAAATACTTACTGCAATTTTCCTTTCCTGAAGGGCGGCACAGTTGTGTAGTGGTTATCACTCTCACCTAGCAGTATAAAGGGTCGCTGGTTCGAATTCCAACCACAACACTACCTACCTGAAGTTTGCATGTTCTCCCTGTGCCTGCGTGGTTTCCTCTAGGTACTCCGGTTTTCCCCCACACTCCAACGACATGTTGGTAGCTTAATTGGCTTCTGTCCAAAATTGGCCCTAGTATATGAATGGTGACCTTGGATTGTGGGCTCCTTGAGGGTAGGGGCCAATGTGAGTGTGCAATGTACAAGGATAGAGACAATTGTAGACACTCACTCAGGTTGAACTGGATGGACTGGTCTTTATTCAACCTTACAATGTAAGTATGTAAGCTCCATATCAGCCCACCACTGGACCCTGCTGACCTTGAGCCATCAAGAAGATGGAAAATTGAATGTAGAAAAAGTTAATGCAATTTTCCTTTCCTGGAGAGCTCCATATCAGCACAAGGTCCAGTGGTAGGCTGACATGAAGCCAACAGGAAAATTGCTTTTGGTGCATTCATTAGATTCTCTAATAATTGATGTGGTCGAATCTATTTTTTTAAACTGTAGAGAATTGAAGGAGATGGATGGAAAAATATGAAATTGTAACTGGGATTATGATTTTTCAACAATCAGGAAAATTGGACATGTACTGTACATCCAGAAATCAAATGTAAAATGTGGAACATTGGCATGGCCATGATGAAACACATTTTTTGGGACATTGTATAAAGATAAAATCAAATGTTCTTACAAACTTTTTTTCAGATTTTTCCTTTAATATTTCATTGTGTAAACAGATATGTTCGCTATTTTTGCACCCTGGAGACTGGAGTCTGTAGTAGTGTCAGACCCCAATTTAGGTAATTACACCAGTAGAATTTAAAGTGTTACTAAGCCCAGGACCCTGCATTCACTATATCTGGTCTCCCTCAGTACACAGAACATGGAAATGCAATTATTTTAGTAAATATAAACTGCTAAATAACTTTTCTCATCAGCAGTATATAGCAGTCCTGTGACTTCTATCAGTGTCCAGCCAAGAACTGGTTAAAGCTTGTAGGAGGAAATTTCTGACTGTCCTATGAGACTGCTAGACCCCTGACCCTCTGTTTGGAGAGTGCTGATTGCCCCTGTGCTGATCACATGCACTCCTCCAAGGGGAAAAAACACAAAACTGAGCATGTGCAGCCTGACTCCATACTGTCTGTATCAGGAAATTATCAGGCGGCAGTGGAAGAAAGGGAGGATCAGAGAAGACAGGATCAAACAGCCTTTTTACACAATAGGAGTAACCCCTTAGGTCCCACAGTGAGTATAACAAACATGCTTTACTGCATATATACACTGATTTTACTACTGTGGGTTTATTAACACTTTATTTTTAAAAAAAAATTGGGGGGGGGGGGGCAGGCAAGTTCATCCAATTTCCCAAGAGTTAATGGGGATCAGATCATTGTTTTCGACCATAGTGACACGGAAAATAGAATGCGAAGAATGGAACGTTTTTCTTGAACAAATTAAATTCTAACTGTGAATGTGGTTTTCATTTAGGTAAATTGCTTATTGTAGTCCGCACGGGCATTCCAAAATCAAACACTGAATTCAAATTATTGGCATGGCAAAAAAAAAAACCCTGAAAATGATATCAAATACTTACTGTAATTTTCCTTCCCTGGTGCCATTCCATAGCAGCATACATGTGATTGTATGCTACCAAGTTGGCACCAGGAAAGTGGAAAATGTTATCAAAACTTACTGAAATTTTCCTTTCCTGGTGCCAATCCATGGCAGCATGTATGCTGCCATATTGGCACCAGGAAAAAAACATTTTTCAGGGTTTTCATGTGAAAATTGTCGAGTCTATCATGGTACTATCGAACATTGAGGAACATTGTTTCTGAATTTCCATACAAAAGTCGCAACTAAATTTTGTAGGTGTATGGCCAGCTTAACAATGAACTTAAAACGTAATTTTGGCATGTGCAGAAATGTAGAATTTGGCATGACAATTCAACACATTTTGCAGAGTAATGGAATAAGGGTGTCATCAAATGTTCTGACGAAGAATTTGTTCTGAATTTTACGTGTGTACCTTTGAAGGAAATTCTACTGGCGTATCGCCAGCTTAAAATGGTTGTAAATCCTTCTATACACCCAGTGAAGTGACTGCCTGAAGTGAAAGAAGTTTGTTTGAAATCTTTGCAAATTTATGAAAATTTAAAAATTTAAAAATCCCATGTACATAATTATTCACAGCCTTTGCCATGACACTCGAAACTGAGCTCAGGTGCCTCGTATTTCCACTGATCATCCTTGAGCTGTTTCTACAACTTGATTGGAGTCCACCTGTGGTAAATTCAGTTGATTGGTCATAAATTGGACAGGCACACACCTGTCTATATAAGGTCCCACAGTTAACAGTGCATGTCAGAGCACAAAACCAAGCCATGAAATCAGAGGAATTGTCTGTAGACCTCCCAGACAGGATTGTATGGAGGCACAGATCTGGGGAAGGGTGCAGAAAAATTTCTACAGCATTGAAGGTCCCGATGAGCCCAGTGGCCTCCATCATCTGTAAATGGAAGAAGTTTGGAACCACCAGGACTCTTCCTAGAGCGGACCACCCAGCCAAACTGAGCAATCGGAGGGGAAGGGCCTTAGTGAGGGAGGTGACCAAGAACCCGATGGTCACTCTGACAGAGCTCCAGCATTTCTCTATGGAGAGAGGAGAACCTTGCAGAAGGACAACCATCTCTGCAGCACTCCACCAATCAGGCCTGTATGGTAGAGTGACCAGAAGGAAGCCACTCCTCAGTAAAAGGCACATGACAACCAGCCTGGAGTTTGCCAAAAGGCACCTGAAGGACTCTTAGACCATGAAGAACAAAATTCTCTGGTCTGATGAAACTAAGATTGAACTCTTTGGCCGGAATGGCAAGCATCATGTCTGGAGGAAACCAGGCACCGTTCATCACCTGGCCTATACCATCCCTACAGTGAAGTATGATGGTGGCAGCATCATGCTGTAGGGATGTTTTTCAGCAACAGGAACTGGGAGACTAGTCAGGATTGAGGGAAACATGAATGCAGCAATGTACAGAGACATTCTTTGTAAAAACCTGCTCCAGAGTGCTCTGGACCTCAGACTGGGGTGAAGGTTCATCTTCCAACAGGATAACGACTCTAAGCACACAGCCAAGTAACAAAGGAGTGGCTACAGGACAACTCTGTGAATGTCCTTGAGTGGCCCAGCCAGAGCCCAGACTAGAATGTGATTGGACAACTCTGGAGAGACCTGAAAATGGCTGAGCACCGACGCTCCCCATCCAACCTGATGGAGCTTGAGAGGTCCTGCAAGGAAGAATGGGAGAAACTGCCCAAAAATAGGTGTGCCAAACTTGTAGCATCATATTCAAAAAGACTTGCGGTTGTAATCGGTGCTTCAACAAAATATTGAGCAAAGCCTGTGAATACTTATGTACATGGGATTTTCTTTTTCATTTAAAAAAAAAATAAATTTGCAAAGATTTCAAAAAAACTTCTTTCACGTTGTCATTATGGGGTATTGTTTGTAGAATTTTGAGGAAAATAATGAATGTAATCCCTTTTGGAATAAAGCTGTAACATAAAAAATGTGGAAAAAGTGAAGAGCTGTGAATACTTTTCTGGGTGCATTGTATCTGCAGTCTTCTCTTCTCTACATCTGTTCAAAGTGCTGGATTTATAAAGCTTGTCTGAGCTGTCAGAAAAAAAATGGGTCAGAGAGCTGAAGTTACACACTGCAGATCTCAGTGAGGAGAGATCTGGGAGCTGATTGGAGGGATGGGGCACACCCCTCTTTACACAGCACGCAGGGACAGAGCTGAGGGTGTCAATCAGCTAAAGGTCCCTCCCCTGTCACCTTTTTTTCTCTTGGTGTCAGGAAAACTTGTCATAAGTGACTCATACTGGGAGTAGAAGAAGGGAGCAGCAGACAGAAGTGGCACTTAGTGCTCTGGATTAAGACAAGCACACACTATAGAGGGATATGCTTTGTTCTGTAGTAGAAGAGCCATCCTCACTGGCACCAAATTAAAAGAAATAGATAGGTTTGTATAGAAATTGTACACTCAGATTGTATGGTGTGTGGCCAGTTTAAAAAAAAAAGATTGTATACAAACAGTCCAATCCAATTGTATAGCACAGCCAGCTTAAAAACCACATATTCCGATTCTTGTTTAGTCGGGTTCTCTTTACATAGAACACTTTTGAAGCAAATACTATAAGACATACTGTAACTCATTGCAACGATCAAACTATTTTCGGATCGTCAAGCTGCACCTCTTACGTCTGTTCATTGTTTCCCAAACGGCGCAGATTCACTGGCCGCCGTCCACGCGTTTTTTGCGGGGACAATTTTTGGAGCTGTTATTTTAGGTTGGCAGGTAGGCGGAAGAGAGAGCGGCGTTACAATGTAATGAAAATTCGGGTGGCAGCGGAATGTTGGCATAAGTGCGAAGGCAGCTGGGCTGGCAGTTTTTTGGCTGGTAAATTGGGAAGGAGAGAAAACAAACGTTTTGTTACTCTATGTAAAAATCCAGAACGGATAATGAGCGGGGTGCGGGGGATGGGAAGACGACCATGGCAAAGAGAAGAAAACATTAATACGATCGTCCATTAATAGATGAACGGTCTTTTTAATCAGTGCGCCCCGTTCAGTAATTATTTCAGGTTATTGTACAGTCTACCTGAAGGTGATAATTGCTTGCTGAACCGTGGGGGCATTTCATGTACAGAAACATGTCAGGCACCGCAGTCAGCACCCTAGCTGAACGAAAGTTGAAATCAATTCAATATATAAAACCTGTATAATAATAATAATAATAATAATAATTCAATGACAGGATAAGCCACTTGAGCTGACAGTGAGGCTGATATAAAAGAAGGTCAGTAAGGAAGAATCCCTGTGCAGAGCTACTAAACAGCACAAGACTGTATATCTATATGTATATATATAGATAGATAGATAGATATATATAAAATTATTTTTTTTTCATTTTATATTTATATATATATATATATATATATATATATATATATATATATATATGTATATATATATATATATATATATATATGTATATATATATATATATATATATATATATATATATATATATATATATATATATATATATATATACATGTATATATATATATATATATATATATATATATATATATATATGTGTATATATAAATATAAAATGAAAAAAATATATATTTTTTATATGTATATGTATAAATATATATGTATATGTATATATATATATGTATATGTATTTTTTTCATTATATATATATATATATATATATATATATATATATGTGTATATATATAAATATAAAATGAAAAAAAAATATTTTTTATATGCATATGTATATATATATATATATATATATATATATATATATATATATATATGCAGCTCAGCTCAGTTTCAGGGTCTTGGCAATCTTCTTATAGCCTAGCCCTAGACCATCTTTATTTAGAGCAGCAATTCTTTTTTTTCAGATCCTCAGAGAGTTCTTTGCCATGAGGCGCCATGTTGAACTTCCAGTGACCAGTATGAGAGAGTGAGAGTGATAACAACAAATTTAACACACCTGCTCCCCATTCACACCTGAGACCTTGTAACACTAAGGAGTCACATGACACCGGGCAGGGAAATTGGGAGGGTTAATATTGGGGTCACATGGATGATTAGTGTTGGAGTCAGAGGGAGGGTTAGTATTGGGGACACAGAGAGGGTTAATATTGGGGTCACAGGGAGGGTTAGTATTGGGGTCACAGGGATGGTTAGTTTTGTGGTCACAGGGAGAGCTAATATTGGGGTCACAGGGAGAGTTAGTATTGGGGTCACAGGGAGAGTTAGTATTGTGGTCACAGGAAGGGTTAATATTGGGGTCACAGGGAGAGTTAGTATTGGGGTTACAGGGTGGGTTAATATTGGGGTCACAGGAAAATTTAGTATTGGGTTCACAGGGAGGGTTAGTATTGGGGTCACAGGGAGGGTTTATATTGGGGTCACAGGGATGGTTAGTATTGGGGTAACAGGGAGCATTAGTATTGGGGAACAATTGATAGTTAGTATTGGGGTCACAGGGAGGGTTAGTATTGGGGTCACAGGGAGAGTTAGTATTGGGGGGACAGGGTGGGTTAATATTGGGGTCATAGGGAAATTTAGGGAGGGTTAGTATTGGGTTCACAGGGAGGGTTAGTATTGGGGTCACAGGGAGGGTTTATATTGGGGTCACAGGGAGGGTTAGTATTGGGGACACAGTTAGTGTTACTATTGGGGAACAAGTGATAGTTAGTATTGGGGTCACATGGAGGGTTAGTATTGGGGTCACAGGGAGAGTTAGTATTAGGGTCACAGGGAGAGTTAGTATTAGGGTCACAGGGAGAGTTAGTATTGGGGACACAGTTAGTGTTACTATTGGGGTCACAGGGATGGTTAATATTGGAGTCACAGGGAGGGTTAGTATTGGGGTTACAGGGAGGGTTAGTATCGGGCTCACAGGGACGGTTAGTATTGGGGACACAGTTAGGGTTAGTATTGGGGTCATAGGAAGGGTTAATATTGGGTCACAGGGATGGTTAGTATTGGGGTCACAGGGAGGGTCAATGTTAGGGTTACATGTAAGATTAGTGTTGAGGTTAGATGGGTTTAGTGTTAGGGTCAATGCCAGGATGAGGGGGAAGGGCAGGAAGGGAGAGCTGTCATGGGCAGGATGGGTGGGGGGGGGGGTGCCACGTGCTGCGTTCCACCTTTACAGGCTGACAGAAGCAGTGACAGCAGCTCTACCACTATACATTCCTTTTAGCAAACATGCCTATGAAGCCATGAAGAAAACCAGTTCACCCGCCCGCAGTAGTGAAAAAAAAAACGTGAGAGTTGTGTTCCCGGTCTTTCTTGAGAAAGAATCACGTTAGAAAAGTTTTCATTGCTCGGAGAAAAAAGCAGAAAGACCGGTTGTGTCCGCCGGTACGGTGCAGAGGATTGTGGGTAGGGGCCAGTGTAAATAACTGACATAGCCGTAGTGATGGATGGCAGAAATGCGTTCTTGCTTTGTCACCCGTCAATTGCATTGCGCCTCTGGTGATGTCAAAATGTAATTGTTTCCTAAGGCCTAACTGCTATTTATAGGTAGGTTCTATTTGGAGGTGATCTCAGCCCCATACTATACATTTACCCAAAACTAAGACTTAAAGGGTAACTCCGCTTTCTTAATAAAAAAAAATCCAACAATACAATTGCGACACAAGTCATATTGTAATTGAATGCTATTGAAAATTCCCTTTCCTTTTCAATCTGTTCTGTAATTTTCTGCAATGCAATATGGCGACCTGGAGAACATGGATATGTAATTTCCTAGATATCCAGAGCACCCCACCCCTCCCCCCTTACATCAGAAGTGAAGAGTCCCCTACCCTCTCTTACCTCACAGTGCACCCCCTTCTTTGTGCTGCTGCAGGGAAGAAGCTGGGGACAGAACTGGGAAGCAGAAAGTGCAAAGTCTGCAGGAGGACCAGAAGAGAGCTGGAGTACAGTCAACAAAACGCTGAGACCGGGGGAGGTGCAGAGACGAGGGGGTGAAGGAGCAGGATCTGTAGGAGTTCTGTCCTCCTCTCTGCTGATGACTGCTGAAACAGGAGGGGGGGGGGGGGTAGTGGCAAGTCTTTTCATGGCTGCACGGAGAAGTGCACCTCTCTGACACCTCTCTGACCCCACCTTGTCTCAGCAGTCAGCCACAGAGAAGTCGACATAACCCCAAACTCTGCCAGATCCTGCTCCTATCTGAGCAGCCGCAGGGTCCCCTCGTCTCCACCTTCTCTGGTCGCAGAAGATCACCATGCAGCTGAGGAGAGGTTTGTCTCTGCTTACCCCCCCCCCCCCCACCCACCTCCATCTCATCTCAGCAGTCGGCAGCAGAGAGGAGGGCAGAACTCTTCCTACAGATCCTGTGCCTCTCTGTGCAGCCGCAGGATCCCCTTGTCTCCACCTTCTCTGGTCTCAGCTGGTCTCCATGCAACCGTGGAGAGATTAGTCTCTGCTCCCCTCCTCACTCCAGTCGGCAGCAGTGAGGAGGTCAGAAATTCTCCTACTGCGCCTCGTGGCACCCCCTCATCTCCACCTCTCCTGGTCTCAATGGTCAAAACACTCCAGCAGCTCCTCCTCTGGTCCTCCTCCAGACCCTGCACTTTCTGCTCCCCAGCTCCACACCAAGCTTTTTCCCGTCAGAAGCATAAGGTAAGGGGGTGCATTGTGATGTGAAGGAGGGTGGGGGACTCCTAAATTCTGAGGGGTGGGGTGGTGGGGGGCTCTTGACATCTGATATCCACTTTGGACATCTAGTCTAAGCCCTTGTACACACGATCGGAGATTCCAACGGAATGTGTCCGATCGGACTGTTTTGTCGGATAATCTGACTGTGTGTGGTCTCCATCTGACTGTTTCTGTTGGAGTATCCGATGGACCAAGTTTTCCAACTTGTCGGTAAAATTTTCCGACAACATGATCCGATTGGACATACTCCGATCATGTGTAGAGAATTCCGATCGGACAAAGTGCCACGCATGCTCAGATCAAATACCTACACAAAAGCTATTGGCTACTAGCCTGAACGTAGTCCCGTCGTAACGAAATAACATCATCACGTTCTGAACGATCGGATTTTCCTACACCTTTGTCCGACAGTGTGTATACAACAGTTTCGGACAAAATCCGACTGACAAAATCCGACAGATTTGGTTGTCGGAATGTCCGACCGTGTGTACAAGGGCTTAGAGATACAACTGGCCCCTTAAGGGCAGACATTATGCTGATGTGGTCTGTAATGAAATTGAGTTTGACGCCTCTGGCCTAAAGAGTTCTTTCCTTCTGTCTGCTGTCAACTGCAGGAGAGGTGCTAGGGTCACATGAAATAACCTGGCTGGCCAGATTCAGCCAACAGACCTTGTGTTTGACACGTGTTCTGCTGCATATGTTGAGAAGCTCACAGTGTTCGGTAAAATCAGAGTAAGTAATTTCATTAGAGAGCCATTACAGAGCCTATACAACCGTACAAGACTGAAAAGAAGGCTGGAGGTCAGCTTTAGGTTTCGGGTTGATGCAGGCAGATTGAATTTCCCTTTGGCTTCTCCAGCTATGTTGAGAGGTTTCCCTTTAAATCTGGCCATTTGTGTCACATGTATGTCTGCATTAAGTGTCTCAACAGTGCCGTTTCCCTATGGGACTGTTGCCAAATGGTGTTAGTGGCTGTGACATCGGAGCTGTAAATTTAAAGACCTCTCCATTCTTGTCGGGGCTTGACCCAGCCTTGACACCACGGCCTCCCATTCCTTGGGACAGCAGCAGTTGCTCCTGTCACTTTCTGCTCCCGTCCCATGTCAGATATAATAGCTGCAAATCATTGTGTGGGGGTCTCTTTGTCCCCCCTTTGTTTTCTTTTTCGTCTTTCTTTGTTATTTGTCCGGCCACACGAGCGGGGAGGTTTGGAATCTAGCGCTTTTTTTTTTCCGCCTCCTGAAATATGGCGAGCCTTCAAGGGGGATTCATCAACGCCTCCGACTCCGTGTCTGACAGCTAAGTAGAAGACGCGATTTTATCGCCGAGCGGGGCAGTTCACCAAACGGTTAGTCGGCCTCTCGCCAGCCAGCTATTTTTATGCCCAACTCCAGCCAAAACGTATTTTCTGTTTTCGTTAAAGTGCTGTAAATAATGCGGCAGACTGGTTCCCATGCTACGAGGACCAGTTCAGTATTTGTGCTCCACTTTGATCTAGAATGTCCTCGTCTTTATATGATTTATCCACCCTAGAAGGCTTCCTACTAAATGTGTGAAGGAGACAGATTTTTAGGTTTCAACTTTAGTTTCTTATTCTCCTCAAACTTGGTCTTTCCTACCCTTAGCACTCCCTCCTCTGACTTTTCCATCATGATCAATAGTACAATAAGTCCTTCCACTCATGTCAGGTTTAATCTTGGACTCCAACCTTTCCTTTTGGTCCAACATCCAATCACTGTCCATATCTTGCTATCTTCATTTCCATGACATTTTCAAAATTCGCCCCTTCTTAAGAAATGTTACTACCAAGATCCTAATTCAATCGCTTGCCTAGACTATTACAACTTCCTCCTATTTGGCCTACCTCTATACAGTCAACCACCTCTTTGTTCTATCATAAATGCTCCTGGCAGACTCATCCACCTTAACCACTTTTGGTCCACCACCCCTCCCTGCCAATCCTTCCATTGGCTTCCAATTACTCAAAGAATAAGATTCAAGAAACTAACAATAACATACAAACCCACCAACAACTCTTCCCTGATTTACTTCACAAACCTTGTCTCCAAATATCACCCCAGTTGTCTACTCTGCTTCTCCAAAGACCCCCCCCCCCCCCCCCTCTGCCAAACCCTCCATTGGCTTCCAATTGCCCAAAGAATAAAATTCAAGAAAATAACAACATACAAACCCATCCACAACTCTGCCCAAGTTACATCATCAACCTCCTCTCCAAATATCACCCTAGCCATCCAGTCTGTTTCTCCCAAGACCTCTGCCTTCTGACAGTTCCTCCATTGTATTCTGATTGCCCAAACAGTGAGATTCAAGAAATGAACAACAACATACAAACCCATCCATAACTCTGCCTCAAGTTATATCACCAGCCTTGCCTCCAAATATCGCCCCAGTCGTCCACTCTGCTTTTCCCAAGACTTCCTGCTCTAGCCTCCTGCTCTAGCTCTAGCTCCCTCATCAGTCTCATATTTTCTCTCCTCCTTCACGTCCCCTTCCCCAATTTTTCCATCAAGATCAGTAGCACCATCATCAGTCCCTCTACTCATGTCATGAAACTAGGTAGGTGTAATCCTGGACTCTGACCTCTCCTTTTTGGCTCTACATGCAATCATTGCCCATATCATGCTCCATCGTCTCCATGAAATTTTCAAAATTTACCTCTTCTTAACCAATAATACCACCAAGATACAAATTCACTCCCTGGTTATCTCTGGCCTTGTCTACTGCAACTCACTCCTCCTTGGTCTAATTCTACAAAGGCTGGAGGACATTTAGAATTTGGTATGGTGGATAAGCCTGTTAGCAGCATCTATGATAGACTGGAGGGGTTCAGTCTTTTATAGATGCTGCCAACAGGCTCATCCACCTTACCAAATGATCAGTGTCCACCAACCCATTCTCCCAATCCCTCCACTGGTTTGGGCTTACTCAACAAATAAAACTCAAGATGCCAACAAGAACATACAAAGCCATCCACCAATCTGCTCCAAACTACATCAGCAACCTTGTTTCCAAATATCACCTGAAAGGTCCACTCCTCCCAAGACCTCCTGCTCTAGTTCAAACTCCCTTCCAAACCTTTCCAAAACTGAATCTTCTGCCTTGACTTTTCTATCAAGTTCAATAGCTCAATCATCAACTCTTATACTCATGTCAGGGTGCTAATCGTAATCCTAGACTCTGATCTCTCCTTTTGGCTCCACGTCCAATTCGCTGTTCAAATCTTGCAGCTTTCACTGCATTTCCAAAGTTCACCCCTTCTTAACCGTGACCGAATGACACCACCAAGATACGAATTCACTCGCTTGTTATCTCTCAGCTCAACTGTTGCAACTTTCTCTTTGTTGGCCTTCCTCTTCACTGACTATTCAACTCTTTCAGTTTATCATGAATGCTTCTGCCAGATTTGTCCCCCTTACCAACTGCCACGGTATCTGCCACACAACTCTGTCAATTTCTCCACTGGTTTCAAATTGTCCAATGCATGGAATTCAAAATACTGACAACATAACTGAGCTACATCCCCAACCTTGTCTCCAAATTTCAACCAAACCTTCCTCTTTGCTCCTCCCAACATATCCTGCTTTCTATCCCCAATGTCACTTCCTTCCATGGTCTCCTCCAGGGCTTACTCAGAGCTCCATCCTCTGGTACCCCATAACCCAATCTGTCTGGCTATCTTATACTCTTGTCCACCTTAGAGCAATCCCTGAAACATATCTCTTCAAGGAAGCCTATCCCACCTTCACCCAATGAACTTTTCCTTTTTGCTTTACTTTTCTTTTAGTCCCCATTCACACGTTTACATGCATTTTCCAACATGTGGCAACACTCAACACCAAGAATCCCATTCTTATCTATTGTAGCTGTTCACATCTCTATGCTCAGTCATTTGAAGCTCAAAAAGGTACATGAGATTTATTGTGGAGCTGTCTTATGCTTTTTGGACCCATAGACTTCAATGGAAGTACTTTAAAGGTTTTTGCACCTGAACAACTGTTCTCCTCCCACTGAGGGAGCCCCACTTAAGCTCCATACACACTATCAGATTTTCTGCTGATTTTTGTCTTCAGATTTACCAAAACCATGTAGTGCAAGGGCCTGCCTGATTGCAAACAAATTGAAACTCCTAAGGTTTGACCTCATATTACATGGTTTTGGTAAATCTGAAGGAAAAAAATCAGCAGCAAATCTGATAGTGTGTATGGGGCTTAAGAAAAAATAAAGAAAGGCTTTGCTGTGTTGGATGTGGAGGCATTTATCAGTAAGGTCAGGACAGGGTAAGATATTTATTACAAAAGCGGGAGCAAGAGTCCTGGGAGGATAAGAGCTTCAGGAGCAGAAGACCGCGCTACACCATAAACCAGAAAGAAGATCCAGGAGGACAACTATATATGACATCAGAGATCACACTGTTTTCCAAAAATGCATTAGTTATCTGAGAAATGCATCGGGAGCTGCCTCCATTCCACAGTATATCTGTCACTACAACATGGCATATACAGCATTAGATAATACAGATGTGTTCCTGTAATAAGCAGGTTGGTGGTGTATGGGGTGCTATAATGTGGGTAATACTAATGTATGTACGAGAGTTCTTCAGAAAGTTTCCACACTTTTTTTAACTCTATTAAATATTAGAAAGTTCTGAAACTTTTTGAAGACCCCCCTCATACGATATATGTTTCATCACAAACATTTCTATACTTTTTTTTTATGTAAAACCATGTATTAATATTATTTTTTTTAAAAATATTATTTAGTTGGTACTTTTAAAGCCAGACCGTTCGTTTGTTAAAGTTCCATTAGTGACACCATGAGGGAGATTATCCTCGACTTCCTGTCCTGGAGAGCAAACAGGAAGTGAAGTTATCTCATGGACAGCAGTAGAAACCAGACAAGAAGCTCTGATCCTTTCCTGCTCCATTGTAAACAAATATGTATATTGCTGCCCCATCCCCCACTGGAGAGGTGCTGCAAATTTTATGTCCTGATGACTACATGGAAAATCTCCATAATGGTTGAGGGAATGGAAATGTAATAAGTTCCAACCCTCTAAGCCCTTGTACACACGATCTGAGATTCCGACGGAATGTGTCCGATCGGAGTGTTTTGTCGGATATTCCGACTGTGTGTGGTCTGCATCGGACTGTTTCTGTCAGAATATCCGTCGGACCAAATTTTCCAACTTGCCGGAAATATTTTCAGACAAAATGCTCCGATCGGACATACTCCGATCATGTGTAGAGAATTCCGATCGGACAAAGTGCCACGCATGCTCAGATCAAATTCCTACATCAAAGCTATTGGCTACTAGCCTGAACGTAGTCCCGTCCTAACGAAATAACGTCATCACGTTCTGAACGATTGGATTTTCCGACAACTTTGTCCGACCGTGTGTATGCAACAGTTTTGGACAAAATCCGAAGGACAAAATCCGACGGATTTGGTTGTCGGAATCTCCGACCGTGTGTACAAGGGCTAACATTGTCTAAAACAGAAAAAAAAATAGTTGTTGATGGAGTTAAAGTGTAACCACTTTTTTTTATATTTGGATCCTGCCTTCTGTATGGAGGAAAAGGGTGCTTACTGTCTCCATGCTCGAGTTCTGTCTTCACTTTCCTCCTCGGTCCAGTACCGGTGGCCCAATCCAGTAGAATAAGAGTTGTGCCCATTAACTGTCAGCACAACCCTGATGATGACAGAGGGATGCAGTGCCCACAGAAGCACGGGTTGCCTGATAGTAGCAGCTGGTGTCAGGATGGAAACTGAGAAGAGCAAGTCTCTGGAGGCAACCGTGCTTAGGATGTCCAAGGAAGGACAAACGGGAGTCCAGTAGCAGAGTCAAGGCCAGGCCAGGGGTCAAACACGGTAAATCAGTCCAACGATTGGAGCCACAAGTCCAAAACAGGAGACCGGAGTATTCAGAGTCCGTAAGCCAAGCCGAGATCAGATGCAGGAAGCAGACAAGGAGTAGTCGGGTGCAAGCCGGTAGTAAGAGCCAGGAGATCAACATGAGCGGGTCAAACAAGCCGGGTCGGTACACAAGAGATTAGATAGCAGGAATCACGGACACAGGAGAAGCTGATGATAATCCAGCAATGCAGCACTGTCAGAGGAGTGTTTAAATAGGCAAGGTGCCTGTGTCACGTCGTACGTGCGCTGTTGCGCACGTGCGTTTGTACGACCGTGACGTAGTTACGCACTTGCATTTGTACAAACAGTTTTATCGCGCACGCGCGTTCGCTCTAATGCAACGCCAGGCGCTCGTTTCAGAAAGCACATTGCGCCATCGTGTGCGCTGACGCGCGTTAACACGACCATACCTTGCAAAATTGTGCATAGGGATGCGCCTATTTCCCTGACAAAATGAAAGGAAATCTCCTCAATTAGGCATAGATGGCAACAAATTTGACAGAGGTTATAACCCTCCCTTACTTCATCCAAAATGTAAAAAAAATATTTTTCCTTTTAGTTCTACTAATGCCAAAACAGACTTTGCGGTCATATGATCATTGTGATTGGCTGTCACAGTGGTCATATGATTGGTAGCTCATCTCGCCAGAGACCGGGAGAAGTCTGTGGCAGTTTGGCCTCATGTGCTGATAGTACATATAGAAACCTCAGCTACCATAGATATGTGCGGTGTGTGAGCATTAAGGCCCAC
Source organism: Lithobates pipiens (assembly GCF_037356315.1). Classification (NCBI taxonomy): domain Eukaryota; kingdom Metazoa; phylum Chordata; class Amphibia; order Anura; family Ranidae; genus Lithobates; species Lithobates pipiens. Next base: position 55,823,538 of record NW_027507791.1, read on the forward strand.
CCTACCTGCTGACGCATATATGTGTTATGTGTTGCTCCATCACATCGGAGACCCTCATCACATGAGAGGTTCCTCCATCACATCAGAGGTTCCTCTATCACATCAGAAGCCCCCATCACATCAGAGATTCCTCCATCACATCAGAGCCCCCCATCACATCAGAGGTTCCTCAATCACACCAGAGCCCCCCATCACATCAGAGGTTCCTCCATCACATCAGAGCCCCCCATCACATCAGAGCCCCCCATCACATCAGAGGTTCCTCAATCACATCAGAGCCCCCCATCACATCAGAGGTTCCTCCATCACATCAGAGCCCCCCATCACATCAGAGGTTCCTCAATCACACCAGAGCCCCCCATCACATCAGAGGTTCCTCCATCACATCAGAGCCCCCCATCACATCAGAGCCCCCCATCACATCAGAGGTTCCTCAATCACATCAGAGCCCCCCATCACATCAGAGGTTCCTCCATCACATCAGAGCCCCCCATCACATCAGAGCCCCCCATCACATCAGAGGTTCCTCAATCACATCAGAGCCCCCCATCACATCAGAGGTTCCTCAATCACATCAGAGCCCCCATCACATCAGAGGTTCCTCCATCACATCAGAGGTTCCTCCATCACATCAGAGGTTCCTCAATCACATCAGAGCCCCCATCACATCAGAGGTTCCTCCATCACATCAGAGGTTCCTCCATCACATCAGAGCCCCCCATCACATCAGAGGTTCCTCCATCACATCAGAGCCCCCCCATCACATCAAAGGTTCCTCAATCACATCAGAGCCCCCATCACATCAGAGGTTCCTCCATCACATCAGAAGCCCCCATCACATCAGAGATTCCTCCATCACATCAGAGCCCCCCATCACATCAGAGGTTCCTCAATCACATCAGAGCCCCCATCACATCAGAGGTTCCTCCATCACATCAGAGGTTCCTCCATCACATCAGAGCCCCCCATCACATCAGAGGTTCCTCCATCACATCAGAGCCCCCCATCACATCAAAGGTTCCTCAATCACATCAGAGCCCCCATCACATCAGAGGTTCCTCCATCACATCAGAAGCCCCCATCACATCAGAGGTTCCTCCATCACATCAGAGCCCCCCATCACATCAGAGCCCCCCATCACATCAGAGGTTCCTCAATCACATCAGAGCCCCCATCACATCAGAGGTTCCTCTATCACATCAGAAGCCCCCATCACATCAGAGGTTCCTCCATCACATCAGAGGTTCCTCCATCACATAAGAGCCCCCCATCACATCAGAGGTTCCTCCATCACATCAGAGCCCCCCATCACATCAGAGGTTCCTCCATCACATCAGAGCCCCCCATCACCTCAGAGGTTGCTCCATCACATCAGAGCCCTTCATTACATTATGGGTTCCTCCATCACATCAAAGCCCCCCATCACCTCAGAGGTTGCTCCATTACATCAGAGCTCCCATCACATAAGAAGCACCCTCATCACCACAGAGCCTGCTTCATCACATCAGAGTTCCTTCTTTACATCAGAAGCCCCCACCACCTCAAAGGTTCCTCCATCACATCAGATGGTCCCCATCACCTCAGAGGTCCCCCCATCACATTAAAAGCCCCCATCACCTCGGAAGTTGCTCCATCACATCAGAAGCTCCCCATCACCTTAGAGCCTGCTTCATCACATCAGAGTTCCTTCTTTACCTCAGAAGCCCCCATCACCTCAAAAGTTCCTTCATCACATCAGGAGCCCCCCATCAACTCAGATGTTCCTGCATCACATCAGAAGCTCCCCAAAACCTCAGAGGATCCTCCATTACATCAGAAGCTCCCCAACACCTCAAAGGCCGCTTCATAACATCAGATGTTTCTCCATGCCATCAAAAGCCCCCATCACCTCAGAGGTTCCTCCATCACATCAGCAGTCACCCATTTCATCAGCTGCCACCCTTCATCTCAGTGCACCCACCTTACATCAGAGGTTCCTCCATCACATCAGAAGCCCCCCATCACCTCAGAGCCCCCTATCACACCAGCAATCACCTATCACATCAGCGGTTACCCCTTCATGTCTGAGCACTTGCATATTTCAGAGGTTCCCCCTTCACATCAGGGGTCCCCTCATCACATCAGAAACTCCTTCATATCAGAGGCCCCCCATCACGTCAGAGGTCCCACTTCAGGTCAGAGACCCCCCTGACATCAGAAGCCACCCATTCACATCAGATATCTTATCACATCTGAGATCCCTCTTCACACCAGAGGTCCCCCCATCAAATCAGAGCCCCTCCCCCATCATATCAGACATCCCTCTATCACATCAGAGCCCCCATTGTGTCAGAGATTCCCCCATCACATAAGAGTCTCCCATCATGTCATAGGTCCCCTATCACATCAGAGCCCTTCTATACAGGGCCCCCCAATCAGACAGTCCCTCCATTATATCAATGTCCCCTCATCAAAAAAAACCTGAATCACAAAGTCCCACTTTTACATCACAGAGCCCCCCCAATCACACAGTTCCTGCATAACAAAAGTTATTGGTTGTTAAGGTGCTGGCAGCTGGGCCGCCTGCACCATAGCAACTTTGCGGTGATCTAAGGCACCCTAGTTGAGAAACACTATTTTACAGTACAGTGAGATGAATTCTGATTGGCTGCTGGAATTGGCCATTTAGTGTTTGGCCTCATTGCATTGCATTGTTGAGTTGGATAATGGCGAAAGTGTGACGGCAGCCGGTGCAGGTTTTGTTGGCGCGCAGCGGGCACACCTGTGTTTTGAGGCTGCGGTAACCTGTGGCCTTTCCCTCCCAGATGCTGTGCTCCCCATGGCTGGGAGTTCTAATCCTTTCTGATGAACGGAAAGAAAAACACAGCTGTGGATGGGGGCTGATATGCTCCAGTGGAGAATCTCTCAGTCTGTCATGCTTCTCAGGCGCTGCTCCTTCCCTGGGCTGAAACCGAAAAATTCACAGGACGCCTGATGGAAAAAATACTTTTTAATATACTGCAGGTTGTGATATGTTCTGCATGCAGCTGAGATGTAAAGAGAACCTGTCAGGTCTATGATTAAAACGTCAGTTCCATGTAAGAGAAGGCTCTTACCTCTTGGGCGGGCCGGGTCTACTACTGACTCTCTACAGACCCCCCCATAAAGGTAATCATACACTATTCAATCTGATTGTACAGTCTTATTTAGATGTTTCACATCAAATTAGAGGTCCCCCCATCACATCAGAGGTCCCCCTCATCACATCAGACTCCCCTCTTCACATCAGAGGTCCCCCATCACATCATAGCCCCCCCCCCATCATTTTGGAGGTCCTCCCATCACTTCAGAAGTTCCTCCATCACAACAAATGTCCCCCTCTCGTATTAGAGGTTCCCTATAAGATAAGAGCCCCCCCATCACACCAGAGGTCCCCATCACATCAGACTCCCCACTTCACACCAGAGGTCCCCATCACATCAGACTCCCCACTTCACACCAGAGGTCCCCATCACATCAGACTCCCCACTTCACACCAGAGGTCCCCATCACATGAGACTCCCCACTTCACACCCGAGGTCCCCATCACATCAGACTCCCCACTTCACATCAGAAGTCCCGCATCACATCAGAGCCCAAACATATATCAGAGCCCCCAATTGCGTCAGAGGCCCCCCTATCGCATTGAAGACCACCTTTACATCAAGGGAACCCCATCATATCAAGGATCCCCCATCACACCAGTGGTCTCCCTAGCACATCAGAGGCCACCTTTACATCAAAGGTCCCTCCAGTATATCAGAGGTCCCCCCATTACATTGGAGTCCCCCCCTTCACATCAGAGGTTCTCCCATCATATCTGAGGTCCCCTCATCATATCAGAGGTTATATGATCACATCAGAGGTCTCTCCATTATATCAGAGGTCCCATTATCACATTAGAGGTTCTTCCATAACATCAGTGGTCCCCCCATCATATCAGAGGTCCCCATCACATCAGAGTCCCCCCATTATATTAGAGGTCCCCTCATCACATCAGGGGTCCCTCCATTACATCAGAGGTCCCCCCCATAATATTGGATTCCCCCTTCTCATTAAAGGTTCTCCCACCACATCAGAGGTCCTCCAACATATCAGAGGTTCAGAGGCTCTCCAATCACATCAGAGGTCCCCCCATCACATCAAAGGTCCCCCCATCACCTTAGAGGTTCACCCATCACATTAGAGGTCACCCCATCATATCAGAGGTCCCCATCACATCAGAGTCCCCCCATCATATCAGAGGTCCCCTCATCATATCAGAGGCCCCTCCATCACATCAGAGTCCCCCCATCATATCAGAGGTCCCCTCATCATATCAGAGGCCCCTCCATCACATCAGAGGTCCCCCCATCACATTAAAGGTTTTCCCATCCCATCAGATGTCCCCCAACACATCAGAGGTTCTCCCATTATATCACAGTCCCCTTTCAAATCAGAGGTCCCCATCACATCAGATGTCCCCCATCAAATCTGATGTGCTCCCGTCATATTATAGGTTCTCCTATAACATCAGAGGTCTTCCTTCACATCAGAGGTTCTCCCGTCACATCCAAGGTGCTCCCTTCACATCAGAGTTCCCCTATCACATCAATGGTCTCTCATTACATCAGAAGTTCTCCATTATATCAGAGTTTCCCATTTATATCAGAGGTCCCCCAACACATGAGAGTTTCTCCCATTACATCAGAGTCCCCCATCAAATCAGAGGTTCTTAATCACATCCGAGGTGTTCCTTTCACATCAGAGGTTCCCCATCAAACCCGATGTGCTCCCGTCACATCAGAGGGTTTCCCATCACATCCGAGGTGCTCCCTTCACATCAGAGTTCCCCCATCACATCAATGGGTCTCCTATCACATCAGAGGTTCTCCAATCACATCAGAGGTCCCCCTCACATCAGAAGTCCTCCATTACATCAGAGTCTCCTCTTTATATCAGAGGTCCCCCAACACATCAGAGGTCCCCCCATCGCATCAGAGTTCCCCCATCACATCAATGGGTCTCCTATCACATCAGAGGTTCTCCAATTACATCAGAGGCCCCCCATTACATCAGAGTCTCCTCTTTATATCAGAGGTCCCCCAACACATCAGAGGTCCCCCCATCACATCAGAAGTCCTCCATTACATCAGAGTCTCCTCTTTATATCAGAGGTCCCCCAACACATCAGAGGTCCCCCCATCACATCAGAAGTTCTCCCATCACATCAGAGACCCCTACACATGAATCCCCTATACATGAATCCCCTATACATGAGTCAGCCATCACATCAGAGTCCCCCCATCACTCTATAAAGGTAACCATACACTATACAGTCTGATTGTACAATCTTCTTTAGAGGTCCCCCATCACATCAGAAGTGCCTTTCACATCCACACATGCATTTGCATTGAGCAGTGATAGTGAATATTTGAAGCATTGCCAGTCTCTATGGACTCTTATGTGTGGTCACACTATGCCGTTGTTAACATGCATGTTACTACGTTCTTTGATGTAGCACACGTTACATGTGTTGGTGCAATGCAAGGTATGTTGAGGCATAAATTGTGCTACACAGGTGCCCTAACACCATTGCAGCACAGCTCTGCGGTGAATGCACCATTTGTTTTGCCAGTGCACCACAGTGCCTATTGGTGCATTGCCGCTCGTTGTGCTGCGCATCCATTACCAGGTGCCTTGGGGTGCGTGTTGACGTAAAAACAACATAGTGTGAACAGGCCTCATCACAGATGTACTTTGCCCATTCAGGAAGAATGACCGGTCCAGGTTAGAGGAGGGGAGCCAAGGAGCACCTAGCCATGTGACTCCTACAGGGCCCTGAACTACAGAGGGCTCCAACTGATGCGTTTGATTAATACGTTTGGATGAATTTAATGTATATACTTCAAAGCAATCAGTATTCTTTACCTTTAAGATTAAAATTATTGAGATGGGGCCCCTTAATGGTTCCAGTATGGGGGGGGGGCCCCCATCACATATAGCTACAGCTCTGCCAAAGCCCAATCATAAGACCTGTGGGCAGGCCCTTAGCCTATTGTAAGCTCTCCTCTAAAAAGTGGGGTCAATCCTCCATTGGGGACACACAGTGACTCCTATTCACTTTATAGAGATCATCTCTCATGTCCTGTTGTGTCCCAAGGACCGGAAGTGAAGGGAGATCTTCCTAACACAAAATAAATTCATGTAAATCAAGTAAAGCACTGATATTTTAATAAAGACTTGCACTTACATAGAAAGCTTAAAATTAAGCATTGTATAAAAAAGCCGGCCAGCTCACGAGCACCCATCCTCTCGGGACTGCTACGTGATGGTGTCAGTACGTCACTTCTCCCGACGTACGTTTCGTCACAATCTGTCGTCGTCCAGGGGCAAAATAAATAACCATTTGCTTTTGAAATACTTTTAGACCCCTTTCACACTGGGGAGATGCAGGTGTTAGCGGTAAAGCGGCGCTAGTTTTAGCGCCGATTTACCGCTGTTAGCTTTTAACCCCCAGAAGGTGTTAAAAATGGTTAAAAGTGTCCACTTATCGCTGCTTTCAAAATGATTTTAAAGACTTTGAAAGCGGCGCCCATTCATTTCAATGGACAGGGGCGGTGGAGGAGCGGTGTATACACCCCAAAGATGCTGTTGCAGGACTTTTTTTACATGTCCTGCAAGCGCAACGCCCCAGTGTGAAAGCCTGAGTGCTGCAGAAGAGGCAGTTTACCATCGCTTTACATGCGCTATTTTTAGCGCAATAAACATATTTTTTATTGTATATGTTTTATAGGAGAAAGTAAAAAATATTGTTTTTGTTTTTTAACAAAAATATGTAGAATATATATTGGCCTAAATTAGATTTTTTTTTTTTTTTTTATTGTATATGTTTTATAGCAGAAAGTAAAAAGTATTGTTTTTGTTTTTTAAAAAAAATATGTAGAAGAATACATATTGACCTAAATTAGATTTATTAAAAAACTTATTGTATATGTTTTATAGGAGAAAGTAAAAAATATTGTTTTTGTTTTTTAACAAAAATATGTAGAATACATATTGGCCTAAATTAGATTTTTTTTAAGAATTTTTTTTATTGTATATGTTTTATAGCAGAAAGTAAAAAATATTGTTTTTGTTTTTTTCCAAAAATATGTAGAAGAATACATATTGGCCTAAATTTGATTTTTTTTTTTATTTTTTTTTTATTGTATATGTTTTATAGCAGAAAGTAAAAAATATTGTTTTTGTTTTTTTTATCAAAAATATGTAGAAGAATACATATTGGCCTAAATTTGATTTTTTTTTTTTTTTTTTTTAATTATTGGATATGTTTTATGGCAGAAACTAAAATATATTGTTTTTGTTTTTTTCCAAAAATATGTAGAAGAATACATATTGGCCTAAATTAGATTTTTTTACATATTTTTTTATTGTATATGTTTTATAGCGGAAAGTAAAAAACATTGTTTTTTTACCAAAAATATGTAGAAGAATACATATTGGCCTAAGTTAGATTTTTTTTCGATTTTTTTTTTATTGTATATGTTTTATAGCAGAAAGTAAAAGACATTTTTTTTTTTTTTTTGTCTTTTTCCAAAATTGCCGGCCTTTTTTTATTTATAGCGCAAAAAATAAAAAGCTCAGAGGTCGTCAAATACCACCAAAAGAAAGCTCTATTTGTGGGAGAAAAGGTATATAAATATTGTTTGGGTACAGCGTCGCACGACTGAGCAATTGTCAGTTAAAGTAATGCAGTGCCGTATCACAAAAAACAGCCTGGTCATGGGGGGGGGGGGGGGGGGGGTAAATCTTCCGGAGCTCCAGTGGTTAAAAAAATTAATAAATAAATAACGGAAGGGGGAGGGTAAATCTTCCGGAGCTCCAGTGGTTAAAAAAAATAAAAAAATAAATCATACAAAAATCGTAGAAAAACAAAAATGCACTGCAGAAACGGATTGTCAGCTCCTCCCATATTCGCCGCCGGGACTTCTCCTGAGCCTCTCCCATCCTCTGGAATACCCTACCCCAATCTGTCATACTATCTCCAAATCGATCTACTTTTAGTTGATCCCTGAAAACGTTTCTCTTCGGTGAAGCATACCCTGCCTTCCACCTAACAACTGTTCTTTTATTTGCTTATCCCCCACAGTTATTACCCCCTTCGTATCACTTGACCCGTCCTTCTAGATTGTAAGCTCTAATGAACAGGGCCCTCTGATCCCTCCTGTATTGATATATATTGCAACTGTACGGTCTGCCCTACTGTTGTAAAGCAGTGTTGGTGCTATAAAAATATATATATAAAAAAGAGCTTTATATATATATATAAATAAATATAAATATATATATAATAATATATATATAAAAAGTGTTGGCGCTATAAAAATTCTGTATAATAATAATAATAATTAAAAAAAAAAAAGCAAACTGCATAGGTGTAAAGCAGGTGGATTTGGACGGCGTGTATATCTTCCTTTGTTCTGAAGCCCGATCTGAGTTCGGATCTCCCTTCAGAGGCTACTGACAGGCAGCAAGGAAGTGATGTGACGCCTCCTTCCTGTCTGTTTTAACCCCATTTTTGGGGCGCTTTCCCATTTACTTCAACATGTAGCATTCGGTGGGCTTGCCACCTGTCAATCGCTACATGTCGGGTAAACGTTTGCCACTGTGCCCGCAGCTTGTAAACACTGCCCTGCCTATTGCAGCCTAAAGGGGGGTTTCAACCTCCCATTTTTACTGCCCCCCCCAACTGCACGCCTAAGCGCAGCAGGAGATCTTGCCATTATTGCCCAGAAGCACTGTGAAAGGCCTGCTGAATGTACTATAAACCCTGGCCTGTTTTTTAAATATTCAGCCCCGTATTGCAGTGTTTGTTGCGGCGTGCTGGATTCTCAAGTATCCCCATTATTAAAAGGCGGGGGGGAGGGGGTAATCTGGCACCTGAGCGCCGCACTTCCTGCGCCGAATGATGAACGTTGAGCCTCTCTATTTGCCTTATAAATCACCAGCAAAAAGCCTGAAGGATCTCTGACCCCCAGAGCCGGATCTCGCTCCAAATCAAGGCAATGAATTTTACCTAAAAGGGATCCAGAACAAATTTATGTGACTGGTCGGGGCCCTTGGCCTGAAGAATGGGACTTTCCAGCCAGAGATTTTATGAGCAATTAGAAGAAGCGGCTTATTTACGGTCCCCTTTGACCAACCGCAAAGGCTTTAAAAGGGTCCCAGAGACGACTACGTCTGGGATCAGCTGCCCAGACTTTGCTCTTCTGATCTGTGGACCTTTCCTGGATGTGTCATCCAAGATTTGCTTACTGAAAGAAAAAAAAAAAATCCCACACAGCTATTCAACATCCCCCCCACCCCCGCGCCTACAGAAAAATCCTTCCTGATTGTGAGCATAAGAAACCGATTTCCTTTCCCGGGGATACTTGTAGAAAGGAGGACTCCGTTCATAAGAGGGGTCTGATGGCCAACCATACGCTATACAACCTCATTTAGATCCACCGTCAACTACAAGGTGCAAGGGCCTACCTGATTGCATACATAGCTATGTAGCATGATGAGAAATGGGTGTGTCAGGGGCTATTCCAAAAAATTGTCCCACGACAACAGGTCCCCCTTGCCCCCCTTTTTCCCCTTCCCTGTTCGTTCCGTTTACAGACTATATGGACCCACATGTGCATATATTTTCTCTATATATTTATATATATATATATATATATATAGATATATATATATCTATATATATATTTTTTTTTATTTTTTATTACCTTTAATGCACCTTTTAGTGCTTCCCGTGTTCACCGCTAGGGGGGATTACCTGTTCAGGGTGCCTCTAACTGTGCCATCTGGTACCCTTTCTTGGTTTCCATTGGTAAGCCCATGACTGATTACAACACTCCAAAATAATCAGATTACTTGTTTTTCTGTAAATTGTATTCTTTGTTTTTCTACTATTTGTGATTATAAAACTTTAAGAGTTGTATTTTTCTATAGATGTTTATGGTCAACTCCTCCTGAAGAAGCGACCCCCTGTGGCGAAACACGTAGAGCAGTGATCATCAACCCTGTCCTCAGGGCCCACTAACAGGCCAGGTTTTATGTATTAACTTGGAGAGACTAGAATACTGCAATCAATGAGGAGCAAATGATATCACCTGTGATGTCTTTCAGTTATCTTGCAAACCTGGACTGTTAGTGGGCCCCCGAGGACAGGGTTGATGACCACTGATGTAGAGGATCACGTTTGGACCTACATCTTTTCTCCCCATATACCTCTTGGGTTTACCTGTTCCTTGTTTGTATCACTTGTAACAGTATGCAATAACCATTTTATATATTGCATACCTCCCAACTTTTTGGGATGGGAATGAGGGACACCTATCAGCAAAAGTATGCAGGCATAGGACACACCCCTTACCACGACCCCTTAAAGGAGAATTGTACAAAAAAAAACAATATTTGTTAAACCCACAAGTGCTTTTTTTACCTCTACTATTCCTTTATATTGGCTTCTGGAATTTACAAATGCAGCAATTTATTGATAGATAAAAAGTGCATTTTATATACACCTATATAGATCAGATCAAAATGAGGGACAAATGAGGGAGAAAGAGGGACAGAGGGACATTGCTCCAAATCAGGGACAGTTGAGAGCTATGCTTCCCTGTTTATTCCGCTTACAGACTATATAGACTCACACATGCATACATTCTCTATATATATTTATATTTTTTTAATTTCAGTTATTGCACCTTTTAGTGCTTCCCGTGTTCGCCGCTTGGGGGGGAGGGGGGGAGGGTTAACCATCAGGGTGCCTCTAACTGTGCCGTCTGGTACCCATTGGTAAACTCATGCCTGGTTACAACACTCCAAAATGATCTGATTACGTTTTTATTTCTGTAAATTGTATTCTTTGTTTTTCTACTATTTGTGATTATATAACTTTAAGATTGTATTTTTCTATAGATGTTTATGGTCAACTCCTCCTGAAGAAGCGACCCCCGGCGCGAAATCTGTAGAGGATCATGTTTGGACCTACATCTTTTCTCCCCGTATAACTGTGGGGATTTACCTGTTCCTTGTTTGTATTACTTGTAATAGTATGCAATAACCCAAAAAATTGAGAAAGTTTACCTATGGGGTTTTGTATTGCAGCCAAATAGTCCAAAATGATTGTGAAATATTTATTACAAAAATTTTATGAATTTACAGAGGCATAGATATCTGTTAAAACATAAGCTCTGTGATGGAGGCTAGCAGACATACATGAGGATACAGCCTTGAATAAGCATTTAAAACATAGAATGATATATACATAAAGACATGCTAGAAGACATAACTCCGACGCGTTACAACCAAATATAGTAGAGGTCTTCTTCAAGGGGGAAAAAGTACAGAATTCTAGAAAATACAACAAATGAGTACATTGAAAAATCAAGCGACTGAATATACTGGTTCCAAAATGGTACAGTACTTTTACCAGGGCGTGCAGCTTCCTCTTGCTCACCTATTGTATTGTTTTTCCTATTTTGCCGGTAAGCAAAAACCAATTTATATATTGTTGTATCCAAATGTCCTTAATTTTTGTCTCTTTTCAATAAAAGAATACTTTTACTTACTATGTCTAAATCCTTGGGTACCGAGATAGTCCACAGCAATTTCTGTTGTCGTGGGGCAGTTTTTTTTGGAGTATCCCCTGACACGCCCATTTTTCATCATTCCAAGTTCAAGGATAATGGTACCCGCCCCTATTCCTGTTTATTTTTTTTAGATTGAGGCACTACCTTATAGTTACGTAGTAAGTGAAGTTGAAAAAAAGACACAAGTCCATCAAGTCCAACCTATACAGATTGATAGATTAGGTTTGGCCTTATCGATCTCTTGCGATCAGAAAAACTGGTCTATTGGTTGACAACCCATTTGAATGATACCATCACGCATAGGGAAGTGGATTTTGACCATGAGTTAAGATATGACCGTAGCTTACAATTATCGATCGCATCTCTATTCCCGCCATCTAATCGCATAATTTGATCAATGGTAACATTTTTTTTTTTATGTGTTCCAGGTGCGCTTTGATCTATTTTTTTTTTTTTTTTTGCTTTTTGACATGTTCCTGTGTCCCCCCCCCCCCCCCCCTCCTATTTTTTTCTAAAAAAATGAAAAACGACCAAAATTTTGAAAAAAAAAAATTCTTAGTTTCTGTTATTTGTTTTGGTATTTTACAAACAGGAATTTTTTTCCTTTACTGATGTACGTTGTTGAGGTTGCACTGATGGGCACTGATAGACTGCACTAATGGGCATTGATAGGCTGCACTGATGGGCACTAATGAGGCATCACTGGTGGGCACCGATGAGGCTGCACTGATATGCGGCACTGATGGGCACTAATGAAGCAATACTGGTGGGCACAGATGAGGAGGCACTGATGAGGGTGCACTGATAAGCGACACTGATGGGCACTAATAGGCAGCACTGATGGGCACTGTTAGGTGGCACTGATTGGCAGAACTGATGGTCACTGATTGGCAGCACTAAATGCCACTGATAGATGGCACTGGTGGGCACTGATAGACAGCACTGATGGACACTGATAGGTGGCACTGATTGGCACAGCAGGTGTACAGACCCGGGAACTCAGCAGAGGGATGGTGGTAACCCCTCATAATGGGCACAGCAGGGTGTACAGACCTGGGAACTCAGCACAGGGATAGTGCCAACCCCTCATAATGGGCACAGCGGGTGTACAGACCCGGGAACTCAGCACAGGGATAGTGCCAACCCCTCATAATGGGCACAGCGGGTGTACAGACCCGGGAAACTCAGCACAGGGATGGTGGAACACCTCATAATGGGCACAGCAGGTGTACCGACCTGGTAACTCGGCACAGGGATGGTGGGAGCACCTCATAATGGGCACAGCGTGTGTACAGACCTGGGAACTCAGCACAGGGATGGTGGGAACACCTCATAATGGGCACAGCGGGGGTACAGAGATGGGAACTCAGCACAGGGATGATGGGAACCCTTCATAATGGGCACAGAAGGTGTACAGACCTGAGAACTCAGAGCAGGATGGTGGGAACCCCTCATAATGGGCACAGCGGGTGTACAGACCGGGGTACTCAGCACAGGGATGGTGGGAACCCCTCATAATGGGCACAGAAGGTGTACAGACCTGGGAACTCAGAGCAGGGATGGTGGGAACCCCTCATAATGGGAACAGCAGGTGTACAGACCCGGAAACTCAGCACAGGGATGGTGGGAACCCTTCATAATGGGCACAGAAGGTGTACAGACCAGGGAACTCGGCACAGGGATGGCGGGAACCTGAAAAGCTGGATTTGCTATTTTGTCACTCAACGAGCTATTCAATTTTATTTTTCTAGCGGATAGAGATATCGGTGATTCTGCAGTGAAATAAATTGAACCCAAATCACACCCTTAGCCTAGCAGTGAGTCTGCACGCTGTCTGTGTCAGTGCTGTCTGACTCGTCCTTCTGTGGCACTGGCCCTCCTCCAAAATAAGACCCCCATCTTCTCAGCCTGCAATCATCACAAATCATCCAACACGTGGAAGCCTGTCCTGACTTCTCCATGCAAATACTTTCCCTGTTCAGCATAGTGTATGTAATATGACACTACCAGAGCTGCAGATAGAAGAGACAGCCTATAGGACATAGTGTCAGTTCTCCTTTGCCCTCATTTCAGCAGAAGGACTTCTCCTGATCTGGGACTGACGCCGTCGCATAGTAAATCTGGAGTATATTCTCCTTATATTTCGCCTTCCCAGGCTCCCCCATTCAATTTTTTTTTTAATATATGAACCCTTTCCGTTTTCACGTCATACCTTATTTTAGAGCCAGTGACGGCATCACTGGGTCTCTGTGCTTCTCTGTGCAACGTGGGCAGATCGTGGCTGGTGGGAGGGGCCAGCAGGGCGCCGTACTCAACTTCCTGATAACATCACAGCACCCTGCCACTGTACTCCTCAGCCCTGATGCCAGCAGTGGGAGGAGTTATGCAAATATAAAAGAATGCCCAGGTTGCAGTCTGGAGAAGTGGGCGTTCCTAGGTAGGCTGTATTTGCATGCGCACCGCCCTAAGAAACGCCCACGTGTGATGTCAAATTTCTATGATTGAAAGAACTGAAATCCAATGAATGAAAGGGGCGGGCCAGGGACAGTCAGGCTGGGGAAGATAAGAGCTGGATCAGGGATGTCAAACTCAATTTCATCGCGGGCCGCAGGGGCATCTTGGTTGTCTTCAAAGGGACGGCTGTATGTCTAAGACTAGATGTCAAGAGCACCCCCCTTACATTTGATGTCAAGAGCACCCCCCCCTTACATTCTATGTCAAGAGCACCCCCCTTACATTAGATGTCAAGAGCACCCCCCTTTGCATTAGATGTCCAGAGTCCCCCCTTTACACTAGATATCAAGAGCACTCGACCTTTACATTCAGTGTCAAGAGCATCCCCTTTACATTAGATGTCAAGAGCACCCCCCTTTACATTCAATATCAAGAGCAATCCCCCCTTTTACATTCAATGTCAAGAGCACCCCCCCTTTTACATTAGATGTCAAGAGCACCCCCTTTTACATTCGATGTCAAGAGCACCCCCACTTTACATGGGATGTCAAGAGCACCCCCCTTTACATTCAAAGTTAAGAGCACCCCCTTTACATTAGATGTCAAGAGCACCCCCTTTACATTAGATGTCCAGAGTCTCCCCTTTACACTAGATATCAAGAGCACCCCCCTTTTACATTCAATGTCAAGAGCACCCCCCTTTACACTAGATGTCCAGAGTCCCCCATTTACATTAGATATCAAGAGCACCCTCCTTTACATTAGATGTCAAGAGCACCCCCCTTTACATTAGGTGTCAAAAGCACCCCCACTTACATTCAATGTCAAGCTCTCCCCCCCCCCCTACATTCAATGTCAAGAGCATCCCCCCTTTACATTAGATGTCCAGAGCCCTCCTTTACACTGGATATTAAGAGCACCCCCACTTTACATTAGATGTCAAGAGCACCCCCACCATCAGAAGTTAAGCATCCCCCTCTCCATCCTCCTTCATATCACAGATCACCCCCCTTACCTTGTGCTGCTTCCAGGAAGAAGCTGGGGAGAGGAGTTGGGAAGCAGAAGGAGGCAGCTGCTGAAGTCTGCTGAATGCTGAGACCAGCAAAGGTGACAACCACGGGGGGGCTGCGCTTGCAGATAAGTCCAACTTATAACTACAGATAAGTACAGGATCTGTAGGAGGAGTTCAGCCCTCCTCTCTGCTGCTGACTGCTGAGATTGGGGGGGGGGGGGCTTGGTGGCTGTATAGAGAGGCACAGGATCTGTAGGAGGAGTTCCGTCCTCCTCTCTACTGCCGACTGCTGAGATGGGGGGGGCTTGGCGGCTGTATAGAGAGGGACAGGATCTGTAGGAGGAGTTCTGTCCTCCTCTTTACTGCGAACTGCTGCGATGGGGGGAGGGCAGAGTCTACCAGCGGCTACACGGAGAGGCATAGGATCTGCAGGAGAATTACTGTCCTTCTGTCTGCTGCTGATTTCTAAAAAGGGGGCCAGAGACGAGTCTCTCGGTGGCTGCACAGAGAAGCACAGGATCTGTAAGAGGAGT